>NC_081562.1:3438513-3626480 GCF_022355385.1 Mustela nigripes | reverse complement strand
CCCCCCCCCGCTTCTCCCTTTGCAGGGGCCGTCACCTGCTCCCAGCCGGTGTCGAGTGACAGCCGCCTGCCAGTGTTCCTGCCCCAGTCGGCAGAAGGGGTTGGAGTCACGGTCAGCTTGCCGTGGTCTGTCCTCTCTTAGCAAATGGCAAAATAAGCAGACAAAAAGGTCCCATAAAAATATTAAGTTTCGAGCAATTAATAGGGTCAGCCCTATTTGGTTTCCATAAAACATCGCACCCAACACCTATAGAGTTCGCATACTTTCAAAATACATGTGAAACCACTTACCAGATCTGCCATTTTGCTGTACCATAGGACATATACCAACAAATTTCAAAGGATTAAAATCATACAGAATATGTTCTGATCCTGGAACAGTTAAGCTGCATATCAAATAACTAGAAAATTTCCACAATTTTAGAAACTAAGTAATACATTTCTCAAACACCTAAGGGTCAGAACTATGAAAATCAGAAAGTATTTTTAAGTGAACGTTAATGAATATACTAACATATAGGGGGTGCCTGGGTGTCTCAGTCTGTTAAGTACCCCAACTCTTGGTTTCAGCTCAGGTCATGATCTCAGGGTTGTGGGATCGAACCCCGCATCTGGCTCAGTGGTCAACCTGGAGTCTGCTTGAGATTCTCTCCCTCTCCTGCCCCTGCCCCGCCGCTGCTCGTGTGCACCCTTGCTCTCCCTCTCTCTCAAATAAATATATTTTTAAATACTGTATATGAGGTTTGTGAGCTGCAATTAAAGCTATTTAGTTGGAGATTTGCTACCTTAAATGCACATGTGAGAAAAGAAGGCGGAGAATTGATCCCCTAAACATCCTTCAGTAGAATGAACATGACTTAAATGCACAACTAAGGGGAAAAAATAAGTAATAAACATAAGAGCAAAACATAATTAAGCAGGAAACAACCACAATAATTTTAAAAATTAAAAAAGAAACATACAGCAAAGATAAAGCCAAAAATTTCTTCTTAAAAAAAAATGCATTTGGGGCGCCTGGGTGGCTCAGTGGGTTAAGCCTCTGCCTTCGGCTCGGGTCATGATCTCAGGGTCTGGGATCGAGCCCTGCATCGGGCTCTCTGCTCAGTGGGGAGCCTGCTTCCTCCTCTCTCTCTGCCTGCCTCTCTGCCTGCTTGTGATCTCTCTGTCAAATAAATAAATAAAATATTTTTTAAAAATGCATTTGGGGCACCTGGGTGGCTCAGTTGGTTAAGCGTCTGCCTTTGGCTCAGGTCACAATCTCAGGGTCGGGCTCCCTGCTCGGCGGGAAACTTGCTTCTCCCTCTCTCCCACTGCCCCTGATTATGTTCCCTCTCTCGCTGTGTCTCTCTCCGTCAAATAAGTAAAAACCGTTAAAAGAATTTAAAAATGCATTAATGATAAAGCTGTCACCATGGATCGTGTGAATGCTGAAAGTCCATAGAATAATATTGTGACTATTTTATCTAATAAATTTGAACTTCTGGCTGATGTGAACAAACTCCTTTAAAAAAAAAAAAAAGCAGAACAATGAGATATGTTTTAAAATATTTTAAATATTTAATCTTTAAAACATTTAAAGCATTTTAGGAAGAAATACTGCCAATCACACACAGACTCTAACAGAAAAGAGCAGGAACACGTCACAATGCACTTTCTGAGGGTAGCATAACCTTGAGACTAACACCTGAAAGGTTTATCAGAAGAAAGGAAAAGTGAAGACCAATCTTAGCCATGAACGTGGACCCAGACAGCCTAATCACGTTATTAACAAACTATATTTTAGGAATGCAGGATTGGTGTAACATTTTTTTTAAATGTCAATAAACATCACAATGTAAACATTAAAATCACGATCAATCCCTGCAGAAAAAGTAAGTCAATAAAAATACAACAATCAATCATGTTATTAATAAAAAAAATAGCAAATGGAGATACTACGATTAAGACTATCTACAAAAACCCCTACAGCAAGTCCTGCACTTTGTGAAGAAATGCTGGAATTTTTCCCTTCGATATTAAGAATAAGGCAAGAGGAGTCAAAATTCACCACCTATGTGTACTCTTCTGCTGGAACGGTGAAAGAGCCAGAGGTAGATCAAAAAACCAGACTGAAGTGTTGTGATCAGGAAAGACCTCAAGCAGGCGCTGGGGTGGTTCGTGCATCTCGTGCAGAAAAGGTCTGCACCCCGAAACAGCGTGATTCATGAGTCTAGCCAGGTTACTGAACACGAAAGTAATATATGAAGATTCGCTGAGTTTCTACACACCAGGAATGAAGATTTAGAAAATAAAACGTTTCAATAAATTATAAAGTGTGCGCGGAAATGGAAAAAGCCAAGAATAGCCAATATGCTTTGAAAGAAGAATGGTTCTCGGAACTGTGAAAAGCAAGTTTAGCAGCAGAACAGAGACCAAAACCAGATTATCATCTATGGACACTTGATGTATTTTTTCTTCTCAAGGCATGGCCGAGCGTGGGGAGAGGGTGATCTCAGCCCATCGGGCACAGGCCACCGAGTATCTGTAGAGGCCCAAGGAAACCTGACCCTTCCCTTGCACCATAAGTAAATATCAATTGCCAGATGGATTGCTAGTGTGAACAGGAAAAGCAAAATGCTGGAACTTCTAGGAAACGAGTCTCGCAACAGATAGGGTCCAATTTCCTAATTATGTGGTGCGAGCTGTTAAAATGGACTGCCTGAAGCATGAAGTCACAATTGGTGGAAAGGCGATGGGAGAGGAGACTGAAGCGTATAACTGACAAAGGGCTCATATCCCAGGTAGATTAGGAACTGCATCTCAAAACGTTGTTCGAAACGGGCCCAAAACTACAGCAGGCACTGCACACGGGAGATAGCTTTTCGCCAAACATACCAAGGTACGCAATCTCATTAGTAATCAAAGAAATGCAAATTAAAGCCACAGTGAAATGCTGCCACTACCCACCAGGATAGCTAAAAATAAAAAGACTAACAATACCATGTGTTTGTCGGTGAGGATGTGGAGCAGACAGAACTCTCCAACACGGCTGGTGGAAGAGGAAATTGGCACAACCCTATAACCACTTCGGGAAACAATTTGGTGTTTTCTGCTAACCTTGGAAGATTAGCATATCGTGTGACCAGCATTTCCACTGCAAGGTTCATACCTAACAGAAGTGTGTGTGGGTGAGCCCAAAGACAGAGGAGTTGTCAATGTCCAGACCGGCGTTGGACTTTGAGAGCCAGGACCGGGGAAGGTCCCGAGCCACCAGCGGCACAAGGACTAAGGTCGCGGTACGTTCAGAGCATAGGGTCCGGTGGCCACACTCGCCAGGGAGCAGCTACGCCCAAATGACAACCGTATGACTGTCCCCATGATGTTCGTCAGCAGGTTAAACTGTGGGAGGAAGGGTAGTGGTTCCCTTTGCGGGGGACAGCAGTGGTGGTCACGCGGGTGTGTTCAGTTTGTGAGAATGCCTGGCGTTGTGCGCTTCAGTGTTATGTCTCAGTCTGTCTGGGTTTCCTGTGTCACACCTAACCAAGATTGCCACCCGGAGCAGGTTGAGCTGCTCTCCCCAAAGACCTTAAATACTGCGGCCCGGCAGGAAGGAAGCTTACTTCTCCCGGCGTCATAGCGTCGGAGCGGCAGACGGGCGGGCGGGCCGGGGTACCCCGGGCGCTCAGGGTCAGCAGGGCCGTGGCTCCTCCCCGTCCGGTCGTTCTGCCGTCTCCTGTGGTGTCCCCCTTGTGCGCAGCGAAGTTGGGTGGCCTCTTGTGCCAATTTTCCTGCCCTTGGGAGGAAGCACGGAGGGGAAGGGCAGGCAGCGTCCTTTGAAGCAGGCGGTCTGGACTTGGCCTGCGTCTCTTTCGCTCGCGTTCTCTGGGCGAGAATTTCGCCCCAGGGCCACACGGATTCCTAAGGGAAACCGGACTGCGTAGTCTCTGGTTGGGTGGTGATTGGCCCACTCAGAGTGCAAGTGGTCCCTGACCGCAGGAAGGAGGGACAGCGGGTCGTGGGGACCGTCAGCAGCATCTGCCACCACGGAGGTGTGGTCATGGAGCCTTGTGTGGCTGCCAGAAAGGCAGGGACACGGTCTCACCCTCTCGCGTCACCAGCACCACACCTCGTGCCGGCCCCGGGCTGTTGGGGCAGGTTTTGTGGCTCAAGTGTCCACGGGCTGAGAAAGCCTGACGCCACGTGCAGAAGTTTGCCCAGCGAGAGTGCCAGGGGTCAAACTGGACGCAGCCACCCTGTCACCGGATTCCGGAGCTGAGCGTGCCGGGAGCAGGAGGGGAAGTCAGTGGTCCGGAGCCCCATCCAGTAGAGAATGAAAGAGACGCCAGGGAGCAGAGCCCGAGGGGGTGGGGTGTGAAGGCCAGAGCAGCTTCTCGAAGGCCCTGGGATGTCCCACTCCCTGCCTGGGCAAGGTCACAAGAGCACATCATTCCTAGGGGAGGCCTCAACGGCCTCTCTGTATTTCAATCAGACCAGGACCCTAGGCAGCTGGGATCGCAGAGTCTCCCTGGTGCAGTCCCGCGGGCAGGAAAGGGGACTTTGCAAGGCCTTGTCTCAAGTGTGTGCGTGAGCTGGCCCAGTCGGGCTGGCAGGAGCTGGTGGGTCCGTGGAGCAGCTCACCCTCCTGGGGACCAGAGAGAAGCAGCAGGTGAAGGGCCCTGCAGCTCAGAAAAGGAGTGATGGACCCTCCTCCGCTTAGAGGAAGCCCTGTTTGTAGGTCCCTGGGAGCCTCAGTGTCCCTGTTTGTAAAAGGGTGAGGTCCGCACAGGACCTCTTTATTTGGGTTCCCCGAGGAACAGAGGCCACAGCACGTGTAGGTGTAGATAGAAAGGGCTATTCTCAGGCATCGGCACGTGTGATTTTTGGAAGCGGATGAGTCCCAGGGTCCACCGTCAGCAGGGGGAGACCGGGGGAGCCAACGGTGTCTTTCCGGTCTGAGTCCAAAAGCCTCCAAGCCCCAGGAGGAGCCAGTGTTTCCGAGAGAGTCCAAAAGCAGGAAGGAAGCAGAAGTCCCAGTTCTAGGCTGTCAGGCAGGAGGAGAAACCCCATCCCCCGCCCTTTCTCAGGGGAGGTCAGCCTTTTTGCTGTCTTGGGGCCTTCCGCTGAATGGATTGGGCCAATCAGTTGGGGAGAGCCATCGGCTTCACCCCGACCACTGACGCAAACCCAGATCTCGTCCACAGTCGCCCCCCCCCCCCCCCCGCCACACCTGGAATCCTGTTTGAACAAATGTCTGGGCCAAGTTGATGCAGAAAATGAACCATCACACCTTTTGGGGTCCTGGGAGTCCGAGGCGGTGCAAGGGCCATGTGGGGATGGAGCACTGACTCGGGAGGAGGGTGGCCAGAGGAGCAGCTGCAGCGGGGTCGTTGGGGGAGGGGACTGTCAGCCGGTGGCTTCTCTGGCCTTCTGTGCTAGGGGGCCAGTGAGAGCAGGGGCTGTGTCTGTCTGATGTCCCCTGTGTATCCAGTGCTTTTAGAGGCAAATCACATTCCCCTGCCCATACTCACGTATTGAAGCACTAACCCCAGCACCTTAGAATGTGACAATATTTGGAGATAGGGCTCTTTAAAGAGGTGATTAGAATGAGGCTGTTAGGGTGAACTTGAATCCAATCTGACGTCTAAGAAGAAGAAATTTGGCTACAGAGAGATAGCAGGAGTGTGTGTGCACAGACGGACTCACACGAAAATCAGCAAGAGGAGGCTCACCTTTAAGCCAAGGCGAGAGGCCTCAGAGGAGACCAGCCGCCGGCACCTTGATCTCTGGCTTCCAGCCCCGGGAACCGCGAGAGGATGGATTGCTGTTGTCGGAGCCAGAGTGCGGCGGCCCTAGCAAATGAATACCGCGCCACAGCGGCACTGAAGGCTGAATCAAGCAGATGCTCTCACCGTGGCCTTCAGCGTGTCCTGTGGGGAAGAAGACCTGTAAGCGAAGAAGCCACAGCCCTGAGGGTCTCAGTCTTCCCAGCCACAGCTCACACAGGTCAGGACGGCCGGGAGGGCCTTCCAGGCAGGGGGCCGGTGTGGACATCAGCCTGGGGCAAGAGACAACGGCCACCTCGTGCTGAAGGGTCATCTGCCTGCCTAAGGACTTCGGGCTGTGGCCTGAGATGATGGGGAGCCCCCAGCATAGAGTCTCCCTCTGGAAGCTGCAGGCGTGTTGGACGGGGCAAAAACAGGCCAGGCCAGAGCCCGCCTGGCAGAGGGGAGAGCTGCCAACTCCGGCCCCAGTCCCAGTGCTGTGTGAGCTCGGCGTGCTGCTGGGCGTCTCTGAGCACTGGTGTCCACCCCTTCTCCATCAAGCAAGAATTAAGGTGAGGACCAGCCCTCTGGCTTCGGTAAGGGGCTCATCATTGATGCTCGGCAACGGCATCTGTTCTGCTGGGGCCCCCATGGGGTGGGGGAGTAGACCCCAAAGAGAATGGTGCCCTGGCAGCGGAAGGCAGAGCCCGGGCTGGACTCGACCTTGGCTCCAGCCCCGCCCTGCTTCCTTCCACAGGACCGGAGCCAGTCCTACCTCTCCCTGTTCTCCTAAATACTTGCCATTCCTTCAGACTCCACCATAACGCTCTCCTTCTCCAGGAAGTCTTCAAGGACTTGGGTCCACCTTAACCCGCACCTTCCAGTACTCCCCGGGGTAGGCCGCTCTGCCCTAGAGTGTTTCGTGAGTGGGACTCAGAATAGGCACCGGGGGAGGGAAGTGAACCTGACACCGTTAGGAAACAGCAGGGCACAGGAGTCCCGAAATGGCCAGCAGAGCCCTGTGCCTTTCGCACACCTGCGCTCTGCCGACACTGACCTGCCTTTCCCGACGGCCCCGTCCCCACGCGCAGGGGCCTCCCTCGCTCCTGTACCCTTTCTAGTGGGCTCAAGTAGCGCCCGTTTTAAAGAAAAAGGAAGCCTCCCGTTCCAAGTTCCTTTTATTCATTATCTAGCCTAGTTGTCTTCAAACTTTTTGTTCACATCTCCCTAAAAGAACTTCGGAAAAAAATGATACCAACATTTCAAGCTGATACTTAAGTTTTTGATCTTTGGTCTTTATAGCTAGACGTAATATAATTTGCCATAAGTAGTAGAGCTACTTTAAAATATATCACTCCTTTCAGTAATTCGAGTAGAATTGAAATATCAAAAAATGTGACCCCCATCATAATCCATCTTAAAAATGAACATGCTTGTTTTAAAAATGCCTGGAAAGTTTACTCTAACTTTTCCTTCTGCCTTCTCTTTGATTTTCACACAGAATTCTATCCAAGTGCCCCCGTTTTAATGCTTGAAATTATACAGAACGCGCATGCTTTCGTATACTGAATTAAGTACTGACCATGACAGAATTAAATTAAAATCTATAACAAAAATCTGGAAAATATCTGAACACTTGGAAGTTAAGATGTACACTTCTAAGTAACCAGTGGGTCAAAAAGGAAATTATTAAATTTAAAAGATTCATCTGAATGATAAGGAAAAGGCAAATGTATGAACATTCTTGAAATGCTTGTAAAGTAAGGGATATGTAGGGCTTTAAAATGCTTTATTAGAAGAGCAGTTTAAAATCAATCATCTAGGGGCACCTGGGTGGCTCAGTGGGTTAAAGCCTCTGCCTTCAGCTTAGGGCATGATCCCAGGGTCCTGGGATCGAGCCCCACATCAGGCTCTCTGCTAGGTAGGGAGCCTGCTTCCCTTCCTCTCTCTCTGCCTACTTGTGATCTCTCTCTCTCTCTCTGTCAAATAAATAAGTAAAATCTTAAAAAAAAATCAATCATCTAAGTTTCCACCACAAACTAGAAAAAGAAGAGCCCATGAACCACTAAATAGAAGGACGTAAACAGTACCAATAAAAGCATGAGCCAATCACGTAGAAAACTGGCGAATAGTAGTGAAAATCCATAAAATCAAAAGCTGGTTCTTTGCAAAGATCGACAATATTTCTGAATCCCCAGTGAGATTGCTCCGGAGGAAAAAACCCACAAATTATGAGGAATGAAGGATGGGACATCACTACAAATCCTACAGACACTAAAGGAAAATGAGAATATGACATTATACCAAAACTATTTCTGTGAAAGATTCAGACTTTCAAAATGGACACAAAAGGAACTAGAAGATTCAGATAACCCTATATCTATTAAAGAAATTGAATTTGCGATTACTCTTTCCACAAAGAAAATCCCAGGCCTCTACCTCCAGTCTTAATGCCCTCGAAAGCACGCCTCACCTGGCAACCTGTGACCTTTCTACAACACAAGTCTGCCATGCCCTTCCCCTCCCCGAACTTCTTCAGGTCTGACTCCCCAGGATGACATTCAAGGCAGCTGGACCCCAGGGGGCCCTCATCTCCAACCGGGTCCTTCTCCCCTCCTCCCCAACCCCCCATCCTGGAGTGGCAGCACACCTGATTTCTACCTGTCCCTCTCTGGAGGCAGTACCCCTTGCCCCCACCAGGGGGCATTTAGGAATGTGTGCAAGTGTGAGTTGTCACACTCCCAGACTCTGTCCCCATCACGGACATTTAGAGGGCAGGGGCTGGGGTATCAGATGTCCAGCAGTGCCTGGACCAGGCTCCACAGTGAAGAATGACCCCGTTGAGAATGCCAGAAGGACCCCACGGAGTCACACCTGGGAACGAGCCTTGCTCCAAGCTCTCCCTGCTCCCATCTCCCACCCCTTCCTCACGGGGCCAAAGATAACTGGGCCTTTGGGGCTTGGCTTCAGTGTTGGAGAACTTCCCAAACACACACCCAGGATTTGGCCCCCCACTGCCACACCCTTTTTATTAACTCAAGGTCAGTTCAATTCCAGGACAGAGGCTGGATCTGAGTATACTCTGGAAAACACTAAGAAGGGGCATGGAAAGTTCTACTGTTTGCTCCGTAGCTATGGAGAAGCCTCCCCACTCCTGACAGAGAGGCTCCTGCCTAGTCTGCATTTTCCTGGATTTAAGTGGTTTTTCCAAGAGCTCTGGCTCCTACCTGGGCCCTCCCCCCTCTTCTCTTCCTGGTCCCCTTCCCTCCGGGCTTTGCCTCTCCCCACCCCCCAGGCCGGAGTGTCTACCTGTGGGCCATCCCACCCCCCAGGGCAGATCCTCAGGAGGAAAGGACAGAGTCTGTGGGATAAACAAGGCGAGGACAAGAGCCCTCCTGTGGCCCTCCCCGTGGCACTCCCCGTGGCACTCCCCGCGTTTGCCAGGACAGCCCAGCCACCGGTCTGGTGTCACTTTTTCAACATCTCGCACCGGTAATTACGGGTTGTGGGCTTTCTGAAATCTGCAAAATGCGGAGAAGAAAAGTCTCCTCGGTGCTGTTGTCCTTGATTCTCTGCTTCTCTCCGTGCACGGCTGAGTCTAAAGACCTGTCAGTCAAGGCGAGAGGATTAGCCTCACCCATGTGAAGGGAAAATTGGGAAGAAAAAAAAAAAAAAAAAAACCTTGTCTGAACTTGAAAATAAAAATGCTGATGTGGTTTTTATTCCAGAAACATATCTTACTGATTAAGAGCATGGGGAGCTACCGGCTCGTGGGTGGGCCGCCGGGAGCTGGCGTCCCCGCTCTGCCGAGGCCGAGGCCGGGCCAGGCGGGGGGCGGTGGGGAGGCCCCACAGGGACACGCGACCACGCACGTCCTCGCTGGTGGGCACGGCCGCACTTGCGTGCACACATGTTCCGTGGAGACGGGGCAGGGACCCTTCCCTGCCTCTGTCCACCTGCACACGAGGGGAACGGAGAGGCAGGGGTCCCCGTGGAAAGAGCGTGGACTTGGGGGCAGGTAGGGCTGGGTTTAGCCCCGTGCAGCTGCTTGTTAGCTGAGGGGCCCTGGGCAAGCGACACGTTCTGTGAGCCTTGGTTCCTGGGCATCTACTTGGTCGAGATCGAGATAAAGCAAGTGTGGTGGTTGACATGTCCGTGCCCGCGCACGACAGATGCTCTGTGAGCAGAAACCCCTCCAGGGGCAGCTCGATGCTCTCCTGCCCCTCGCCCCCACCCCTGCATGCCCTTGGTCCCCCAGGCCCATTGCCTCGCCCCAGCAGCCTTCCTCGGTCTGGGTTCTCTACCTTGGGCTCGCGCTGCGGGAGAGGCGCTGGCCCGGCGGGCCTTGGTGCCCACGTCTGCGGAAAGGGGCCGGTGCCTCCGCACACTTCGACCACACAGGGCTGTGGCTTGGCATGACCGCAGAGGCTGCCGCCAGGAAGGCCGACTGCGCCAAAGCCTGGATTCCTCCCGGCCCAGCCCGGCCCAGCTGGCGTTTTCTCCAGTTTCATTGGGTTGGGTTCCCGAGCGATGGCAGCGATCGATAATGCTGTAATTGGGGTGACCTGGGTATTTTCCTGGGCGCTGCTGCCGGTGACTCACGCTCCGAGGCCGCCTCCCGCTGTCGTCGGCGCAGGAGACGGCCGACTAGCCCGCTCAGGCATTCGGTTTCACAACTCTGCTGTCTGGATGTGAGGTCCTTGAGTCACCCGGAGATTCCACACCTCGGGAGATGTTTACGTGGAGTCTTTGTTCCCAGAGTCCTAATAGATACGGTTTTCTTTGCGGCACCAACCTGACACGGGGAGGCTTTCCAGCCCAGTCTGTTCTAGCACTTACTCTCCACTGTAAATCACGCACGCGCGGGGGAGCCGAGCTCCCGAGGCCCCCATCCTCCCGGCCGGCCTCCGCTGCCCCTCTCCGTCCTTCTGGCTGCCTCCACTCCACCCACCTTCCCGCTCCTCCCCGTCTCTCCCTCTCTTTCCTCCTGCATCTTCAGAGAAGTCCCCACCTCTGCCGGCCCCCGGCCCCCCACCCCCGGCTCAGGGCAGGGCCGGTCCTGGGGGGGGATCAGGGAGACACGCCCGGGACGCATGCTGTCCCCAGCCACCACGGCCGTCACCCCGTTCATCGAGCAGACGCAGGGTCCGGCGGCAGAAGGAGGGAGAACGCAGCTCCGTCGGCAGCCGGCCGCCGTGGCTGCCCCGGCGCGTGGCAGGAGGGGCGAGCCCAGAGGCCGGGATGTATGGAGAGGAGGCAGCAGGTCTGCACCGGCCCAGAACCGGGTTTCTCGCCCCTCTTCCTGCCTATCCCCCTGGAAACAGGGACATCCGCCAGTGCTGAGTCTGAATCCCGGGTGCGTGGCAGGTGCTCAGCCCCCGGCAGACAGACCAGGTCCCTGCTCTGCTGGAGCGGAAGGACAGGTACGGGAGGCCACTCCAGACATCGGTACGAAGAAGTGACAAGGGGAGCGCCTGGGTGGCTCAGTGGGTTAAAGCCTCTGCCTTCCGTTCAGGTCATGATCTCAGGGTCCTGGGATCCAGCCCCACATCGGGGTCTCTGCTCATCAGGGAGCCTGCTTCCTCCCTCTCTCTGCCTGCCTACTTGTGATCTCTGTCTCAGTCAAATAGATAAATAAAATCTTAAAAAAGAAGAAGAAGAAGAAGAAGAAGAAGAAGAAGAAGTGACAAAGTCCCAGACTGGGGATGGGGGTCAGGTAGGAGACCAGCCGGGGGAGGGAGGGTGGGGATCCTTCCCATAGCAGCGGACAGCCCGTGTGCCCCTGCAGTCGAGCAGAGGGATCAGCCCCTCTCTTCCTAGCTGTGTGGCCTTGGCCAAGTGCCTTGACCTCTCGGGTCTTTGGCTTCCTTCTGTATAGAGTGGAGGTCCCAGTAACCACCGCCTGGAGCCGCCAGGAAGGCCGGGTGAGCTAGCACACTGAGAGCAGTGCCCGGGGCACCTCTGACTGCATTCGATTCAGAGCCAGAAAACAGAGGAGCATTCAGAGGAAAATCCAATGCTGGCAGGTTGGCCCGTTTGCAGGGATTCCAGAGAGAGCCGGCTTCCCAGCTGTGGGGAGGCCGCGTGTGGCCGAGAGGTGATCCTGCACTGCCCTCTGGGGGATGGCCTCGCAGGAGGGAGAAGGATGGGCTGGCAGCGCCCAGGCCCCCCCAGCCCGCCCCGCACCCTCCGGCCTCCTCGGCTCCCAGGGCACTGGCGCTCTTCCCGTGGGACTCACAGGTCCACAGCCCCGGGGCCAGCCTCGGCAGGGAGGCCAGCGAGAGCTAAGGAGCCCCCGATGCTCGTGCTGACTGGCCATGACCGAGGCCTTTAACCCCCAGCAGTACTGCGACACGGCTGCCCTCGCGCCCACCCTCCAGACGGGGACGCTGAGGCAGAGGCGGCCTCACGGACGCTCGCTCAGGCTTGTCCTCCCACAGGCACAGCGCGGCAATGCCCCGCCGCCCGCCACCTCCCGTCTCCTCCCCGCAGCTCTCCAGCCCCCACTAGAACCTTCCGCAGCCTCCCTCCCCTCTGTCCGTACCCGACTCAGCGGTCTTCATTCACGCTCCCCCACCCCCCCGCCACGGCCCCTGGCCACGTGGGATTCCCGTCTGGCGAGGCCTTGTGCCCCTTCCGTGGCTGCCCTCGGCCTGGAGGGAGCACTCGCCACGGAGCTGGGTGCTGCAGGCGTGACCCGGGCACCTGATGTCCTTCGCCCCGTGGCCCGTGGGGCTGCATGCCCGCCCCTTGGCGTGGGGCCTTCCTCCCAGTTCTGGAAGCAACAGGAACCACGAAGCGCCTGTCCATCCCTTCCTGGCCTGACCCGCGCCCCCGTCCCCGAGCAGCCTGTGCACCGGGGTTTCTCCCATCAGCAGGACCCCGCTGTTGAGCCCACCCAATCTCCAGTGGAAAGTCCTTTCTCTGCTCTTTTCAAAAGCAAAACCCCTCGGAAGAGTTGTCTCGCCATCTCCAATTGTCCCTCTTCTCCCGTGAGCCTCTCCGATGCAGCTCACCCCTCCCCTGCTCCAAAGGCCACCGAGGACCTCATGTCCTTGCTGGTTCTCGTGTCCCAGCATGCTCCTGGGTGTAGTCGGTGGCATTTTTCTATGTCTACACCCACTCCTTGGAGATCTACCCAGTGTAGATCTCCACTGATACTCAGATGCCCCCATTTAGACCTGGCGTGGATGCCCCTGAGCCCCAGACCCTGGATCCCACTTCGTGCTCTGTGTTACCACAGGGACAGCGGTAGGTGTCTCACAGGTGAACACGTGCACCGCAGTGCCTCACCCACCCACCCCAGCTCTGCCCCTGCCCGTCCTCCCAAACCCACAAAAGAAAAAGTCCAGCCTTCCAGTAGCTCACACCGAAACCCTTACAGTCTTCCTGGACCCCCTCTTTCCTGAACCCCACATTCATCAGCATATCCTGTGGTTTTACCTTCCACGTATGTCCCAAATCTGGCCACCTCCTCGTCTAAGCCACTGTGAACCGTGTTCTTTGAGGTTGTTACAATTGCCTCCTCATGTTATTTTTCTCTGCCCAAAAACCTCCACAGGCTCATCACGCTCACAACGCTGCCCAGTGTCACTGGAGTTGATGGGGTCGCCTGCTTGGGCTTCCCTCCCTGCAGCTCTCACCCCACAGACTCCCAGATGCTCCTTAAGCAAGTGAGAGTGTGTCCTGCCTCAGGGCCTTTGCACGTGACATTCCCTTTGCCTAAACACTTTCCTATCAGATCTCTCCCAGCTCATTCCCTCATCTCCTTTCGGTCTTTGCCGAAACATCACTTCCTCAGTGACATCATGCCTGTAGCCTCCTGCCTTCCCTCTCAGCAGCCCTGCCCCGTCCTCTCTTCCCTGCTTCCTAACTGTCTCCAGCCAGGCCAGTGTCTGTTTCATGTTTTGTCCGGTTCTCAAGGGCGGGGATTTTGACCTTTCTGCTCAACGTTGCATCCCCCACACCCCAAACAGCACTGGCCATGGTGGGTGCCTATTAAGCCTCCACCAAGTGAACAGCACAAGGACAGCTCTTGGCTCCTTGCTCAGAAGCACGAGTCCCAACAGGAAGGTGCACGGACAAGCTTACCCCAGTTCCAGGGCAGCCCTGGCCCCTCCTTTCAGCCCCCAAGGGGCTTTGAGCCAGGTTAAGCAGGATGGATTCATATTCGGTGGTTCCCCGGGGCCGGAGTGGGTGGTTGTGACCCTTGTGCCCTGGGTGCTCAGTGGGTGAGCATCAAAGCCAGATTAAGTCCCAGCTTAACCCTGGCTGCCACATTCTTGTGACAGTGGTGGGCTGAGGAGACGCCATAGCCCCTGTCTCAGACTTGGACTCAGACCTCTGGGAGTCCTCACTAGCACACACACACATACACACACGTGTGTGCACACAGGCACACTGAACACATGCACGCACTTGTTAGCACTACCACCTAGATGCTAATGGTTGATTAGAGCCCTGGCACTGGCCTGGACCCCAGAAATTTAGTTCCCAGGCCTTCCTGGCAAGACTGTCTTGTTTAACAGCTTATTTCACAGGTCAGGACCCTGCCCAAGGACAAGACGTGATCTATGTCACCTTTTGCTCCCTATTCCGAGGGCAGAGTCGCCCCACCATGCCATGCTTGGACATGGTAAGGGAGAGCACCATCCCCCACCCCACCAGACACACAGTAGCCTCAGCAATCACCAACCCCAAATGGGCATGAGTAATGTAGGCCCCATCAGTCACCGAGGGAGCCAGAAAAGATACTCAACAGGCAACGCCCCGATCATCATGGCTCTCGAGAACCAGGTTGGGGATGACTGTGGTCCTTGTTACCGTGATTCGAAACTCACATTGAGATGGCCTGAACAGCAATGAGCACCCCAGCCGGCTGTTATCTTGTTTTGCCCCCAGCTGGGTTGATTGGTTTTTTGCCCTTCATCCTGGCCTGTCGTACCTCAGACATTTCTTGCTGGGTCATCAATCTGTTCGTCCAATTGAGGGGGAAGTGCCCTCTGAACCCCAACCTGAGCTATAACCAAGGGGCCCTAGGTCCTCCCAGTGTTGGCATCACTGAGTAAACATCAGGCTCTTCTATCTGCATGAACAAAGCCCCAAACATGCTTACCAGGAGGCTGGTTCTGGCCGCCTTGCCTCAGTCCAGGTAATGCTTACTGCCCTGACCAGCCCAGGTACCCTACAACCTGGGCCAAGTCACATTTCAGTCTCTGTTTCTGCTGAAGCTACACCACACCCACTTCCAAACCAGCAGCTGTGTTATCCCTTGGGAGGCCCTGGTGAGGACTTGCCATGAGAAGAGGGCTGGCATTTTATTTTATCCAACTTCACACAGGCTCCCACAGCCAGCAAGGAAGACATTACCAATACTTGGATTAAGAAGAGGGAGTCCTTCTGCTTCTGACCAAGATGAATAACAGGCCCATGTGACTCCTGCTGTAAACAACCAAAAGAATTAGCAGAACCAGACACCCTGACTGTATTCCACAAGTTCAGTGATAAAGTAGAGACATGGAGGATAAAAAAGACCAAACCAAACCGCATTGAAAACCACACTGCACAGGATAAAACACATAGTGGGCACAATAACATGAAATTAGCATTACAAGAGAAAAGATTAGCGAACTTGAAGACATGGTGATAGAGAGTATCCACAATGAAGCACACAGAGAAGAAAGAATCACCCCCACCCCCTGCAAATAAAAAACATCCGTGAGCTGTGGGCCAACTTCCATTGGCCTAATATATGTATAATCGGAGTCCCTGAAGATGAGGAAGAGAGGGAACAGAAAAAATATTTGAAGAAATAATGATCAGATTTTTCCAAAATGATGAAAGCTATAAACCCACAGCTCTAAAAGATCAACAAACTCCAAGCACAAGAAGCGTGAAGAAAACTACATGAAGGGACATTGTAGTCAAATGGCTCAAAACCAGTGAAAATGAGGACATCTGAAAAGTCACCATAGAAAAAGACATTACATAAAGGAAAAAAATAAGAAGGATGGCAGATTTCTTGTCAGAAACAATGCAAGTAAAGCAACTGCATTTTTTAAAGTCCTGGAAGATAATCTGTCACCTCTACTTATCTTTAAAAGAGGAATATCTTTTAAAATATAATTCCAGCAAATATATGCAGAGTAAAATACCTTTGAAAAGGAAAAGTGAGTAATGACATTTTCAAAAACATGAAAGCAAGAAGAAAATTCATCAGCAGCACACCTACACTACAAAAAATGTTACAGTCCAGGGATGCTTGGGTGGCTCAGTCTGCTAAGCGTCTGCCTTTGGCTCAGATCATGATCCCAGGGTTCTGGGAGCGAGTCCCACATCGGGCTCCCTGCATCAAGCTCCTTGCTCATTGGGGATCTTGCTTCTCCCTCTGCCTGCTGCTCTTTCTCTGACAAATAAGTAAATAAAATCTTAAAAAAAAAAAGAAAAGAAAAAAGAAATGTTATAGTCCTTCATGCAGAGGAATAATAATACTAGTTGGAAATACAGATCTACACAAAGATATTAAGAACACTGTAAATGGTACCTACATGGGTAAATATGTAACATTTTCCAAAATTCAAATCTCTTCAAAAGACAATTGAAAAGAAGAACTAAACAAATGGAACAATATTCCATGTTAATGGATTGGAAGTCTTAATGTGCTTAAAATGGAAATACTATCCAAACTAATCTACAGGTTCAGTATAATCCCTATCCAAATTCCAACAGCACTTTTCACAGAAAAGTCAACCCTCCCTTTCACATGAAATCCTAAGACATCCCAAATAGCTATCTTGAAAAGGAAGAACAAAATTAGAGGACTCATATTTCTCAACTTTCTAACATATTACAAAGCTACGGTAATCAAAACAGTCTGGTACTAGTGTGAGGACAGACCTATAAACCAGTGGAATAAATCTGAGAATCCAGAAATAAACCTGCATGTCGATGGCCAGTTGATTGTCAACAAGGTTGCCAAAATCATTCAATGGGGGAAAGAATACACTCTTTAACAGGTGCTGAGACAACTGCATATCCACAAGCAAAAAAATGAAGCTGGACCCCCTATCTCACACCATACACAAAAATTAAATGTTTGAATTTAATTCAAATTAAAATTTGAATTAAAATTTTGAATTGAAGTGTATCAACAACAACCTACCTATCAAAGCTACTATAAAACTCTTAAAAGATAATATATGAGTGCATCTTCCTGGCCTTAGATTTGGCAATGGAGTCTTAGATATGACACCAAAACCATGATGAACAAATAAATAAATTGAACTTCATTAAAATTAAAAACATCTATGCACCAAAAGACATTACCAAGACAGTGAAGAGGCAGCCTACAGAGTGAGAGAAAATATTTATAAATCAAATATCTAATAAGGGTATAGTATCCAGAAGATATAAAAGACTCTCTTACAACTCAACAGCAAAAACGAACAACCCAACTTTAAAGTGACCAAAGGAATTGCGTAGCCATTTCTTCGAAGAAGATACAAATGGCCAAGGACAGGAGGAAATGTTCAGCATCACTAGTCACTAGAGAGATGACAAACTAACATCACAGTGAAATACCACTTCACACGTTTTCACATGACCACGTGACACATAGTTTCCAACATTGTTTGGAACAAAAGAAATAAGCATAGGGAAGCGTGTGGAGAAACCGGAATCCTCATACATTGTCAGTAAAGATACAAAATGGTTTGGCTGCTGTGGAAAACAGTTTGGTTGCTCCTCAAAACATTAAACATAGAATGACCATAGAAACCAGCAGTTCTCCCAAAGAACTGAAAACAAGGACTTGAATCCTTGCACACCAGTGCCCATAGCAACTATATTCACAGAAACCAAAGGGTGGAAAGAACCGAAATGTCCATCAATGGATGAGTCGATAAACAAATTGTGGTTTGTCCACACAATAGAATATTCTTCAGTCATAAAAAGGAGTAAAGCACCGATATATGCTACATGTGGATGAACCTCGACAACATTAGGCTAAGTAAAAGAAACCAGACACAAAGGTCATTTTGTGTAAATGATTCCATTTACACAATATATTCAGAATAGGTAAATCCATAGAAACAGAATGTAGATGAGTGGTTGCCAAGGGTCCAGGGGGAATGGGGTATAATGTCCTAATGAGTGTGGGGTTTTATTTTGGAGGGGTGGAAATGTTTTGGAACATCTGTAGGTGGTGATTGTTCTACAATATTGTGAACAGACTAACTGCTGCTCGATTATTCACTTTAAAATTGCTAATTTTGCTATGTGAATTTCACCTCAATTTTTAAAGAGGTGACTGTTCACATCCATTTATAAAATAAGTGAAATGTATGGCAGTAGTATAAAGGTCGGGGGAGGAGTGGAAATACTATTATAAGGTTCTTACACTCTACTAGGTGAAATAGCATAATATCACTTGAAGGTAGACTCCGATAAGTTCAAGGTTATAGTATAAGCCATAAAGCAATCACTAAAATAATACAACAAAGAGATATAACTAAGGAGATGAAAATGGAATAATAAAAAATACTCCACCCAAAATAAGTCAGTAAAAGAGAAAAAAAGAACAAAAAACAGAAGGGACCAACAACAACAACAAAAAAATCAAAAACCCACAAAACAAAGAGACCTAATATGTCAATAATCACATGACATGTAAGTTGTCTGAACACCCCAACTAAAGGTCAGAGATTTTAAGATTGAATAAAATAATCAAGGTCTGGGGCACATGGCCTGGCTCAGTCAGAAGAGCATGCAATTCTTGATCTCAGGGTCATGAGTTCAAGCCCCACCTTAGGTGCAGAGATTACTTAAATCAATAAATAAATTTTTAAAAAATCAAGTTCCAATTATAATATTGCATACAGGAAATGCACCTTAAATATAAAGACACAAATAAGTTAAAAGTAAAAGCATAGAAAAAGACTTGCCAGTATCATGGTAATCCAAAAATGCTGGAATAACTTTATCATCCAAGTAAATTTCAGAGAAAAGACTATTATCAGAGATTAAAAAAAAAATCAAAACCCAGCACGTAATTATAAAGGTGTCAATTAATCAAGAGGACATAACAATTTTTTTTAAGATCTTATTTATTTAGGGGCACCTGGGTGGCTCAGTCAGTTAAGCGTCTGCCTCGGATGGAGTCCTATGTTGGGGTTTCCTGCTCATGGGGAGTCTGCTTCTCCCTCTCCCTCCCCTGATCATGGTCTCTCATTCTCTCTCAAATAAATAATAAATAAAATTTTTTAAAAATATTTCATTTATTTATTTGAGAGAGAGACTAAACATGAGTGGGGGAAGGGGCAGAGGGAGAGAGACAAGCAGACTCCCCACTGAGCAGGGAGCCTGACACTGGGCTCAATCCCAGGACCCTGAGATCATGACCTGAGCCAAAGTTAGATGCTTAACGGATGGAGCCTCTCAGGTCCCAAGAGGACATAACCATCCTAAATATTGAGAGCTTCAGAAAACATGAAGCAAAAGCTGTTAAACTGAAGGGGGAACTAAATCACAATTATGGAGAGAGATTTCAATATTCCTCTCTCAATTACTGATAGAACAAGAGACAGAAAATCAGCAAGGATAGAGAGGATTTGAGCCACACTATTAGCCAACTTGACTTAATTATAATTTATAGAATGATTCACTCAACAATAACAGAATAAACATTTTTCTGATGCGTGCATGGAACATTTACCAAGATACATCACATTCCACCTCATGAAATTTAAAAGGATTCAAGTTATATAAATTATATTCTCTTACCATGATTGAAATCTATAATATAAAGATGTCTGGGCAAGCCTCAAATATTTGGAAACTAAATAAATTTATATTATACTCCCATGAGCCAAAGAAGAAATCAAAAGTAAAATCAGAAAGTATTTTAAAATGAATGAAAATGAAAACACAACATATCAGAATTTGAGAGATGATGCTAAAGCAGAGATTAACTATGCCTATATTAGAAGATGAGATGCCTATATTAGAAAAGAAGTAAGATCTCAAATCAGTGACCCCAATTCCACCTTGATAAAATATAAAAAGAGCAAATTTAACCCAAATCAAGCAAAATAAAGGAAACAATGAAGAGCAAAGTGAAAACCAGTGAAATAGAAAAGAGAAAAATAATAAAGAGAAGAATGAAACCAAAGAAAGGCTATCTCTTTGGAAAGATCAATAAATCTGATAAAACTCCAAGCAGACTAATCAGGGAAAAAAATAAAAGAGAGAGAGAGAGAGAAGATACTAATTACTAAAATTAGAAATGAGAAAGGTGGCATCACTACAGACTCTACAGACAGTAAGAGGATAATAGGAGACTATTATGAATAATATTGTGCCTATAAACTTGACCACTTAGTTCAAACAGTCAAATTCTTAGAAAGGCATGAATTTACAAAGCTCACTCAAAAAGAAATAGATAGCCTGAATACCCCTATATCTGCTAAAGAAATTGACATTGCACAGAGAAAGCTGCAGGTCCAGATGTCTTCACTAGTCCATTCTATGAAACATTTAATGAATTCTACAGAAACTCCCAGAATATTAAAGAAGGGATGTATTTCCCAATTAACAATATATAAAAAGGACAACACAGCATAACAAAAGGAGCCTTTTTTTTTTTTTAGATTTTATTTATTTATTTATTTATTTATTTATTTATTTATTTATTTGACAGAGAGAGCACAAGTGGGCAGAGTGGCAGGCAGAGAGAGAGGGAGAAGCAGGCTCCCTGCTAAGCAGAGAGCCAGATGCAGGACTCAATCCCAGGACTTTGGAATCATGACCTGAGCTGAAGGTAGGCACTTAACCAACTGAGCCACCTAGGCGCCCCTAAGGAGAGCTTTTATCTAAGGATTGCAAGATCAGTTTAATATTAGAGAATTAATCAATGTAATTCACCATATTAACAAACTTGGGAAAAAAAACATATGGTCACCTCAATAGGTACAGAAAACACATTGAACATTGGACAAAAATCTACATCCATTCCTGATTAAAAACTCAGTAAACTGGAAATTGAAGGGACCTTCCTCCACCTGAGAAAAGGCATCTACAAAACACCTACAACTAACATCATGATGGAAGCATGAATTTTCTTCCCCTAAGATTCGGAACAAGACAGGATGGCTATTCTTGTCACTTCTATTCAGCACGGAACTGGAAGTTGTTGCCAGGGAAATCGGGCAGGAAAAATAAATAAAAGATCCCTAGATTGGAAAGGAGGAAGTAAAGGTGTCTGTACTCAGAGGTGACAGGATCTTCTATATGGAAAATCCAATGAATCTACAATAGAGATTTCAATAAGTTTGCAGGAATAAGATCAGTATCCATAAATTATCTGTATTTCTATATACCAGCAACGTGTAATCAGAAATTAAGACTTTAAAATTCATCTTATGCGGGTTCCTGGATGTCTTTGTCAGTTAAGTATCTGCCTTTGGCTCAGGTCAGGTCCCAGGACCCTGGGATCGAACCCCGCATCTCCTTTTACCTCCGCTACTCCCCCTGCTTGTGCTCTCTCTGTCAAATAAATAAAATCTTTATAAAAAGATGCATTTTATAATAGTGTCAAAAGAGTATGGAATACTTAAGAGTAAATCTGATGAAAGACATGAGAGATCTATTACCCTGAAAATTACAAAATATTGCCAAAAGAAATTACAGATCTTCATAAATGGAGAGGTGGACTGTGTTCACGGGTTAGAGGGACTCAAGATTGTGAAAACGGCGCTTTCCTCCAAAATGGACATGCGCATTTAATGCCTGGCGGCTCAGGCTGCAGCATCCTTCTTGTAGTGGCTGACAGATGACCCTTGCACTCCTGTGGAAGTGTATAGAACCTAGAAAAAACCAGAACAACTTTAAAAACAACAAAAGTGGACAATGCACATGATATTATTTTAAGACTTATTATAAAACTACTATAATCAAGAGAGTGTAGTATTGGTGTCAAGATAAATGAAGCAATTAAACATGATAGAGACCCACGCATAGACAGGCAACTTATTTTTGACAAGGAGCCAAATCGATTAAATGGAAAAATGATCGTATGATCGTTCTTTTAACAGACGATGTTAGAACATTCAAATATTTGTATAAAAAAAAAAAAAACAAAAAAAAATGAATAAACAACTGAAGAGCAAACTTCAACCACTATCTGGATCCACATACAAGAATTAACTTAAAACTAGACTGTGGAAATGGAAAGCCTAAAACTATAAAATCTTTAGAAGAACTTCACAATCTTGGGTTAGACACCAATTTCTTAGATACGACACCCAAAGCACGATTCGTAAAGGGACTTTCTTAAAGTCATAATTGGACTTGATGAGAGTGAAAGCTGGGATGCCTGGGTGTCTCAGTCGTTAGGGGTCCCAGGGTCCTGGCTTCTTGCTCAGTGGGGAGCCGGATTCTCCCTCTGCCCGCCACTCCCCCTGCTTGTGCTCCCTCTCTCTCACTCTGACATATAAATAAATAAAATCTTTGAATTTTTTTTGCTCTTTGAAAGATATTGTCAAGAGAATAAAAAGAAAAGCCACAGACTGGGAGAAAATCATTTGAAGCCCTTAACAGATAAGGGCCTTGTATCCAGAATATACAAAGAATTCTCGAAATGCAATGTAAGAAAACAAACAACCCACTTTTTTTTTTTTTAATATACAAAAGATTTGAATAGCATTCGCCAGGGAAGATATAAGAAGAACAGGTGAGATGGAAAGATACTCAATATGTTAGGGAAATGCATAGTAAAACCGCAGCAAGATAACCTCCACATCCATCTGAATGACTAACATGAGAAAAGCTGACAACACCAAGTATTGTCAAGGATGTAGAAAAACCCCCGCTGCTGATGGAATGTCTATAAAATGTCACAAGCACTTTTGGAAAGCACTTCGGCAATTTCTTAAAAAGTTAAACATACCCTGAAAACATGTCCACACAGAGCTTTATACATGAATATTCATAGCAGCTTTATTCGTAACTCCAAATGGGACACGACCTCAATGTCTATCCGCAAGAGAATTTAAAAAAAAAAAAAAAAAACCACCCGAGCTGTGAGATCTGTATATCCAGCAGAAGAAAGCACGCACTACTGATTCGCCCTACGACACAGATGAATTTCAGAGTCATTCTACTGCAGGGGAGCACCCGGGCGGAGAACATACTAGACGAGTCCATTTATCTAAAATTCTAGGAAATACAAACTAACTAATTGTTGCAGAAAGCAGAAGGGGAAAGGTAGGGCAAGGAAAGGCGGGCGGGGTGGGGGGCGGGTAGGGACTGACTGCAAAGGGACACTTTGGGGGACATGGGATTCGTTCTTGGTTTTGACAGATGCGAATACAGGTCAGAACTTATCAGATGGGTACCCTTTAAACACGTGCCATTGAGAATTAAACCTCAATAAAGCTGCTTTGGGAAAAGGGCAAGAGGAATGTTCCAGAACGGAGGCCCCTTCCGGCTCACAGCCTCACCACAGACGTACTGGGCAACAGAGCTGACCCAGAAGCGGAACAGCCGTCCTGGGGCTCATCGGAAACCCAGAGGCTCCGACCTCTTACTCTCCTCCTCCTGCGAACTGGCCTCGGTGGAATCCTTCCTGACCTCAGGAGGGCCCGCCCGTGACTGGTGAGGGCAGCACAAAAGGACCCCAGTCCCCATCCCACACACACAGAGCACGTGTGGCCAGGCAGAGGGGTAAAATATGTTCCGGAAGCATCTCAGGAGTAACCGTCTGCGAATCCACGTGGCAACAGACCCCACGAACAGACGCGCCCCGGGCGCCCTGGAGCTTCCACTCCATGAAATGAGCGGTTCCCCCTCACACCGGACCTGCAGCCTTGGGGCTCCATGCCCGTGGCCAAGGTGCTCGCACAGTGGAGAAGAGCGGGACACGGGTGCACGTGGGGGTTTTCTATAAAAATTTTGGAGTCTAAACGCTTGGGCTTGACCCCCGCGAAGAAGCGGGCGGCCTGAGGGCTCGAGCATTGCTGGATCTGGGTTTTAGCCACGGATGAGTCCCCCCCACCCCAGGCCCCCACCTGTCAAAGGGAGGCAGCCCTGGACTCCGAGACCCTAAGGAGAACCAGCCTCCGTGATGGAGGCTGAGAGCGGGAGCCGTTCCCACCCCGTCCTCAGTGTGACTTGGGGCCTCCCTCTGCTCACCCCCCGGGGTCGGATGCAGCTCAGGGCTCCGACATGTGTGGGAGCCCCTGTCCCTAGTTTGTCTGCAGCCCTGCCTCTGCCTGGCCCGCCCCTGACTCTCAGCACACGTCACCAACCTCTTGGGAGCTCAGTTTTCGTGTCTGTCAAACGGAGACGCACGTGGGGATCTCCAGGCCCCATCCGTGAAGGCCGCCTGAGATCAGGCGCGACCAGCACCCGTTACAGGGGCCGGAAGGAATTTTAAACCGAAGCCCTCCCCCAGCTGCTTGCCCTCTGCCAGAGACCAGGCGACCGGTCGCCTCTCTCTGCAGCTCTAGTTCCCGCCCCTGGCCTCGCGGGGGCCCAGGTGGATGTCAGTGGCCACCCCGCTCCAGAGCGGGTCCCAGGCAAAAAGAGAAGGGGAAGACCCAGGGTGCCCGAGTTCCCCTTCCAGCGGGAGAACGTTCCCATGGCAACGGTCCGGGGGCCTCGTCCTGGCCCGTGAGGCCTCATTGGTGCCCTTGCACGAAACGCTGGAGATGACACTTGGCCAGCCTTGCTGCTCACCCATCGCCCACCCATCGCTCACCCATCGCTCACCCATCGCCCACCCATCGCTCACCCATCGCTCACCCATCGCTCACCCATCGCTCACCCATCGCTCACCCATCGCTCAAAGGCACGCGTTTGTCTTCCCTCCCCTTGGAATGTGTCAAACACGTTTGAACAGAATCGCTTCTAATAGGGGCGTCCTCAAAGCCGCAGCGAGGTACAAAGACACCCAGCCCCCCGAGCTACCCATGGGGCCTTTTCGCATAAAAGCCTCCACTCCCTTCGAGATCAGACGTGCTTCTGGGATCCCGCCTGCCCCAGCAGGACAGATTGCCTTGGCGAGTCGATCAGATTCTAATTAGCACTAATTAGTGCCTCGGCAATCTGTGAGACAAGTCGCCGTCGACAGAACTGAAATGGCTCCTGTTGGTTCAGAGCGCGGAGGGACTCGAGCCCCGGCCGCTGCTCCCCTGTAATCCGCCCGCATTTGCCACCCCTCCCTTGGCGGGACCTTGGCCCGTTCTCACCTGCAGAGCGGGCCGTTGGGACGTTGCAGACGGTGGCACTGCTCCCGGGCCCAGGCCCCCAGCCAGCTGTCCTGCCCGCTGCTGCCCCCAGGGGCCCCCCGTCAACCTGGGTGTGCGGCACGAGCATGCACGGGTGGCACGGCCGAGGCACACGCAGGCGAGGTCCGTGGTCCTTCCCGCGGGTCCGCCACCCAGCCGAGAAGCCAAGGCTGCCGCAGACCAGAAGCCCCTCCCCCGTGCTGGTTCTGTGCTGGGGCTGGGGGCCCACGAGCCCCCGAGGGAGGATGGCTGCCTCGGGAACTCAGTCTGGGGAAGGTCGGGGTGCCAGGGGTTTGGGGCAAAACGCTCCCCAGGACTTCTGGAAGACAGACAGCGAGGAGCAGGGGTCAGAGCTGGGGGTCGGGCAGACGGAGAGGCGCAGAGCCCAGCGGAGGGCGCGCGGACCATCCCTCTGCCGTCAGCGGGGCAGGAAAGGAGCTGTCTCCCCACCACCTTCTCGCCCCTCAAATGCTCGGGGACCTGGGCACAGCCCATGTTTCCCAGATGGGGTAACGCCTGGACCCCAGTGAGCCCGGGGCCGGGGTCGGGGAGTGGGCATGCGCACAGCGAGGATGCCGGGACTGGCTCGGTGCCCTTCCCAGGACACAGGCCGCGGAGGGCCCCCTCCTCCACCGGGACCCAAGGGCACAGAGCTGCTTCTGTTAAAGGCCTGATGGGTTTCTCCCCTGGTTTCATACCGGTGCTCTGGAAAGACTTGGCTCTGTGGCAGAGACTGTCTCCAAAGCCAGTGAAGCTTCTGGAGCTCAGACAGGACACTTCAACGAGCCTCGGGTCCTCCTCCAGAGAAGGCGGCACACGGGCGGGGGTGGGGCTGGGCTGGCAGCACAGCTCCGGAAGGCTCTGGACCATTTCCTCGGGAGGGGGCCACTCCCCGTGAAGCAGGGGACAGGTGCAGCCACGACCTGACCCTGTGGTGAGCTTCTGGAGCTGGGAACAGCCTGGAGGAGACCCAGTGCCAGAGGCCACAGCGGTGGGTGGCAGCGCATGGCCCCAGCCTTCTGCAGCGACCTCCTGCGTCCAGGTCCCAGGCTGCTTCTGGAAGCCCTGGACAGCGGCCAGGTCCCGGAGGGAGAGCCAAGGGGGTGACTGGACCATGGGGAGAAGCTTTCTTCCCTCAGAGCCCAGGGACGAGCCTTGACCCCACGCAGGGTCTGGCACAGGGGACGGCGGAGTTGGCCTGGTCTGCTGACCAGCCCCGCTCCCGGGGACAGCCTTGCCTGCGTATCGCAGTTTGTGGGGCAGGAACGGGGTCAGGGGTCGGAGCGAGCTCCGCTTGTGTTCGTCAGACGCCCGGGCCTGCCTTGCCCGCTTTGGGTGCGGGGGAGAACATTCTGGCTGTGTCTGATGCATTTGGGGACGAAACTGGACAGGAGCCGCCGATTTCATTGATTTGCTAAGGATGTGGGAAGATGTTTCTTTCCCGCAAGATTTTTTTTTTTAAGCAGTATTTGGCTGGGCTTGGGTTTCTTCTTTCCTAATTGAATTCCATCTGTGCAGGAGAGAACAGAAAAAATACTGTTTGACTCTGCCTGGCCCCTCCCCCCACCCAGAGGAGGAGGAGGAGGAGGAGGAGGGCAGTTGCCGGGAGGGGCTGCTTTTCAGGCTCGTGTGAATGAGCGGAGCTGTCCTGACCCCATGGGCCTGCCGGGAACAGGGCAGGTGGCTCTGGGACAATACCCACAGGCCCTGGGCATCCTTCGGGGGCAGTGGCAGGTGCTGGGGATGGGGAGGGCCGGGGACCACCCGGGGGACAGAGCTCTGGAGGCAGCCCCGGGTCCCGGGGCTGGGGCCTGAAGGCAGCGGTGCTGTCCCTGGGACCCTGCTGAATGCAGAGGCCACCAAACCTGGTCAGATTGTTCTCTCCACGTCCCCTGCGGGGGCGGCCACAGATGTCCTGGGGGTGGTGGTTCCACAGACACAAAGGCCCTGTGGGGGCTGGGGCTGCGTTTTTGTTTGGGGTTGGACCAGTGAAGCAAGGGAGGCCTCTGCTTAAACTTGACCTCCCGGCACTCTGAGCGACCTCTCCACCTCTCCGTGGCTGGCCCCCGAGGGCTCGTAGTTAGCCCACGAGCTTCTGTGTGCTTCCCCGGACAACAGCAGTGGGCGGGTGCTGGTCCAACAGTGACAGTGACGTCCCCGCCCAGCAGCTCAGCTTCGTGGGGGCGTCGGCTCGCTCTTCCTGTACCCGAGGAAATAGAGGCCTGGGGGGCTGAGCCACTGGCCTCCCAGTTCCACAGCCCCACGGGGTCTGGGCCGGGATTTGAACACAGATTCCCGCCCCCGCAGTCCTGACTGTGGGCCGCCCCTCACCTCACTCTGTCTCTTCTGTGTCCCTGTGCCTAGCCCTGTGCAGGCAGATCCCCTGGGGTGGGGGACCCCCCCCAGCTGCTGGGGCTCAGCAGGCCCGTATCCCCGCCCCCTGGGGCCCACCGCCAGACCTCCCTGGAGTTTGTTACGCCTTTGGCGGGGTAGATCTGCCCACCGAAGACTTTCTGTGGCCACACTGCTCAATGGGAGAGTGACCCCGAGTGGACGGTACCCACACACTGATTCGTGGCCACAGCCAGCGGAGGGTCTGCCCCACAGTCGCTGAGCACCTGGGATCTGCTCTCCCCCGTGCCCTGTCTCACGGCCTCCTGGTCCTGCTGCTGCCGGGGTGGGGGCATAGGAATGTTAGGAGACTTGCGCACTGGGGGGCGGCAGGTGCCCCTCCCCAGGGAGGGCCCCACCCTGCTCCGGTTGCTGAGAATACAGGGGAGCACCCAAGCACCAGTCCAGTCCAGGGTTGACAGCCTCCCCCACGTCTGTCTCTGTGTTGGGGCAGCTCGCCACATAGTGGCCCACAGGCCGCTCACCACATACCTTGTGTATGTTAAGCAGGGAGCCCAAGGCAGCCCAGGAGCACCTACGAGAGGTCAGGGCCCCCAGCTCTGGCCTGGAGGTCGGATATTGTCCCCAGTGCCCAACTGACCTGTGTTTGGTGGCATTAGGCTGAGCACCTGTGAATTGTGCCCCTGCCTGGGGTTGGGGGGGGGGGGGGGGCGACAGCACGGCTCAAGGGGAACCTGGAGACAGAGACGTTGACGGACTTGCCCAAAGTCACAGGGCTTTCTGGGGAAGAGCCGCCTCCACCGCTCACCCGCCAGGCTCCCGGCCGCAGACGGATGAAGGACAGAGGATGCCCAGGGACGAGGCTGGCAGCGAGGCCCGGGACCTGGGGCTCAGAGTTCAGAGGGAGGCAGCTGCTTCGCGGGGTGCCGGCGCCAATCCTGGGGCCCCTCGCCCTTGTGCTTTCCAGCTCCCGAATTCAGGCCCCGTTCTGCAGAGGGAGGGAAGGGAGGTGAAGCTTGACAGGGCTGATGGGGGGCTGGGCCATGGCTTCAGGGGGCTGCGCCTCTGTTCCTAACCCACAGGCCCACAGGTGCAGAGCTGACCAGCAGGTCACAGCGAGAAGGCTGCTGTCCGCGGGGTGAGACACGCCCCGGAGGCCTCAGGGTGAGGCAGAGGGGCTGGTGCGCAGGCAGAGCGGGTGTGCCTCGCACACTCACGGAGCCAGGGAGAGCCAGGCAGAGGGGCCTGCCCGGGGTGGGACGGTCAGGGCGAGCTGGGGAGCATCAGGAGAGCCGGCCGGAGCCGGGCTCACCATGCCTATTCTCAGGAGGCCTGACCGGGCACCCGCGTGGGCTCCATGCAGCCCGAGCAGGGGCCTCTTGTGCTGGGCCCCTCCCCAGTGCCCGCTCCTCTCACTCCCGCGGGAATCTGCTTTTAGGACCTGCAGGGAGCTCCCCTGATGTCACTCGCGTTGCCCTGCCTCCCTCGCCCCCCGTCGATGATAATCACCGTTGCCATGATCACGGTGGGGGGGGCCACGTGGGTCCCTGAGCTTGGTCGTGTGCACCTGGGCTCGCTGCCCACGGTCCTGCTCCAGGCCCTTCTCACCACCACTCCCCAAGCTCCGCGGCGTCCTCTCTAGGCGTGCGCCCTGGGCGCAGTCCTGCCACAGGTTTTATCTGCTTGGAACAGTCCATCCCTGTTTTTCAGATGATCAACCCAGACACAGAGAAGGGAAGGAACTGGCCCAGGACCCCCGTGCCTGCAAGCGTCCAATGCCAGACTCCAGGGAGAGTTGGGGGCACCTGCGAGGCCAGGCCCCCGGGGTGGGGCATCGGGCCCTGGGCACAAACAATCCGGTGAGTCCAGCCCGGCAGGGCCTCCTCCTGTCCTCGGGCTGTCCCCGAAGACCCCGCTTGCCCTCCCCGGGATGCCCCAGGTATGGGGCCACGTCAGACCACCCCTCGCCAGGCACCGTGGCTGACAGCCGCAGGCAAGCCGTGGGCACGCGCCAGAGCCCGGGGCCAGCTGCTCTGTAATTTCACATGTAGCTGGGCATGTGTGTGTTATCGGGTGATACTTAAATCCTAACCTTTTCAAAAGCAAACCCAAGTAAGTGCATATTTGGGAACCATAATTCCAAGCTTGGAGGCGTCACCCGAGGCGGACTGGGAGCGTGGCATCGCGACCGCTAACCGAGCCCTCTGTGTCCTTGGGTTTGACAGCACCTCCAGCTGTCAGAGGGAGTTGTGACGAGAGTGGCTGTCTGGCCCCAGGTCCAGCTCACACCTCTTTAGAGCAAGGCCCAGAGAGGCTCCCAAAGCTGTGAGAGCTTTGCCGGGCCACTGGCCACAGCTGGGTCCCCGGAGCCAGAGGCTGGACGCAGGTGAAGGGCCCAGGAGAGTAAGATGCCCAGCGGCCCACACCGTTCAAGGCTCAGACGAGTGCGGTTGGGGCCACCGGCCAGAGGCCCCTGGGGAGGCCAAAGGGCTAGAAGAGGCCTCAGAGAGAGCTCAGGGTCCTGGTGGCGGGCACAGTGGAAGGCCCTCACGCTACAAGCACAGTGTGGGGCGTAGACACTCATGCCGGCTGCGTTCTTGTGGGCAATGGGGAGCTGTGGGAGGAGTTGGCGGGAGCAGAATGTATTTTAGGAAAAGTAAAAACATCTATCGATCCTAGCAGCTTACAAGCATGTTCTTACATGCTGTGGAGGTCAAGGCCACGGCTCCTGGCCAGATTACCCTTAACCCAGAAGATCCTGGCAAGCCACGGGGCCTCGGTGTCACCGCTTTGTTTACTCTCCGACGGGGTGGTGGTGGTGTCCGCGCCGAGCCATCGTGATGGGCAGTGAGGTGGCGCTTGTCCGCGGGAGCGACGAGGGCAAGGTGTCCCCCACCCAGAGCCAGGAGGAGAGGCCCGGGCTGATTCCCAGGCATGAGGCCGTCCCTGGGGGTGGCTCTCCCTGCCCCTGTCACCGACACTCTGGAGAGAGTGGCCTGGCTGTGAGCAGGGCAGAGGGTGGTCAGCAACCTCTGGAAAGGCATTTTCGTGCCAAGAGCCTTGCTTGGGTGTCAGGACGTGACCTTCGGGCCTGCCCCAGCTCCGGCCGTGGTCACCTGGAAACCGCCCCACCCGCCATCACTCGCTTGTCGCTGGTGCCCTCTGCCTTGGTTGCTCCCTTCTGTCCCGATCCTAGGCTTCATTCAGGTTGGGTCCAAGCCCCGTCCCCTGCCTTCCTGGACCCGGGATCTTATCCTGAAACATCTACTCAGTGCGTCCCTTGGGTGCCCATTCGGGGGGACAAGTGAGCCCCTCGGAGACCAGCAGCCCTTCAGGCAGCCTCCTGAAACCTGACCACCTCCAACCCCCTCCCCTGAGCAGGTGAGGAAATCCTGCTCAGTGTACACATCCCTGGACAAGACCTCTGCAGCCCCCTTCTGTGAGGGGGACTTCGGGACCTGGGGACACAGTCTCAGGCAGAGGGAGAGGCACCTGTGTCCACAGCCCCGCTCCCCAAACTCCTCAGCCCCCTGATCCCTTCTTATCATGCTCGTCCTCCAGAATGTCCCCTCTGTCCCCAGGACCGCCACCAGCCTTGCAGCCACCATGGTGCTCTCCCTGCCTGTCTGCTCATGCCCAGCTTGAACACGAGGGCCATGCTCAGGGAGGCCGTCCCCGGGGGCTGGAGGGCGCCCCGCGGTGAACCTCGCCCCGGGTCTGACCTGATGCTCCCAGACTCCAGCGCCCAGAGGCCAGGGAACAGAGGCCAGACCGAGCAGGGACTGATGCTTGCTTGCTCTCTCCAAACACCTCAGAGGGCTTTCTGGGGACTTACGCTCCCTCCATCCTCACTATCCACCAACGAATGCCCGTGCCCAGGTGTCTTCCCAGGCGAGTGCCTGCTGCAGTGGGTCCCAGCCCCCTGGCGGCAGACGGGGGACAATAGCTGTCCCCCTACTTCGAAGGGGACGGAGAGGGCCCAGGTCACCGAGAGGCACCCAGGTCCGGCAACTTCCTCGTCCAGGGCGGCTCCATTCCTGCTGCCCCCAGCGTGTGTGGACTGACACACCTGGCCATGCCACCCAGGGAGGGGTCAAGGGCAGCCCCACATCTGGCCCGGGGTTTGCGGCCGGACCCTCCGCATGGAGCGCCCGGGATTGGGAGGGAGGAAGCAGGCACAGAGGACTCCAGAGCCCACCAACTCTGTGGGCCTCGGGTCATCTGTGGTCCCGCTCAGCGGCACCCTCCAACCGACCTACCTCTCCATGGTCGTGCCTGCTACCTGCGCACACCGCCCTGAGTCCGCCATGTGGACACCATGTGCCGTCCCTCCTCTGGCCCTTGCTTGTGTCAGTCCTGCCCCTGCCATGCTCTTTCCCCTCTCCGTCAGCCAGGCTGACATGTTCCCTCTACACATTTAGCTCAAATGTGTACCTCTTCCAAGAAGCCCTCCCTGACTGCACCCCAGTCCAGCAAAGCCAGGGCTGAGGGCCGGTCAGGCTTTGAGGCTGGGGTCTCACAGCTATCTCGCAGGGACAATGTCTATCCACCACCACCCCCCACACTGGTCTGAGCTCCCCAAGGGCATGCTCAGGTCATCTCAGGGGGCTAACCCTAGACCCAGGACCTCGGGGGTTGTAGGAACGTGGTTAATGTTTGCAGAATCCCACGGGATATCAGCAGGCTGGAAGGAGGCCGTGATGAACATTGAGGTTCCCCCTGCCCCTGCACAGATGGTCTCTCTGATACCCTGGGCCAGGCCCCTGAAGGTTCTGGACTGTTCCAAGGGCAAGTTCATTCACAGAGCACCTGCTACAGGCCCAGGGCTGTGCTAGTGGATGTGTGTAAATGACCTAATTTCCTACTGTTCACAGCAGGTGGGGAAACGGGCTTGGGTGCGGGGTAGGGTTTGGCTGGGAGAAGCCCAAGGGCAGAGGTCGGCTTGCCAGGGTCCGGTGGGCTGGAGCTCTGTTGGGGCCCATCCTCTTGTGAACGAAGCTGGTTGGCCCCCTTCTCCTCCGGGCACGGGGACCTGAGCCCAGAGCCACCGACACACACGCATGCACACGCACACGCACAGGCAAGCACCCAGCACGTACACATGCGTGTGCATGCACACTTCCATTCCCCATCCTCCGAGTGCCCTCCGGGCCCCTGCTGCTGTCCTCCAGGCGGCCCACAGCCCTGAGCCAGGCCCTTAGTCACATCCTGGCGGAAGATCGTGGCCGGAGCCTGGTGGCCGGGGCCGGGTGGGGGCTTGGGCAGCCTCCCCGGGCACCACCTGACGGGGCATGGATCAGCCAAGTTGCTTCCTCATCAGAAATGCGCCCTCCCCGCTGGGGCAAAGCCAGGCCTGTCGGCAGCAGGCCGGGCCCTGCGGCTGTTTCTCGTACTCCCACGGACGCCACACGCTCTTGGCCGAGGGCGAAGCTGATGGGACCCAGATGGGAGCTGGGGCAGGCCTCAGAGGGCGGTGTGGGCCGCGGTGAGCCTGGGGGGCTCCACCTCCTGGTTTGGGGGCCCTGCTCTGCCTGCGGGAGGATGACGCCGACTCTGGCCAAGGCCCAGGTGCCTTCTCAGCAGGCCTGGCACGGGTGTCCGGGTGTGCCCCGCAGGGCCCCAGATGTGCTCTGGGTTGGGGGTGGCTGCCTCACCTGTGCGGATAGCAACGTGCTCCCTTGGGGTGGCCCAGGGATCCGGGGACAGCCATGGGCCAGGGGTAGTCAAGGCAGCCGCTGGATGTGGCAGGTAGAGCCCACTCTGCCCGAGGCCGGACTGGGACACTCCGGGTCCCTTGAGCTTTGCTTTCCCCGGGACATAATTGGGATAACCCGCACCCGGCAGTCTGGAGAATTAAAAGATGAAATTATTGTGCGTGTAGAGGCTGGGCCAGGCCCGGGTTCCGGTCCTTATTCCCCGGGCTTGCCCTCTGGCGCCTGGACCCCCAGGTCAGCCCCCTTGTGGCCTCAGACCCCAGTCTCCTTCCAGCTCCCCCCGGGGAAAGCTGGCTGCCCCCACGGCCACCACCCTTCCTCACCTGGACTAAACACAGGCTTGAACCGTCCGTAGCCGCCCCCTCCAGCCCACCCTGCTGAGGGCCCGGCCGTCCCCTCCGGCTCATTGTCAAGGCAGCCTCAAGACAATTCTCTAAAGGGCAGGAAGGAGCTCATCACCCCTGTGGGCTCCTTTCCTGTCAAAGGCCACCATCCCTCATCCGTGACCCCGGTGTTTTGGGGCACCCCCACCCATGCTGATGCCCGTGTAACTCCACCCCCAACAGTCTCATCCCCCCTTCTGTCCACGCCTGCTCCTCCCCACTCAGGGTCCATGGCCAGAGGCAGAGCCCACCTTCTGGACCTTCAGAGCTCCCTTCCAGGAGCTACACGGAGGAAGCCCGCTGTGCCCAGCTCCGGTGGCCGAGGGAACGGCTCTGCCCGGCCCCCCGCGGGTCCCCTCGTGCACTGGGCACTCCCTCCACCTCCCCTTCCCTGAATCTCCATCCCTGTGCTGAGCCCACAGGCTTGGCCTCTGGCCCGTGGTTGATTCTTGGTTCCCGTGAACAGAGGGGTGAGGACAAGGGGGCTCCCAGCCCCAGCCCCAGGCTGCCCATCACTCGGCCCCACCACACACAGTTTTTAAGAGGTTGCTTTGAGACAGTCGTGGGGCTCCCCTGAAGAGTCACTGGCCGCTGGGCTGGGGAGGTCTTGCACACTCAGACTTGGCGCTGTCCGGGACGTGGGACCGGGCCTAGGGCCCGTACAGAGTGGGTGCTGGCGGCGGTGGGAACCTGGGTGGTCTCTTGGCGTCCCTGGAGGCCTCCTCTGGGGCTTATGAGGAAGGCGAGGGGGTGGGAGGGGGTTCAGCCCTGAGAGCTGCCCCAGAACAGAGAGAGCCATCAGCAAGTCAGCTCCCGCTCTCCTGTTCTGACCCTGACCGCTCTGGCCGGCTGGCGGGGAGCTGGGGTGGGGGGCCCGGTGACCCCCGCCCCTCCCGCCAGCCGCACCGTGACTAACGCCTGAGCCCCCGCCCCGCCCCACTGACTCTGCCAGGCTTTGTCCATCAGGCCTTTCTTTCTCTGCCGGACCATGGAAAAGTCCGTGTCAGCGCCCGCCTTTGTCTGGCCCTGCCCGCCGCCGCTGTTCTCAGGACTGGACAAAGCCCGCCCGTTCGCAGCCACCCGGGCGGATGGAGCGATTCACTGTTTGGATAATTCAACCACAAAAAGCATGTGGCCCTTTCGCCTCCATCAGCTGGACTCAGCGCCCCCGGCCCCGGGAGAGAAAATTCCCACAGGCCCTAAGGCAGCCGTGAGCCCTGGAAAAACAGCGGCTTTGGCCTCTGACACCCCTTGTCCAAATCCCAGCGCTGGCTCTGAGGCCTGGGGCACATTACCACCGCTCTGAACCTTGCTTCCCCATCCTCCCCCGCCCACAGGGCTCTCTGCACCCAGGAGACAGCATGAGAGTGCCGGGCGTGTGTGCGTGGGAGCGCGGCAGACATGTTGGGACGCGTGCAGTAATCAGGCTGCTGTAGCAAGGGAGACGCCCACTAGGCCCCAGAGGGTTAGATCCTACACTCCCTCCATCACGATCCCATCAGATCTGAGACCGACTGCCAGCCCCAGACCACTCCCCTTTCTCCTTCGAGCGCCTTGTCCCTGAACACCCCATCCTTCCTTGCTCTGACCTCGGCCCTCCCTATCTCAAGAAGGAAGCCCTCCTTCCTTCCAAAGGCTCAGAACGAAACCCTCGACCTCTCTTGCCTCTTTTTCCTCTTTGACCCCACACTCCATCCATCAGCAAATCCCGTTGGCTCTGCCTTCAAGAGATGTCTAGAACCCAGCACCCACCCTCCCGCTCCATCCCCCGGCTGCAGCCACGGCTCTCGCTCTCCCGGGGGCTCCTTTCCACCCTCAGCCTCCCCAGTAGGCAAAGCTCACAACCCTCGAACGGGTCCCTTGAACTAGGAGGGACAGACCTCGCTCCCACCTCCCCTGCCTTTCCCGGACTCCGTTCCTGTCTCGCGCTGGAGCTGTCATCCTGGGAGGCACCTGCTCCCTGGTCTGTCTGCTCGTGCTTGGCCCACGGCACCTGGGACACCGGCGCCCAGCACGCAGCTGAGAGAAGTCACGGACGACCCGCCCTTTCAGTGGGGGACCCTGCGACACGAGAGCCTCCGGGCCCCTCCCTTGCTCCCTGACTGCAGTTTCCCCATCTGTAAGGTGGGCACGGACCCCCGCCTCCTCACAGCCCAGGGCTGTGTCATTGCCCACCCCCCCAACCGTGACTGTCCCTTCCTTGGGGCTGTCCAGATAGCCCTTGGCGACTCCTGTTTCTGGACGGAGAAAATCCGGGAGATCTCTAGAGACTGCCTAGAGATCCCCTCAGCCACACAGAACGTCCAAGAGAGTCCCGGCTGGCCCCCCGGCCCTGGGCCGCAGCTGCCTGGGGCTGATCAGTGTGGGGGGAGCCTCTCCGATAGCACAAGACCTGCTTCTGCCCGCTTGTGGGCCCCCCATCAGGGCCGGGCCTGGCAGCTGTGGTTTGAGGGCTGCAGTGAGCTGGGCTTGGGCTCTGCTGGGGGAGGGGCAGGCCTAGCAGGGACTGGAGGTCACATGGGCGGCATCCGGCCCGCAGACCTGAGCGGGACCCTGTCAGGGGCCTCGTCTGTCCCTTTCTTCCTGGTGCGTCCCAGGATCCACGGAATCAGCTGCCACAGCAGTGGAGAGGGCAGCCTGCCAGCCAGTCGCCTCGCTGTACATGCGGAGAAACTGAGGCAGAGGGCAGGCTCCGGCCAGAGGTTGGACAAGAGACTGGCAGCATCTCGTGACTATGAAACCCAACAGCTGCCCCGGTGGGCCGGGCTGTGCCCACTCGTCGCAGCCCCGCCAACTCCACAAAGAGCACGCACTGCAGAAATGTTTAATGTGGGGATTTCCTAAAGGTTCCCAAACTGTGTTCCCTGGAACCTCACAAGGCATGAAAGCTGGGCACACGAGGGCTCAGGCATCACAGACCCCTGGGTTTGGAGCCATTTCAGGGCCTTGTCGGGCTGTGGGAGAAGTGGCTTTGGTGCTGCACCACCGCCTGTCACGACCCTGCTGGGCCCTTCCCCACACAAGCTCTTTGGTCATGTCTTGGCTCACCCCACCTCTTCAGAGTCTAAGGACAGCGGGCGGCTCTCAGTGGCTGAAGCCCAGGGACCTGCAGGGACCCCCCTCAGTCTCCGGTCCCCAGGGCGCGGACAGCCCACCTAGACCCTCAGCAGCAGAAGCTGGGCCAGTCGGGGAGACCCCTGGGGTTGGGGCTGCAGCCCTGCTGACTCAGGACGCCAGAGGGCTGTCCGTCCCCACCCCCAGGACACAGCCAGCGCATCACCAACAGACAAGTCGTAGAGCAGAGATGTTCCCGCTCCTCCCACGCCAGTCCAAGAAAGCTTCCCTCCTGCCGGGGGGGACTGGGGGGCGTGGTGGGGAATGCCCACTCTCGCGAGCTCGGCTGCAAGTGCGGCCTGAAGACAGAATTCTTCCTCCTGCGGGGACGACCGCGCTCACCGACCCACCGGGTAGGGATGTGCCCAGTCGTGATACACGCCGGTTCCGTAGCTGCAAAGCTACCCGTCAGGGGCTGCGCGGATCAGCCTTGACCACTGGTTCTCGGCCCAAGTGACGGTCAAACGACCACGTTTCTGGGGTGACGCGGCGGCGACACACACAAAGGCGTCCCCGGGGGCGGCAGAACACGTGCTGCCCGCCGTCCCCCGGCCCTCGGCTTGGGAGGGCTGCTGCCAGAATCAGCCCAGGAGACCTCGGGTGTCGCTGTCGAGTGTTTGCAGACGGGGCTTCTCTAACCTTCCCCTGCGATTCTGTAAGGAAATCAGCCGCGATCTTAGCAACTATTTCAGCCAAATGAGCGCTGGGCAGCCTCCTAACTCTTCCAGGCCCACGAGGACTTGAGAACCAGAAGCCGTTCACATCCGGCCCCACGGAAGGAAGCAGGCGAGGAGGAGGGATAGCTGGACCCCCGGCCGGGGAGAGCTTCCCGAGACCGATGGTCGGATAGTCGGTGGCCGGTGGTCGGGGCTGGAACCGCTCGGCTGGGGGCAGCGGCTGTGGCAGCTGGGCTGGGGTGGGGGGTCCCCTGACTTACCTGGTGAATTCATCTTCTGGATCGAAATGAGATGGAACCAAGAGGCCCCCCCAGTTTCCCGGCACGTAAATTTCAATAGTCATTTAGAAGAATCATAAACAGAGAAAACTTGTTGGAGTGAGATTTGCTTTTTACCGTGCGTCTTTGGTTGTGGCATGTTTGCGCCCTGGCCAGAGGACAGACGGCAGTGGCTGGGGGCACGCTCAGGCTGAGGTGTTTCCACATTTCAGTGTAAAATATTAGAACCAAGATCTCCCTCCTTTGGCAGGGCTGGCTCTGGGCTCAGAGGGCGCCCTGGGCTACAGGGAGAGGACCGTGTCCACCAAAAATACTGTCACCCGCGGGAAGCTTGGGCGGAAGGTGCCGGCACGTTCACCTTTGGGGATCCTTACAAGCAACGTTGAAGGTTACAGGAAAATGGATAGAAATCAGCCCTAAAAACAATTAGTCCTTATTAAACACACATGCACTGGGCAGACAAACACCGGGACAAAGGGACAGACAGGGCTCAAAGACGTGGTGTGACTTAAAAGCCACATGCTATGGTCATTACCTTTTCATGTCCTGGTGACCGACGCACGGGACGGCCTTGCTCTTTCCGTGTGGCTTCCTGTGACTGGTCTCAACCGTATGAGAAATAGTCGTACCGGTTTCAAAAGGCCTTGAACCTAAGGGCACCTGGGTGGCTCAGTTCAGCTCTTGATCTGGGCCCGGGTCCTGACCTTGTGTCGCAGGCTGGAGCCCCATGCCAGGCTCTGCGCTCGTGGGGCGTCTGCCAGAAATCTGCCTCTCCCTCCGCCCCTCCCCTCCCCAACACATAAATATATATATATATATATATATATATATATATATATATATATCTTATAAATGATATAATCATAAAATGATATTTATAGAAATACATTTCTATAAATATATGTAATATAATATGTAAATATAAATATTCACAATTATAAATAAATAATAACTATATTAATTAATTGATAAAGAATAAAAACGGTTTTGAAGCAGACTACTTGGGAGACCCAACCCTTATGATAAAACTGGTCAAGAAATAAACATTCAAGCAACGGACAATTTAAATGATTTTTAATACCTCCCTGCCTTTGCTCTCCAAAAGCGACCTTGTTCAGACAATAACTAATTTCCCTTCTCTGACCTCCCTGCCCAGGGGCCCGGCTGGCCCTTCTGTCCCTCCCTGGGCCTGGGGTCTGTGTCCCTCCCCCTCAGGCCGCCCCCTTCCCGTGGGGCTTCCGTCCCTGCCCGTGCTGTCCCGACCTGCTCCTGGCATTGCCCCCGAGGTCTCATGATCCCCTGGACAGCCTCACGGGGAAGCCCGGGAGCCCCGGCCCCGTGCGTGAGACCCTGGTCTCCGCATAGCCTCGTCTTCCCAGGCTTCAGTGCGGCGGCCCTGATGCTTCAGCTCGATGCTGTTGCCTGGTCGGGGGCTTTCCGTCGTCCTGCAGAGCACAGGGAACCCGAGTGAGCCAAGTGCTAGACGGAGGAAGGCTGGAGCCAGGATCGGAACAAGCGGGGGCTCCAGAACTCCTTTCCCCACGGCTCTCCCACCCCGCCGTTACCGTAAACTCACGGGCGCCGCGTCACACCCACCAGCCGTGGCGGACCTGATGTACCGCTGTGCCCCACCGGCCCCTCCCAGAGGACGCGGCCCCTGGCGAGGGCCTCCCAGACCACCTGACTCACTCCGTCCTCCAACTCGTTCATTCACGCACGCTGCCAGCAGGATCAGGCGCCTCCGGCGGGCACCGGGCCCTTGGAGAGGATTCAGCCCAGCCCTTTCCCCAAAGGCTCCCCAGCCCAGAAAGGGGAGCAAGGAGATAAGCCAGTAAACCCCGAGTCAACTCAGAGTGGCGAGGGTCCTCGGACAGGCCTGCCTGCCATCCTCCGTCAGCTCTTCCTGGCTCCCTTCACTTAAACCGCCATCACCCCCTAAAGGAAGCCTCCCTGACCCTCAGACAGGGCTCCCATGGCCCCTGGGTCTTCCTCATCAGAGCCTTTCACAGGGAGGAAGGAGGGAGAGCTTCCTGGAGGAGGGGCTCTGGAGCGTTTTCTTGCAAGATGAGTAGGAGTCAGCCTGGCGGACAAAAGAGGAAAGACTCAGGTGGGCTCTGAGGTCCGGAAGGCCGGCTGCAAGGCCAGGGCGTTCGGTGGGGCAGAGATGTGGTCTGTGCTGCACCGAGGTCAGGAGCCCCCTCCCTGCTTGGGCCTGGGGGGAGCAGTCCTGGGAGGGGGATCCCTCCGAAGGACACAGGAGAGAAGCCGCTGGGACAACAGAGGACCCCAGCCATCCTTCTGGCCTCAACCCTGCCTGTACTCTCTCCCCTCGGATGCTGAGTTTAACCCCCAAGGCCCAGAAACAGTTTCCATCTGGCCAGCCCTGAAGCCCCTGTCCCCTGGGGCTCGGCCCTTCACCCTGGAGCTGCCTCCTCAGCCCACTGGTGGTCAGAGCACGAGCGGACACTGGTATGTGATGGGCCAGGATGGGGAACCACAGGAGCCTGTCCAGCTGGATTCTTGGAAGAGCTGCTTCCTCCCACAGAGGGAAACTAAGGCCCAGAGAGAAGCCACCAGCTTGCCAGAGACCAGAGGAGGGCAGCAACTTAACCAGGTCCCTGGAGACCACCCTCTTCGGGGGAGGCCGAGTAGTGGCCCTGGAGATGGAGCGATGGCGTGAGCGGGGAGATTGAGGCCAGGGCTCCCACTGAGGATGGCCCACGTTGGACCAGACTGCGGCCCGGTTGCTGTCCACAGGCTCCGCTGGCTCCCTGGCTCCAGCCAGGCCTCAGATGACGAGGAGATAGGGAGGTTTCTTGTAAAAACGGATGGGACAGCCACCTGCCTCGATGAACTTGTTACTTGCAAATATTTGGCCAGTTTTGAAAATGTCCTCCTTCGGAACCGGGGTTGGCTTCTCCCACCTAACAAGAGATTTTCTCAGGCCTACTGCACGCTGTCCGGCCCAGGCTGCGAGGCTCCGCCGTGGGCCAGCCTGGGCCTCATCACCAAGTCTGTCACGTGAGGAGCTGTCCAGTCCCCGAGAGTGCCCCGGTCCTCACATCCAGGGACACAACTGGGTGCCGCGTCTCAGACGAAGCCTTGGAGACTGTTTGCCTACTAGGAGCGCAGCACCCGCCAGGGCTCGTGTCCCCTCAGCTTGGCGACGCATCAGTCCCGCCTCTACTAGGGTAACTTCCTCCCAGTCAAGGGAATAGAAGTCCCAAACACAGCTTGTGAATTACAGAGAACCCCGTGGCCCACTGGGTGATGTCCCTCCAAGCCCTCCTCCAAGCTCCAGAACCTTCCATGGCTCCCAAACTGCCCAGAGAACAAGGGCCAAACTCCAAGACCTGGAGTTTCAGAGCTGCCACGATGTACCCCTTCCTCCTTCTCCAGGCTTATTCCCTCAAATGTCCTTAATGGGGCACCCGCCAGGCTCTAGGCAGCCCTGGCTCCCACTCTGGGGGTGGGACACGCAGGCCCGGCTGGCAGCGAGAGGTCCAGGTGCACCTGCTAGGAGGAGATGACCGTCTAGAGACTGAGCCGGGGGCAGGGGCTCACAGGCTGATGAGGGGTCCAGGCCCCCGTGGGGGAAGGCCCCCAAGAGGCAGAGTCAAGGTCAGGTTCGTCAGAGAGAGCCAGGCCCTGGAGTCAGGGGCTCTAAGCTCAGCCATCACCACCCTTCTCTGGCCAAGAGGCTCCGACCAGGCTGCTGCAGAGCCCTGGGGCTCAGATTTCTTACCCAGACGTGGGGGGGAGATCCCAACCCGCTGCAGACCTGCTGGGTGCCCCGAAATGAGATGAATTCATGTAACAAGGGGAAGCACGGGTGGGAGGCTGACCGGAAGTGCCCGTCCCGCGGATCCCGGGACCAAGCTGCCCAGGTGAGCTCTGGGCCACACGCTCTGGGCACGGTGCAGGTCACAGGGTCAGGAGGTCACTGCTGTGCTCAGTTCCCAGGCCCCAGTCTCCACCTGTGTAGCGGGGGTCAGGGTGGGCCCCCCACCCTCGGTGGGGACGGTCCAGGGAGGGAAGGCCTGGCGCTTGGCAGAGGGAGGCTGGCCTTTGTCTCGGGCTGCCTGACGCTCGCCGGAGGCAGTGCGGGCCCGGCAGGGGTGGGGCGGGCAGCTTGGCGGGCACCCGCCTCAGTTCCTTGCTTCTCACCTGCACCTACGCTGCAGGGGACCTACAGGGCTGCCAGGGGTCCTGAGAGCCAGGTGCCTGTGCAGAGCTCTCTGCGGCCGCTAGCCGGGTGCTTCCTTGTGGGCAGCAAGGCTCTTCTCCGGGTGGGCGGCCGGGGAGCAGCCTGGCACCCAGAGGCAGGAAGAACAGGGTCCCAGGACCCAGTGACCGCCATGGTAGGCGCGCCTAGCCAGTCCCAGCCCCAGGATCCCTGCTCCCTCGGCCTGTGAGTGAGGGGCAGGGCTGCCTGGAGACCGCCCAACAAAGCCCATCTCCCCCGCCTCCTTGGACTACCCCATGGTGCCCCGGGCAGCCCTGCTCGTGGACTTACACTCCGGCTGGTCTTAACGTTCACACGTCTGCCTGGCGCTTTACAGTTTGCAAGGGGCCTGCCTCGGAACTAGGGTGAGTGCTTACCCACCAGGGGTCCATGGCCCTTGTTTGCAGGTGAGCCAACGAGAGCTCAGAGAACAGAGCGACCTGCCCAAGGTCTCACGGGGCAGGTTTCCCTTCTCTGTCCCAGCCACGGAAGCCTTGATGGCGACTGCTCTCTAGAATGGCTATGGGAAGCGGACAGTGGGAAGGTCCACCTCGGGGCAGTGCAGATCCCCACCCCAGCTGCCAGCAGGCCTGGTCTGGTTAACGAAATGCTTAATAGTCAAGGGCCAGTGAGGAATTCCCGCCTCCCCTCTCCGCACATGCACACACGCACTCACCGAAGCCTGGAAAACAAATCCCCCCACCCCCACCCCTCCCACCCAGAGGTTTGCTGGGGCCTAGAAGTCACTTCCAGGGACCACGGGGCTGGCAGAGGACACACCCCGTGCAGCAGGCCAGCTGCAGGCACAGCCCTTCCTACATGGCAACTCTTCAAAATAGCATCGATCATTTTTCTTTTTTTTTTTTAAAGATTTTATTTATTTATTTGACAGACAGAGATCACAAGTAGGCAGAGAGGCAGGCAGAGAGAGAAGAGGAAGCAGGCTCCCTGCTGAGCAGAGAGCCCGATGTGGGGCTCGATCCCAGGACCCTGGGATCATGACCTGAGCCAGAGGCTTTAACCCACTGAGCCACCCAGGCGCCCGGTCAATCATTTTTCTTAATTAAAAAGAGCATTGCACGAAGACTCCTGCACAGCACATAACACGGGAAAGCTGTGGTGATCGAGACAGGGCGGCGTTGGCGAAGGGACAAACGGATCACGGGGCAGAACAGAGAGCTTGGAAACAGATTCATGTAAACGTAGTCGCTGATCTCGCCAAGGAGCAGACACACGGCGGAGCCGGGACCGGCTCCTCAGCAAAGGGCACCGGGACACCCGGGCATCCCGCGCAAAACAGCAAATCTGGACACAGACCTTATGGTCTTCACAAAAATCAACTCAGAAAGGGACATAGACCTACGTGTCAAACGCAGAACTTTACATAATAGACTCCTAGTAGATCACAGAGGAGAAAACCTGGACCACCTCGGGTTTGGAGATGACGTTGTAGACACAACCCCAGAGGCTCGGTCTGTGAGGGAGAGAATGGATGAGCCAGATGCATCCCACCTAGAAACTTCTCCGAGGAAGACACAGTCGTGAGAGTGAGAAGACAAGCCACGGTGGGGAGAAAACCATCGTAAGACGCATCTGCTAAACGGCCACGGTGCTGAGTAACAGAACCTTAACTCCGTGATAGGAAAGCGAACTAAAAAAGGGGCAAAGATGTAAAGAGATAACTTACCAAAGATGACAAATAAGCATCTGAAAAGGTGCTCCCCTTCTGTATCATCGGGGGACTGCAAATTAAAATAAGATACCACGACACACGTCTGAGAAAGGGCAAAATTCAGACCACCCACCGCGCCCAGTGCTGGCAACAATGTGGATGGAAGGACTCGGGTGGGTGGCTGGGGGACACGAAGAAGGGGGCGGCCACTGTGCGGGACGAAACGCATTTTTTTAAAAAATGTGGTTTATTTTAGCGAGAGACAGAAGTGGGGCGGGTAGCAGAGAGAGGGAAGACTCTCAAACAGGCTCCATCCTGAGCTCGGATCCCGACACGGGGCTCGATCCCACGACCCTGAGATCACTGACTGAGCTGAAAATCAAGAACTGGACCCTTAGCTGATGGCGCCATCAAAACCAACCATACTCTTTCCCTATAACCCAGCATTTGTGCTCCTCGGGGTTTACTCAGATGAGCGAAACGCTGATGTCTACCTAAGGACCTGCCCACAGATGTTTCTAGCAGTTTTACTTGTAATCGCCACAACCTGGAAGCAACCAAGGTATCGGGCAGGTGGACCGACAAATAGATTGTGGTTCACGCAGCTGACATGCAGCCCCCTGAAGAGGAGTGAGCGGTAAATGCACATCCGTAAGGGAAAGAAGTCTGTGTGACAAGACCCCATACTGTGGGGTCCCCACTCTGTCACATTCTGGGAAAGGCCTGGAATATGGACCCCGTGAAGGGACCAGTGGTCGCCAGGGCTGGGTGGACAGAAGTAAACAGAGATGTGAAACACCAAGGATTTTTAGGGCAGTGAAAATACTCTGCAGACTGGAGGGTGCTGTGATGGTGGAGCGATGTCATTGTTCATTTGTCCAATCCCGTAGAATGCACCCCACCAAGAGTGAGCCCTAACGTCAGCTACATACTTTACGAACCATAACAGGCCCCTATCGGCTCGTCAACGGGGACAAACGGGAGATGTTCGCCGCAGGCATGAGGAGGGCAGCATAGAAGAAGTCTGTACTTTCCCCTCGATTTTTTTTCTTTTTTTCAGATTTCTCTGAAAAATGCTCTAAATTTTTTAAGAGTGTTACATGAGTTACGCCCACACGCAACAGCGTAGGGGAACCTCGCAGACGCAATTTCTGTTTGTTTGCTTATGCATTCCTTTTCCCCAGCTTTCCTAAGGTAGAACCGAAACCTAGAAAGTGTACGTATTTAGGATTATTGCCATCAAGCTAGGGGACATACCCTGCACGTCGTCTTCTTTGGTTTTGGGGTTTCTTTCTTTCTTTTTCTCCTTCTCCTTTTTTTAACAAACACAATGTTGAACAAAGGAGCCAGACAGGCTTTGTGTGACCCGTTGACGTGAGGACAGGCCGTGTGACCCATTCCTGTGGGGTATGCAACAGGCAAAACGAATCCACGGCCGTGGGAGTCGGGAGCGTGGCCCCCGGGTGGGACAGCAGCCAGGCGGGGATCGAAAGGCTTCTGGGAGTGGGCCGTGTTCTGTTTCTGACCTTGTGCCCGTTACGTGCAGGGTTTGTTTTGTGAAAATTCGTCGAGCTGTATATTTCTGTGTCCACTTTCCTGTGGGTTATACTTCATTAAAAAGTTCCAGAAAAAATAATGTTTGTGGGAGAAAACTGGAAATCCCAGAAAGGGGGAAGATGGGTCCTGTCGTCCACCCTCTTCCCACTGGGAGGGGTCCTCGACTCTAGGTGGCAGATGACATGCAGCCCCCACTGACCCCACCTGCATCCCGGGCTGGGTTGGGGGCTCCAGCCCCACTGGGGGCTGAGCCCCGAGCCCGCTGGGAGGAGGGTCGGCAGGTCTCGGGAAGGCCTCCCGGCACGGGTGAATCACTGCATCTTGGAAACATGTTCCCTTGGTTCAGGAAACCTCCCCTCAAAGCCACCTTGGCCCGTCCCAGAAGTTGGGACACTCAGTCCCCGCCTCCAAGGGCCTCCCCAGGTCGGTGGCCCCAGCAGTCAAGGCCCGGGTGTTGAGGGCCAGGGATGCCTAGGGCTGCTCTAGGACAGGTACCTGAGTCCTCACGGTGGTGGCTCTGAGCGATCCCAGGGTGCCCCTCGCCCTCGAGAGGCGGTGGCAAGGCGGGAGCCTGGGCCAGGGCTGGGGCTGGGCCAGTGACATCATGAATCGAGCTTGCCAGTTCCTTCTCGACCTCGGAAACCCCAACATCCCGCTCCAGGAACTGGCCTGTGGAATTGGCTTTGGCTGGCCGCCCCAGGAGTGTGGCGGGGAGGCCCCACACACCCCCCACCCCGGCGGCCTGTCCCTGAGGCGCCCCCTTTCCTTCAGGGGCTCCCGGGAAGCCCGCACCAGTGTGAGAACCAGCAGGGTCAGCTTCCTCGGTCCCGCCCCCGCCCCCACCCCCAGGAACTGCAGGAAAAATAAGCAGCTGTCCCCTCTCCGCAGCTGGAAACACCACCACAGCCGGAGGCCTCAGACCAAGCTGTGGGGCTGACTCACTGTCCGCCCGGGTGGGGGCAGTGAGAAGGGGCTCGGGGCTGCCCCGAGGAGCCCCACGGTGACCTTGGGTCAGGGCCACCCCTATCTGGGCCCCACACTGTGCCCTGAGCCGGGAGGACCCGGGCTATGCCCGCCCTGCCGCACCCCTGCTCTCCCACAGCTCAGCCTGAGACCTCCGGCGCCGACCTCTCCTGACTTCAGTGGCCTCGTGGCCTCCGCCAGATGCAGGCCTGGGCACCTCTTGCTCTGACCACAGTTATGGACAGCGACGGTGGCGGCTGCGGGGCAGGGGTCTCCCCGGGGCCACAGCCAGAGGAAGGCCTCACAGAGCAGGGTGGGAAATCAGATGTTTCAGAATGATTTCAGGCAAAGGCCTCCCAGCAAGCGTTGCCCAGTTTGGGGTCTGCCGGTCCGGGAGGGGCCAGCGATCTGGAGGCCGCCCCCACCCCCCCGCCGGTCTATCTTCTCTCCCCCTCCCCCTCCTTCCTTCCTTCTTTCTTGCTCACTGATAAACTCTAGATTTCTCCAAGCCCGCGCCCTCCTACAGATGGAGGGCACGGTCAGGAGGTGGCCCTTTCTCCCGGGCCTACGTTTGGGCTGGTGAGGGACACTCCGGACCCTGCCTGGCTCCGCATTCACAGCCTACACGAGAGCCTCCCCTGGGGCCTGGGGATCCTGGGTGCCGCTCTGTGCTGGGCCTGGGCTGGACCCTGAGTCCTTGGAGACGGCTCTGACATCTGGGGACAGGTAAGGACAAGGGATGAGCTGGACAGAGGACATTTGTCACAGGGGCCTGCTGTGAGAGCGTGTGGCCGGCACGTCCCAAGAGAGGCTTGTCTCAGGGGAGGCTCTGCCAGGAGGACTTGTGCTGGGTCTGGGGGTGTTGGTGGGGAGGGAGCCTGCCAGCCCAGGCGAAGGTTCAGAGGGTGCTGTGTCTGGAACAGGCCACAGGAAAGCATGCCCAGGGCCAGGGGAGCTCCAGGGAGACCGGCCAGGGCTGCCCCGCAGGCTCCCCCTGGCTCTGGGGTATGACAAGGGAGGGGCCGGGAGGCTGAGCAGAGGGCCTGGCGGGGCAGGGCGGATCAGAGGGCAACCGGAGCCCCCGCTGGGTTCCCACACCGGACAGTGGGGCAGGTGTGGCCTCAGGGTCAGCTGAGCGGCGGGAGGCTGGGGAAAGCCCTGGTATCTGGCCGGGACAGGCGGGCCAGAGCCCCAACCAATTAACCTGCCCAGGGAGATGCTAAGGGGATTTGCCTTTTGTCTGGCTAATTATTCTGCATCTACACTTTCCCTTTCCTAGGGAGCTCAGACCCTTTGCAGAGCTTTAATTAAAAGGAAGCCGCTTTCTCAATTACCCCAAGGGTGGGGCAACCAGTGAAAACCCCAGAGGTCGCCCTCCCGGGCCCAAGCAGAGGCTCTGGGGCATCTTCCCAGGGCCCAGCTCCTGCTCCCACAATGCTGGGGGGATTATCCGCCAGGCTAGGAGGAGGCCAAGGCCCCAGAGGGGAGCTTCAGTCCTGAGGCCAGAGGCCCACCAGCACTGGCTCTCCTGCCTGACCCCCCCACCCCCCAGCTCCAAGACATCCCCAGAAAAAGGCGGGAGGCCCTGGCAGCTCAAGGGAGGGGGACTAAGGCAGTCTGTGAGGTCTCACCGAGAAGAGCCGGGGAATCTCCCAGGACTGTGACAACAGGGCCATTTCCTGGGCCCACCAGACCTGAGTGGTATGAGGCGAGCACCGGGTTCAGCCCGTGAGACCCCCGTGCGCCCGGTCCGCAGCCCTGTGGGGCACCCGGAAGAGTCAGAGAACATTCACCGCATCGAGAAGACAGGCCTGGCCTCCACCAGCAGCGTGGGGCACTCAGAACCTCGTGCAGCTCTGACATGACCTTGCAGCCTGGGCACGAGCCCCATTTACAGATGAAGCACCAGGTCGGTGGGACTGAAGGAACCAAGGGCTTCCCCTTGGGTGTGCACAGACCCCAGACTGACGAGGACTTTGTGCACCGAGGGGCTCAGGCCTGCTGCAGCTGAGAGCTGGGGGGCCCGGGGCAGCAAGGTCAGGTGCAGGAGGAGGAAGAGCCTCCTGCGGGGCAGACCCGGCAGCCGCCCTGTGTCCTAAGAGCCTCGTTCACACTCTCGAGTTCCATGTGTCTTTGGGGTTTAGCTGCTCCGTTAACAGCTGCCGTCAGGAACAGCGGCGGTGGAAAGCCAGGCGCCTCCTTTGTACCTGGAGCTGTGCCTGCCGGGCATCCTCACCCAGGACCGTTAGGAAAATCCCCATTTTACAGAAGAGGAAGCTGAGGCTTGCAGAGGTTAGGCCGCCCAGCCCCAGGCATGGGCAGAAACAGGAGGACCAGGCCAGGACCTCGAGGCCACCCTCTCCTACCACACCAGGCCCTCATGTGCAGGTGTCTCTCCCAGCAGAAGCGAGCCCCCCAGACTCTGCTCCGGGCCTGCACTCGGGCGGGCGTCTGGGCCTGGTGTCGGCAGAATGACACTATCGCCCCGCACGGTCTCCAGCGACCCTGCAGCGCCCGTTCCTGCCCTCGTTTGCACAGCACTGGGGACTTCCTGGAGGAGGGGATGGATGCACGAACCAGCCTTGAAGGATGTGTAGGGGTTGGCCCAGCAGAGAGGACTAGAAGGTCACCTTAGGCAAGGAACTGCGTATGCACCGATTTGACCCCTGAGTCACGAGGCCATGGCCAGGGCCACCAGGGATAGAAGCAGAGTCAGTGGCCCAGGCTTGATATTCAGGGCCTGAACACTTAGACCCAAGCCCCTGCTAGCCTAGGGACACTGAGACGACTCCCCACGCCCATCCGGCCCTAGAGCTCCCTGAGCTTTCCTGCCCGCAGCCTTGCCTCTGGAAGTCCTTCTCCCAACCCCTCCAGTTAGATCATGGGGGTTAAATTCTGCCTAGAAAGCTGGGGGGTGGTCCTCCTGGTCTGAGCCCCACAGTGCTCCTTCTGCCCAGATGATTCTCTTTGGGTCCTGGATCCTTGTCTGATTTCCTGGCTGGCAGCTTCTTCCAGCAATGCCAAACCTTTCTCACTCCACGGGGTCCAGACAGGAGGCCCAGGGTCTCAGGAGTGTTGGGTGATGGGCTCCACTGTCCCCTCATGAGACTGATCAACACTGAGCCCCACCCTCAGTCCCTGGGCACAGGGGGACTGTGCCCGAGCTCCCCTCTCCATGGGGTGACACCCAGCCGTGGGCGGTGGCAGCCGGCCCTCCTGGGAAATGGCAGGTGCGTCAGGAAGCAAACTCTCGCAGCCAAGCCAGGCTGCACCCAGGAACACGGGTCCCTGCGCCGCCTACCCTGACCCAAGACCTCAGTGGCCGGTTAGCACGCCGAAAATCTCTGAGCATTCCTGGACTAGTTTTTTATGCGATGGTCTCATTTAGGAACATTTGAGAGCAGAATCTCCCGGCTTTGGCTTTCTACTGGAACTTCCCGTCAGGGCCTCCAGCTGAGCGTGGGGCATGGGATTGGAGCTGGGCTGCTCTGCCCCAGGCCAGCCCCGGTGTGGGGGGAGGGGTTGAGAAGCCCAGCTTCAGGCAGCCTCTGTTTGGGGGAAGAGCCAGGAGACCTGTGTAAATAAACTGTGTGGCCTGGGGCAGACCCGGTCCCTCTCTGAGCCTTTCGTACCTTCCATGAAACTATAGAGTTGGACTCCTTTCGTGGTTTTTCCGACATTTTTAAAAAAGTTTTTATTTTTATATATTTGAGAGAGAGGGAGTGAGCCAGAGGGGGAGGGGCGCGGAGGGGGAGGGGCGCGGAGGGGGAGGGGGAGTGACTCTTCAGCAGATTCTATGCTAAGCACAGAGCCTGATGCGGGGCTGATCTCAGGACCCCGAGATCATGCCCTAAGCTGGAACCAAGAGTCAGATGCTTAACTGACTGTGCCACCCTGGCACCCCGATTTTCTGACATTTTTAACAGCAGAGCCCCTTTGTCAAACTAACCCTTCTGTGGAACCCTGACTGTCAAACCCGACCAGAGTCGCTCTATGTTGCTGGGTCTGAAGGCCAGAGCCCCTGTCCCCAGCAGCCCCTGGACACCGCACAGAGCCTGGGGCTCCCCGAGCACAGGAGAAAAGCGGCGGGAGGCACGCCCCAGCCCGTACCCACCTGGAATGACATGAGAGCCAACAAAGGTAACTCGGCTGGTAACTCGGGCCCAGACCCCTCCCTCCAATCCTGCTTCCTGCGAGGTAAGGCCCACCTAGCCATGTGCCCAAGGTTAGCTGCACCGCCTGCGGATGGGCTCAGGGCCCGGTACCACCCCCAGCACCGGAACATCCCTGGACCTGGTTCTTAGTTCACTGTTGGCTGAGCGGTCTTGGCATACAGTGGGCGCTTAATACATGCATTCACTGGACAAAGGCTCCACATGAGCGCCTAATCTTGTAATCTAAACCTAGTCAGGGCCTCAGGCCCAACCCCCCACTCCCACCACCCTTGCAGCAGGGGGTGGGGGGGGTGTTGGGGGAGGGACGTCGCTGGGCCCAAGCAGGAGCCTCGGTTTCTCCTTAGATGGTTTTCTGCTACTGACGGCATTTTCTCATCATCGAACCAATGTCTGGGACACATCTGTCTACTGGGTCAACAAAACACGGCTGTATTTCTGCTCTGTCCCAGGCACTGTCACCGGGCCGCTATGAGGAGGAGGCAGCAGTGTCCCATCCAAGGGTGCGTGTGCTGACGGAACCAACCAGAAGCCTGGGGGACGAGCTCCGTGAGAGGTCTGGGGAACAGGTCGCTCCTAAGTTTAGAGCCTAGAAGGATCTCTGAGTCAGTGACCATCACCCTGAGCCCTGAGGAGCAGGAAGGCAGCCACCGCCGCGCAGAGGTCTCGGAAAAGAGCGTCCCAGTCAGAGGATGTCTCAACCACCTCCACAGGCACGTCAGGGGACAAGACAAACGCCCAGGGTCCTACGCAGACCCTAACCAAGTTGGAGGTGACCTAGAGAGCCCTGGGCAGGAGGAAATGGGTAGGGACAGAGCAGTGACGAGAAGCCTCAGGGCCACCACTTATCAATGTTTGTGGAGGCAACACCTGGAGGAAGGGCCTGGAGCCGTGGACTGTGGTGACCCGCAGGGCTTCTTGCTGGTGCTGGCGTGGGAGTGAGGCCGACCCAGGCCTGCTTCACCCCGGGTGGTCGGGGATGCCACGAGCTTATGTTTCTGTCCAAACCCAAACTCTGGGGGCGGCACCTCCTGGTCTGCCGTCTGCCTCGGTGGACCCCTCCCTGCTTGGCCTTCTCCTCCTCCCGGGGAGTCTGTCTTCATGGAGACCTCACGGGGTCCGTCAGCCTCAGGGGTGTCCAGGTTCGAATCCCAGAGCCTATTCGGTGTTTCCCTCTATGGGACGTGTGATTAAGGAAGGGCCGGGAGAAGGGGGATGAGCCCGGCTTGTGCTCGGGCCCCAGATGCCATCCCAGGGGGCCTTCTGAGAGGGAGCAGATGCCGGGGGTGGGGGGTGTCCGATGCCCAGGGAGGAGCAGGTCACACAGAGAGACGGGCAGATGCTGGCCTTGGAGGCTGGAGTGACCCGACCGTAAGCCAAGGACGCTGGCAGCCACCCGGAGCTGCCGCGGTCCTCCCTCTCCAGTGCTCAAGGGAGGCAGCCCCACGGACACCTTGACTTTGGACTCTGGTCTCAGAACCCCCGGAAAGTAAATGGCTGTTGTTCGAAGCTCCCCTGGCTGGTGTCTCGTCAGGGCGGCCCTGGGCCAGGGTGCGTCGGGAAGGCGCCGCAGGGAAGCCGAGCTGCCGTCCCACGACGCGGCTCAGGGATGCGGGTGCCTCTCCCTGAGGCCGCGAGCGGTCTGGGGAGTGTCCCCCTCACGTGTGCCCGGGAGCCGATGCGGAGTGGTCAGAATGGCGCCCCAAGGGAGGGCCACCTGCCCCCCACATTGCTAACTGCGAGGAGTCCGGAGCAGGGGAAGCCTTCTTCAGAGCAGGAATTTCTAGAACGTGGGATTTCCAAGCGGCTGCCCCTCCGGAGAGGGCAGGTGGTCCGGGCCGGCGGGGACAGCAGGCTGAGCTGGGCGGGAGGCGGGAAGCTGCCTGGCCAGTTCCTTAGAGGACAGCCGGGGCGGGTGGGGCCCTGGGGAGGCTCCTGGAGCCGCAGGGTGGGGCCGCGGGGAGGCAGCGCTGGGTGCGGCGTGTGGGGACCGGCCAGGCTCCCTCCAAGCCAGCGTGGCTCCCCCGAGTGAGCGTGTGCTTCAGGCCCCAAGCCCGCCACCCGAGCCCTTTTAAGAATAAAAACAAATATTTGTGTAGCACGTTGTGTGTGTTGGGGTTTAGTTTTCTTCTGGAGGCTAAAAATAGGCGCATCTCAGTGTCCCTGCGGGGATTCCTCCCCGCCCCCCCCCCCCCCCCCCCCCCACGTTGTGCAAGGCCTGGCCTGGCGCTCTGGGGCTCGTGCCAAGTTTTGACTTAACTGCCAGTGACAGGGCATGACGGTATCAGAAGACGGTTATGGATAAAGGTGCCCATTACGGCTGCGCGGGGGGCACGTCCCCGTGGGCTGACCACGCCCGGCGGGGGGGGCAGGGGGGCAGGGGGCAGGGCCAGGGCGCCCACCCTCTGCCCCCACAGTCATCGCAATCACCCACCTGCATTTCAGAGTCAACAGACAACAGTAACACGTTAGGGGTAGCGCGGGGCACCTGGTGCAGAGCGGGGCGTCCCGGAAGAAGTGACGTCAGGGCGACCAGGAGGGCCCCAGAGGGCCCCAAGGAGGGTGGTAGGGAGGGGTGAGTGAAAAGCGTGCAGGCCTGTGGGGGATGGAGGGCGAGTGGGGAAACGTGATTGGCCAGTTCGGGAGTCTGAGCGGGTGGGGCCCGCCAGACGGCCCAGGGGCCCCAGCGACACAAGGCAGCATTCCAGGGGTACCGCTGGGACATGAACCTGGGGGTCCCTGGAGAGGGGACTGTGCCAGGCCCTGTGGAGTCCCAGGGGGACGGAAGCAGTCTGGGGATATGCCGGGTGCTGCTGGTGGGAGCCAAGGGTCAAAGAGATCGCTGGCCACGGCAGCCAGGGAGACAGCTTCCTGACCACTAAAACCCTGTGATGGGGACAGGAGGGGACCCTGGGGTCCTGAGGCCCAGCCTCAGTCAGGGGTCAGCCAAAGGCAAGAGGCCCCTAGCAGGAGCTCGAGAGGGGTCGAGCACCAGCTGAAGGGACCCTGGAAGACCAGAGAGAGGCTGAGACCTGGGTCTTCCAGGCCCTGAGCCAGAATATTGTCCTAGGGACCTCTGTAGCACGTAGGAGTAGTGAGCACACAAGTCTAGGGCACTGGTGTCTTCCCAGAGCACCGCATTTCTCAGCATCCCCAAGACCTGCTTGGGTACGTTGGCCTGGCGCGGACCCACACGGGGTCCGTCCACAGGCAGAATTTCTCCAGCGAGACAGTCGGCTTCCAAGTCAGGGAAGGACAGGGAGGGGTCTGCCAGGCCCTACCGCACCCCTCGACTGATGAGCCTGCCCAGGGAAGGGGCCCCTGAGCAGGTGGGTGGTCGAGGGGCTCCCCGAGGTGAATGCTTGGCTGCCTGCTTGAGGGGCACGTCTGCCCTCTGCTCCTCAGTCGGCCTGGACCGTGAGGAGGGCGGTGGCGGAGGGACGGCTGTTGACTTCTGCTGACTCATCACTGGCCATGCCGCCGCACCCTCTTCACCGTCCCTAGGCAGGTGCTCTCATCCGAGCTTACAGAGGGGAAACTGAGGCAGAGTGGGGCTGAGGTCACAGAGGCAGGTAGTGTGGGACCCAGAGCCCCAGTGTGTTTCCGGGGGCCCAGCTGTCCTGGCCTCTCCTTCATCCACAGGCCACAGACGGGACGAAAGGGTAGGGGCTCCTCCAGCCTCCCCACCGAGCAACAGGCTGGCCCGAGTCCTGGTTCCTCCCCATCCCACACGGGCCCTGGGGTAAGTCCCTCCCCACGGCTCTCAAGGGACCGCTGGGGCTCCCAGCCTGGGCGGAGCCCGGCACTGGCCTTCTCTGGGCCTTTCCTTCTCTGGAGATTCCTGTCCAAGGCCCCAGCTCCCCTCGGGAAAGGTTGCTGCCCTGTCTGCCAAAGCCAGCCAGAGTCCGCTGCTTCTTTCATGGAGCTTCCTGCCTGGACCACATCAGGAACCCCCTTACCCCGTCTCCTTGCGTCCTGGCTCCGGGGAGAAGCCCCGGAGACTTTTCCCAGCGGACGATCCTAGGAGAGATGAAGGTACGCCACAGCCCCACCGGCCAAAAACCTCGTGGGTCCTGTCATTGGGACGAAAAGCTCCAGACCGCACGGGCGCCCATGACCCGGAGCTGCTATCTGCCGAACCACTTCCCTGCTCTCCCTTCCCTCACTCGGTTCCAGCCACGGCACCCCCGCCCCTCCCCCAGACTGCCCCTCACTCTCTTTCCTCCGCGCCCCTGGCCCGGCCGCCCCACTGCCTGGAAGTCCCTCGACAGCTTCCTCCCTCCTCTCCCTCACATCCTGGCTCATCCACGTGGCCTGCTCTGACCCCCCCCCCCCCCCCCCACCCCTGCTCATCCCACCTAACCTGCCCTGGCTGTTTCCTTCTCCCGGGCTGGATGCTGGATGGCTCACGACGCTTCCCACATGCCCCACAAACACTTACCACCTCGTGCGCCTTCCAGACTGTCGGCTCCCCTTGGTGGCTTCCCCAGCACCTGACACATGGCGGTGCCCAGTATTTGGGGAACACACGAACAAGGGTGAGGCAAAGAGAGTCTCCCCTCCGGAGGGAACTGCGATGTCAGGCAGAAGGAGCGGGCAGCTTTCCCAGAGCCTGGCGCAGTCCGCCCTCCTCCCCGGCCCAGAGATGTGACGCCTCCCAACCACGGAACAGAGAGTCTTGGATCTGAGCTACACAGCCGAGCCTCTGCCCCATGAGAATCGTGGGATCGGAGCACCACGGAGCCGCATCCTTCCCTGTCTGTTACGTGGAGATCAAACCATGCTTGCATTCCCCTAGTGATGGTCAGAACTCTGTCTTTATAGCTCTGGCCCCGAGAAAGTTCTCCTAATATGGCCGGAGGCCTGCCCCCTTGCCAGGCCTCCCAGGGCTGCCCTGAAGTCTCCTCAATGAGGCGCTGACCTCTCTGAGGGCCTGCAGGCCCCTCCAGGAGAGAGGGGCCCTTTGAGATGAGGGAGCTCTTCACCCTGCCATAGGCACTCTCCTCACTCCCAGAGAGAATCGTCGTGACTCAGCTATGTTGCCACCGGCTGGCCTCCCTCTCCCAGAGAGCTTGTCACTGAGATTTAGTCGATCTCTCTTCCTTGGGAACCCAGAGGGGGAAGCAGTTGTTAATCACCCTGCCCATGTCGGGAGCATCAACAAGGCTGTCCCCCCCCCCCCCCCGGTCTCAGCAGGCAGGGTGCGCCCTCCCAGACTGGTTGCAAGAGAAGTTCAAAATCCTGGCATGGCCTTGTTAGCTCAAAGAGGCTGGACCTGGGGGTGGCCACCGAGGCTGTGGCCCATCCTGGCTCTGATGACGACCCTGGGATCAGCCAGTCCACATGGAGCAACTGAGGCCCGGGGAGGCCTCTCCTCAAATGCTTTCAATGAGCTGGTGGGACGAACCCTTGGTAACCAACAGCTGTGGCCCCTAGCCCAGCAGAGGGACCAGGATGGACCAGGAGCAGCCTGACAAGGGCCCCAGCACCTACCTTTTGCTCTCCAAACACTTCACAGCCTGAGGACTCCAATTTGAGCTACTTTTCTACTGGAGAACAGGGGCTCCAGACAGGGGCTCAGGGAAGCCAGCAGGCACGCAGGCTCTTTGCCCAGAAGTCACCGGACTCTGTTGGGTACCAGGGGAAGGGCACCTGGGGTGTTCCTGCCAGATGCTGGAGACCATGAAGCTCAAATGGCCTGGGGTGTTCCTGCCAGATGCTGGAGACCATGAAGCTCAAATGGAAGGTTCCCTTATGGCCTTCCAGAACCTTCTGGAACCTTATCAGGTGTGAGGGAGCTCTTCAAGCTCTGCTCTCCCCACTGCCCAGCCCCCAAGCCCCATGCTCCACCATCCACACTGTTACCCCAGGCCACGTTAGAGCCTCTCTCCCCCGGTCCCATACCCGAGGCATCCCGTTTCCCGTGTCCCTCCCACTGCCTTTCTCCCCTTTTTTCCTGGGCCTTGGCCTGGATGCCAGCTCCTCCAAGAAGTCTTTACTGACTACCCTAGTGTCTACCCAAGGGGGGTTCCCCACGGCTCTGCATCCCCAGACCCTACTTTCCTCCGTTGCAGCCTTGTGTATAGGGGCCGATGGAGCCTGTGTGTTCACCATTCTGTCCCGCATCCGGGCTTGGGGTCGATGAAGCGAAGCATTCACTTCGCATTCAGCTCTGGGACCCCCAGTGCCTAGCCAAGCTCTGGGCACTGAGGACTTTAGCAATGACGGACAAGTGGGCAAAAGAACGTGTGACTATTCGGATGCCGTATCCCGTCCTGTTTGGTGGAAAAGCCAGGGGCTCAGGAACCAGGAGTCTGAGCCGGGAACCAGGGGACAGACCTTGGGCAAAAACCCCCTCCCCACCAACCCACATTGAGGTAGGGATGTGGGGTACACAGGTCAAGCCAGCAGAATGGCCCCAGCTGGCCCCCAGCCCGAGCGGCTCAGGCAGGGGGCCTCTGGAGCTGCAGACACCTGGAGAGGCCTCCCCAGGTGTCCTGCCCAGAGGGGCCAGTCTGGACCCCTTGCTGAGTCAGTCCTAGAAGGACTAGAGTCCTGAAGGCCACCCTCAGGCCTCAAGGTGAGTGGGCTGGCCATCCATGGGAGACCAGTGGCCCCAAGGAGGCTACCTGTGTCCAAGATCTGGAGGGTGTCCCAGGCCTGCCCTGTCGGCCACTGGCCTCTGCCTGCAGGTGGAGTAAGAGGACCCCTGATCCTGGACCTACCGGCCTGCTGGGCTGCTTCCTTGCAAGGCTGTGAGGGCTTTCTTTTCTATCACCTCCCATATGAAAGCAGAATTCCAGCCACATCCAGAGACACAAGAAGGGGAGCTGGCCAGGCAGTTCCAGGCTTTTCCGGGACAGGCTATAAGGAAGCCCCGATCCCCAAAGTTTTTGCCAACCCCCTGGCCAACCCTCCCCCTCCACTAGGCCTCTGCTGGGGCCTGAGGGGGCTGCTAAGCCCACAGCCCTCTCGGGCCTTCTGAGACTCACTAGGGCCTGGGACGCCCAGGCCAGGCTGCTGAGTCCCCAGGGCCCTGCAAGGGAAGGGCCCTGTGATGGGAAGGCAGGCGGCATCCCAGGGAAGGAAGGTGGACGCAAGCTCAGACCCACAGGAGGGAAGGGGGCCAGGACAGCTGTAGGCGAGCTCCAGGCTGACATCCAGCTGAACTTTCTGGCTCCTGGCGGCTCCGTTCCTGGCCTGGTGCCTCCAGGAGCAGCCCTGGCCGCTCTGCTCAGGGGAACTCACACTTCCCCTGTTGGCCTGAGTGCAAAGAGCTCCAGCTTCCGCTCACCTCTCTTCCCCAGCCCGTCGGCCTCCTGCTCTGGGAGTTGCGAAGTTCGTCTAGACTCTAACCCAGATCCTGCCCGCGGCCTTCAAGCCAGTCTTTCTTGTTCCATCCTCGGTGGAGGCAGAACACGGCCATCACCACCACCCCTGGACCTGCCTCGGCCATTCTCTTCCCGCTCGTCTCTGTACAGCCATAGGCAAGGTCCCAGGGCCTCAGTTTCCCCTGGTGGGAGGAGGCATATGAGTCGGGTAGAAGGAAGACCCCAGAGGACAGTTCAAATCCTGACGTTGCCTCTGCTGGCTGTGTGACCTTGGGCAGAACTCTTCATTCTCTGTGCCTGGGTTTTCCCATCTGTAAAACAGAGCTAGCGCTGACCTATGTAGGGAAGGGGTATTGTGAAGATGGTGGGTACTGTGAACCAGACCCTGCGTCTGGCATGGTGGGAGTTCAGGGTTCCACAGAGCCTCTCACTTCTAAGGTCCCTAGACCTGCTGGGTGCAGGGACAGTCACAGCAGCAGCCCCCCTCTCCATCAGCAGAGAAACTGGGTGGAGGGTAAAAGAAACATCAGGGCCCCAACAAGTTTGCTGGAAAGTGAGCATTATGGGAAGGGGTGTGGTGGAAAGGCCTTCCTGGCCAGAGGGCACAGCTCCGGGGGAGGCCGGGCAGGGGCAGGGGGTGGTGTGGAGCTCCACAGGGAGCTCTGGGAAGGGCTGGCTTGCCGGCAGGGCAGGGGGATCTGCGTGGAGGCAGGGTGGGCACAGGCTTAGGAGAGGAGACAGAGGATCAGGAAGGCCTCTGAAGGCCTCGCCAAGGAACAGCCTGTGAGACCTGTGAGCTCTGACCGCAGACAGCCTGGGCGGTCCTGCGGGGGGGGGGGGGGGGCGGGGGCACAGCTGGGAGGGGTCCTGGTGCTAAAGCCCAGTTGTGAGCCAAGTGTGGGCAGGGGCACCCTCCACACCTCCACACACAGAAGGAGAGAGGTGGGCTGGGCCGGCACCACTTGCTCCACTATACCCACTCTAGAGAGGAAAACTGAGGCCCAGAGTTATGCCAGCACCCACCCAAAGCCTTTTCCTATCTGTCAGGCTGTCTCAGCCAGGGGCTGCCCCGGAGAATAGGCTGACACTCAGGGCAGGAGAGCCAAGTGAAGAGCCAGAGCCCCAGGAGATCAAGGCCAGGCGTGAGTCGCCACTATCCCCAGGGCCCAACCCAGGGCCCAGCCTCCAGCACCACAGAACAAGCGAATGAGCAAGGAATGAATGAATGCCTCATAGTCTGCCCACATCTGGCACCCGGTGACCGCCTCTTGGAGCACGGTGGGAAGGCAGGTCTGGGGAAGGAACACCCCTGGGCCATCATGGAGAGGGAGTCAGATACCTGGCATGCCCAGCTAGCTAAGAGCAGGGCGCCTGGAGCCCAGGAGGCAGACGCACCATGTGGAGGAGAACTAGCCACTGCGGGGGATGGAGGCTGTCTGGGGATGCTCCTGAAACTGTAGCCTCAGAGGCGGAGCCCGGGGCTGGGGGTCAGGTGGGCCCCCAGGCAGGCTGGGCGGTGTGAGCTCCACACCTCAGGCAGGGCCCCTCGGAGGATGTGCCAGGTGGCCCTGGGAGGCTGGGGCTGGGGTTGAACCATGGCCAAGAAGTAAGTACAGTCTGGGCACCGGGGCTGGGGCATTCTTGAAGCTCTTTCCTCATTCCTGGCCCTGTGGGAGTAGCCGGACCCCGGCTGCAGCCACCACCGCGGATTTGCTTACCGTCTCGCAGGGAACCAGGGCCTCCTGCGAAACTGCCCGGCCCAGGCGCAGGCCCCACGGGCCCCACTAACCACCAAGTGCTGGCCTGGGCCACCTCCTGCTCTCAGATGGGGAAACTGAGGCTATAGATTAGGCAGGGCCACCCTAGAGGTTACCCATGCCTGGCTGTTGGAAGGGTTGGGCTTGGGCTCCAAGTCCAGAGCTTTCTACATCCGTCTTCCTGTCTCCACACCCTCCAAGACGCCTCCTCCTTTAGAACCCCACCGAGTAGCTCCTCCGCTGGGGTCTGGGTCTGGGGCCAGGCTCCGTGGGTGCCCCGGCGGGCACAGTGTGGACGGGGCCTTGTTTGATCAGCGGTTCCGCCCGATGCCAGGCTGCCGGGACAGCGGGCAGTGGCCAAACCGGCCCCACCGCATGCCTTCCAGCCCTCGGCAGGAATGCCATTCATCCTTCTATGCTCACACGGCTACCGCAAGTGCGGGGGCCCGGCGGCACCCAGGCCTCCAAGGAGAAGCAGCAAGGCCTGGTGGCCAGCCAGGGGCTGCTGGGCTCCCAGGGGCCTCGGGCTGTCTTCCCAAGCCTGGGAGGGACTAGAAGCACCCAAGGGGGGCACCTGAGCAAAACCCCACCAGACACAAAGGATAGATCCACAGGGATCCCAAGACCAGTTGGGGTCCAAAGCAGGAGACAGATGGATGGAGCCAGGCCTCCTGGCTGTGGGTCTTCTACCCTCAAGCCCCCCTTTCTCCTAAGAACAGCCCCCACCCAGCCCCATGAGTTGGCTCTGGCACCAGACCTGTGGCATCCTGTCCCCATACCCTGAGCCCAGACTGTCCAGAGACAGCCCGGGCTGTCCAGCAACCCAGCATCTGTTTTCAGCCACCACCGGCGGCCCCTGCTGGGAACTGTGGCCCCCAAAGGTGCCTGAAGGCTTGTACGACTCAAGGCCTCCCCTGGAACCTGTGCGACATGTGAGGACAGAGGTGCATGGGCACAGTGCCTACTCAGCCTGCACAGAGGGGAAAGGAAATCAGAAGGTGAGGCCCCTGAGGGCCGACGGGGCTTGAGCCTCAGGGTCCCCGTGGACAGCACGTTCGTCCCCACCCCCAGGGGGAGAGAGCCACAAGGGCGTCGCGTGGGCTCCGCACACACTCACTTCTGATTCCAGCTTTATTGGGACCGGACGCTCCCCTCCAGGGAAGGCAGGACACAGCCCATCCGAAACCCACCAGCTCTCTTCAAGTGGGAGGGCCACGGGGACACGCAGTACCCCGACCGCCCCCGCCCCCGCCCCACCCGGGCCACACTGACCCCTCTCACCCGAGGGAGGGGCTGCCGCTGACAGACTCTTGAGGAGGGTTTCGGCAGAGGCGCCTGGATAATACGTGTGACTCGATGGCATCCAGGGCCCCAAGAGTCCATTTCAAGCAGAAGGAGGAGCCTGGCTCGGGGCACTGCGTGAGGCTGTCCCCTCCCTCCAGTACCCAGTGTAGGTCACAATAATTTAAAAGACACGATAGACATTTCGACGCTATATAACAATATAAGTTAACCGGGCCTGTGGACTTGGAGTGTCCTGGGACCCGGAGAGGAGGGGACCGGGGCGGGGCATTCACCGTGGCCTGGAGGTGCCGGGAACAGCAGCTGATGGAGTGTCCTGGCATCCCCACGGGGTAGATGCCAGGGCCAGGGCCCAGAGAGTGTCACTCACCCCAGGCTAATGTCGGGCCCACTTGGCTTGTCAGCTGCCTGAGGACACATTTCCACAGGTTTCTGCATGAAAATACCCTAAACTGGGGGCCGGGGGGTGGACACACGAGCAGCGGAGGGCAACACACCAGGAGCCAGCCGCACACCACCCTTGCCGGCAAGCCACTCCCCGAGGGAGGGTGGACGTGTTCGCAGAGGACATGTCAGCCCCGAGTCCCAGGGTTCTGGTCTCTCCCCAGCCCGCACATGAGACCTGAGCAGGGACCCCTCTCAAGTTTGAGGGTGAGTTGAACTCCAGGGGAGGGTGGGTGTGTAGGTAGGGACCCTGGGGGAGGGGTCTGGAGCGCAGACACCTGCCGGGACAGCAGGCTGGCTCTAAGCTTTCTCAGCATTGGAGTCAGGGCCCAAGGAGTAGGACTGGACACAGAGGCCATAGAGAAGCCCCAGCAGGCATCTCTGGGGGTACAGGTCCCTGTGTGGCGGGCGGCAGGGAAGGAGGGGTACAGCCCGATTTCTCAAAACATGGGGGCAGTCTCAAGCCACCCTGGGTGTCCCCAGAGCATGTTGCCCAGGGTCAGGATGCACGAGCCAAGGCAGGAGCCTCCGCTCATCACTTCAGGGTCTCTGGCTCATTCTTGAGCCCTTCATCTATCAAAGAAGGCAGATACCCCTGACCCGCCCCCCACCCGCCAGCCCACCGCCAGCCAGCGCAGGGCTGTCCAAGGCTTCCGGTTGGCTCCGGGCAGGAGTGGGCTCTGTAAACTGAGGCTGCTGGGCTGGCGGGGGCACTGGGCAGGGGGGACAGCATTAGGGAGGGGACGCAGCACTCCTGGAGCCTGAGGTGGGGGACATTTTGATTTGTGTGATACGATTTTCAAGAAGGGTCCCTGTCCGTGGCTCTCCTCGGCCCTCTGGGGGCAGGGTCAGAGGGTGCTGTGCAGGGGGGATGCTCCCTGTCCAGAAACGGGAGAGCAAGTGGGGGTCCCAGGGGCTGCGCTCACACGGGGTACACTTAGGACTGGCTATGCCTTAGTGCTACTCTTCTCTGATACTAACGACACATAAATAAACTTGGTCAACATCTGCCCGGGCCACCCCGAGGCCCCGGGCGGCGGGTGCGGCCAGGGGAAGGGTCCCGCGTGGGGGCCCGCGTGGCGTGGCCGGCCGCATGGCATTTCCACGTCGTCCGTGCCACCAGGCGGGGGAGGGGACGCTCGAGTCCCGGAGGGTCCGCTTCCCCAGAGAAAAGCAGGAACTCCCTAGGCCCCAGAGGGACACCTCTGGGCTGGTCCGGGACAGGGCTCGGCCACAAGAAGAGACCAGCGGGGCGGGAAGGAGCCCCCCGCAGTGGGGGGCGGCGGGGGGCGCGCGCCGAGCGGTGTGCGCATGCGCGCCGGCGGGGCGCTCACTTGCAGGTGAAGACCTCGGTGCGCTCGCTGCACGTGTTGCACTTGACGAAGCAGCACCAGTGGAACTTGCAGTTGCACTGCCACACCTTGGTGTACTGGTGCGTGTTGTAGCCGCGGCCGCAGCACATGGTGTCGCAGCCGTCCGCGCCCGGGGACGTGCGGTTGCACAGGCGGCCCTGCGTGCCCACGCTGCCCGTGGCCGCGTCCTCCTCGCAGTAGTTGGGCGACTTCTCGATGTACACCAGGTCCGTCTCCATGGGCTTCTGGTAGCTGCGCAGCTGCTTGATGCGCAGGAAGGTGGGCTGCCGCAGGCGGCTGGCCCGCACCACCTCCACCTGCACCGCCGCGTTGTACTTCTCCTTGAGCATGTGGCCCACCTCGCGGAACTTGGGCAGCGTGGTCCAGCACGTCTTGGTGGTGCACGAGCCCGACACGCCGTGGCATTTGCACTCCAGCTTCATGCGCTCCTCCAGGACCTGTGGGCAGCAGGGCTCAGTGTGCGGGGCCGGGGCCTGGGCTACCCCGCCCCACCCCCGACCCCACCCCTCCAGGGCCTGTGGGCAACAGGGCAGGAGCTCAGGTGTGTGCACGGGTGGCCCTGGTCTGGGCACCCCGCCCCTACCCTCCCCTGCCCCCCCCCCCCCCCCCCCCCCCCCCCCCGACTTCCCGCTGTAGGGTCCCGCCTGAGTGCCTCCCCGGCCCAAGCCTCCCTCTTCTCATCCACCTAGTGGGGCTGCTGACCATAGGTCCCCACTGCAGAGGACCTCGGGAAGGTCCAGTGAGAATATCCGGGATGCAACAGAGCCCGGCGTATGCTTATCAAATGTGGTTCACTAAATTTTCACAATCCTTCAGGTCAATGCGCCGATGTGGAAACTGAGGCCCGGCGGCACGCGGCTTCCTGCACATCGCAGGGCAGCACGTGGAGAAGCTGGGGCTTCCGCCCAGCCTGGTGGGGTGCAGGTGCCCCGCGGGGAGCCCCACCCAGCTACGGTCGGTTCTTAGGACGTGCCAGTCCCCACCTCTCCTTTGTACTTCCGCCCTCCTGCCCAGGGTAGGGCCCAGTATGTAGTTGGTGCTTAATAAAGGACTGTTCAGTGGTATTTGCACGGAGCTCTGTGCGTGTCTGCTGAAGGACAGAGTGGGGGGACGAGCAGGGGTGAGGGCACGGGTCAGCGAGGCCCAGGCGTGCCGCCTGCTGGGAAGCCGGCCCCCGACTCTGTTGTTCTTTCTTCCCGGCTCCCCGAGGGCCCGCGATGGGCGCAGCCGTGTGTTTTCCTTGGGCCTCCTCCGTGGTCCCGGAAGGCCGATTCCCAGAGCCAGCCCTGACCCCAGGTACTCATTTACCTGGATCGAAAGGGCCCTGCCAGCAGACCTGATTAAAGATGGGGAATCATTAGCCGCCGGCCCGCGGCTGAAGAAGGACCATTTGTCAGCTGTCTCGGCCCCACGGGCCTCACCTGGGCAGCCCCACCCGGAGGGAACTTGGCCGCCCCCCCCCCGCCCCCGCCTCCTGGGCCAGAACCCCAGCCCTGGCCCAGACGAGGAGCCCCACAGGGAATGAATGACTGAATGAATGAGAGGAACATCGCACAGGGCCCGCCACTATCCTGATCACTTTCCCTGCCCTGCCGTCATGGCGCCCTGGTCTTGGGCAAGGACCTCGGGGGCCCACAGTCCAGCATGGGGAACGGAAGAAGAAGCCTACGCAAACCATCCAGGGTGGGGGTTCCGGGGGCTGGTCCCTGCCGTGGTAAGGGGGCTTCCCGCAGGAGGGGTGCCTGCATGGAGTGTGGATGGGGAAAGACGAGCTGCTCATCTGGGCAGAGAGGACAGTGCTCCAGGAGGGGGAGGGGGCAGACAAGGTCTGTGGAGGAGAGGTTCGGCCCACGTGAGCGTCTCGTGGGTGCTGGGTGGCCCCTGAGGATGGTGTCCTGGATGGGAGGGGGTGGGGGTGCGTGGGACTGCCTGGTCCAGCATCCTGTGGATGATGTGCTGCGGGGGAGACCTGGAGGCTGGCATGGGGAGAAGGAGGGGAGGCCCCACTGTCAAGAGGAAGGAATATTCCAAGCTGGAATTACAGAGCCATGGGGTGTCTGGGTTGAGGCATGAACCAGAAGTCTGCCCTGGGGGTCTATGGAGGGAGGACCCCCTCCGGGGGGGAAGCACATCCTGTCTGCCTCCTGCCCCTCTCCCCGCCCTCCTGTCCGTCCTTTTCCCTCCCTCACCCGTACCCCATGTTCGTCTTTGCTTTAACCCTCCCCTCCCCAGAAAGACCCTTCCCCCACCAACCCACCCTTCAAGGCCAGCAATCTTCTCTTGCCCTGACCACACTGCCTGCCACATACGACCCCCAGGCCAAGAGCTGACCCGATGGACGGCCTTCTCAGAGTCCCCAGTGCACTGGGCTGCTGGCCCAGGAGATGCCTCCTCCGACAGGCTGTGATGGCCTGAGACCCGCCAGGGCTGTCCAGGCCAGGTGGCCCAGGCTACCCCCGCCCCCGCCCTGCCCCCATCTCCCTGTCCTCACCAAGGCCAGGCGGCCCCACACCCACTGCCCGCCCGGGCACATTCAGACCACGCGCGGCCAGGCCGGGACGGTGGGCAGATGAAGCCGATTGGGCAGCTGTCTGCGAGTGGGGAGCCGCATCCTCGCTTGGCTGGGTCCCTGGGGACCGAGCCTGTCCTGGGAAGTGATCACAGGATTCAAGAATGTGCCGTTTCCGTCTCCAGCGCCCTCGAGATAAGAGTGACAGCGATGGTGGCGCCAGCCCTGCTGCCCCAGGAGACCACCTGGGAGGGCGCAGCGTGACCAGCCTCGCCCAGAGAAGTGGGGCCTCGGTTTCCCCCATCGGGGGTGGAACGGGGGCCTCCAGGAAAAGGCCAGCCTGGTGTTCTTTCTGGAATAAGGGCACGGCCCAGGCTCTGGGAATAGTGCTCTGTTGTGGCCAAGCTTCGGGGGGGGGATGTGTTGGTCACAGTATCCTCACGTCCACAGAAGGCACATAACCCGCCACTTGGGCACTGGCCTCGGGCAGGAGGGATGGAAGCAGCACATACGCCTCACACATTGCTTTCTGGGGCCTCAGTGGTGGCCTGACCCTCCGTGGGTGTGTGAGGCCCGGGGTGGGGGACGGTAAGGTCCACGTCGGCTTCACCCTCTCGCCCCGGCCACCGTGTGAGTTGGGCGTGGGCACGGGCACCAAGCAAGGGAGAGAGGGAGTCCTGTGCCCCCTCCCCCCACCTGGGGACCCAATGTGGCCAGCAGCTTCTCTACCAGGGATTTGCATAAGTCACCCCTCCTGGACCCTGGGTTTTCATCCAGAATGGTGAGCCCCCTGGGGCAGGACCAGCTTGGACCCAAGATGAGGTCAGGTTAGGGCTGTAGCCCCTAATGGGGGTCCTGCCTGAGCTCCTAGGGCTTGGGACCCTTCTCAGCAATGGCTTTAGACCTCTGTCACCCCCAGGAAGAGCCCGGGGACATCCCAACAGCAGACCTCCCCGGCTGGGCTGGCTCCTGCCTTACAGGGCAGTAGGCGCGAAGATCTGCTACTCTGGCGTGGCCTCCCTCTGCACCCAACTGCTCCTGCCCATCCCGTTGGGACCGCACAGCAGGATAACTGCTCAGTAAAGGCCATGCTGTCCAGGGGAGGGCTGGGCAGGGCGGCCCTGGTGTCAGTCTCGCAGAAGCTGGTGGTACGTGGGTCTCCTGCTCAGCCTGTCTGACCCTATCCCACCAGGGGCCTGGTGAGCTGAACAGTGTCTCCCCGTTAGGAAGCTCAGGATGTGCCCTTGTTTGGAAATAAGCCTTTGCAGGTGTAATTAAGGTTCGAGAGGAGGTTATCCTGGATCAGGGTGTGTCCTAACCCCAAGGACAGGTGTCCTTGTAAGGGACAGAAAAGAAATCAGGCCCAGAGCTGGAGACCACGTGCAGATGGGGTCAAGCAGGGTTATGAAGCCACCAGACAAGGAGCCACCAAGAGGCAGGCAGGGTCCTGCCCCAGAGCCATCAGAGGGCATGGCCCTGCTGAACCCTGGGTTTAGGACTTCTGGCTCCAGAACTATGAGAATAATTTCTGTTGCTTTGAGCCATCCAGGCTGTGGGACTTCACGTGGCCCCGGTGAGCTTGCTTCCCACCCAACTTGCTGAACTTTGGCCCCAGAGAGTCAGACGTAGCCCGGACACACTCTGATGGGACCAGAAAGAAGGTCTAGACTCAGCTCTTATGGAAACCTCAAAAGCCATGCCCCCACCCCACCATGATCAGTGCTGCGGGGAGCCGAAGGACCCCTGCCCTGCAGGGTCATGGCTGTCACCACCAGTGTCCTTTGCCAAGGGCTCGGGCCGCACGCGTGCTTCACAGCTCGGGCTCGGGGGTGGCTGGAAGGCCCTCAGGGAGGGGGACGAGGTGCATCATGTCACTGTGCAGGGTGCATCATGTCACTGTGCAGAGGAGGGACTCGCAGACAGGGAGGAGTGGTGCTGGCCCCAGAATCCTGGCTGCTGACCCCAGGAGAGCTCCTTCCTGCAGCCTGCCTGCCCTGCTGGGTCCTCTCCCCACAACCTGCCTCTCCCCTACTCCCCGTCTCAGTTCACGGCTTCACGGTCCTAAACCCGATGTGCTGACCCTCCCGCACCCAGGCCCCCTGCCATGACGCCTACGGCCCAGAATCCAGCCAGAATCCTGCGTGGTTGCCGTGGCCCCCTGCACTGGGAGGCCTATCCACGTGCCAGCCGCTTGCCTGCCTGGACACCCTGAGCTGGGCCAGCAGGCCCCCTGCACCGCATACACTACCCGAGGCACACCCCCACCCCACCCACCCCGGCCCCCCAGCCCTGCCTCGCTGGCGCTGCTCCCTCCACCTGGAGGGCGCTTTCCCCCATCTCTGCGGCTTCCTCGGACTCTTCCCACCAAGCACGAACCAGAGCTCAGGCCACGGGAGCCGTCAGGGCTTTGGCCGCCCACTGTGGGCCTCCGCGGCCTCATGTGTGAAATGGAGATGGTGAGACCTTCTTCCCAGGGGTGTTAGAAAACCCTGCGTCAGGACCTAAGCTACTGCAGAGGCTCAAGGGCCAGCGGTTGCACCCAGGGCACAGCACACCTCCTCCGGGGAGCCCTCCTCATGCCTTGCCTTCCTCCGCCTCTCCCAGCTCAGGTGGAGACCTGACTGCCCACAAGCTGTCTGTGAGCTCCTCGGAGGCACAGACTGTGTCACTCCTTTTTTCTGTCTGTCTGTCCCTTCGTTTTACAATCATTTACTAGCCACTGACTGCTTACGTCTACAAGATAGTCGATCCCTTGGCCTGGCATTCAAGGCTGTCCCAGCCCGGGCTTTGCTTACTCCTTGGGCAGCCCCTGCCCCGAGCACGCCCTCCTGCCGGGGCTCTTCTCAGCGCTGGCGAGTCCTTCAAGGCTCTGCTTAGACATCACCACCCCCAGAAAGCTTCTGCTCCCTCCCCCCAGGGTCTCCCAGCTCTCACTGCCCCAGGGTACGGCCTCTGTACCCCTCATGAGGACCCAGCTGGTGCCGGGTCTTCCTCTGCCTCGTCTCCTGTGCCTGGCCCAGCTAACGCCTGGCCCAGAGAAGGGACAAGGAGTGTTTGTTGAGTGAACGAGTGTGCAGCTGGCTCACTGTGGTCCCTGGGGCAGAGGCAGGCAAGTCTGTCCTGCAGAGACCCGCAGGGCCTGGTGCCCGGGGCGCAGCCCCTGGGGCCGGGGAGCCAGACCTGGAGAGGCGTTCCGCTCGGCTGGCGCCCTATCTCGGGCCATCTTGCCGCCATGGCGGCCGCTCCTCCCAGCCCAGTATCTGGGGCCCTCATCTCCCTGAGGCGGGGCCGGGCTCGCCCTGACTTCTGCCCCAGTGTGGTCCTGCCCGGACCTCCTCCGTTACTGCCCCACCGCGCTGCTCCGCCCGGGTGTGAGGCTGGCGGCTCCTGGGGTTTCCGCCCTTCCTCAGGCTGTTCCTGCCTCCTGGGAACATCCCTTCCTTCAGTCCAGCAGGCAGTCTGAGCCAAAGGTGCCTCCTCCAGGAAGCTTTCCCGGTGTGCTGGTACGACCCGTCTGGTACCAGGGCAGGGACACGGAACTATGGCCCAGGGGCCACCCCCACACTGGGTCCTGGTCTCAGCCTTGCCACGCGCCACTGAGAACCCGAGCCCCACCCCCAGCCTCAGTCTTCAGACCTCTGGAATGGGAACCTCAGAGCTGCCGGGAGGCTCAGACGGGGCTTCGTGCCCAGTGCCCCCCACCGCACACCTCCAGGGTCCAGGCCCCCAAGCACACCCCCAGGTGGGGAAGGAGAGCCCAGGTGAGGCCGCAGCCGCTCCCCCTGCCCCCGCCCGGGCCGCCCGCCCTACCTTCCTGCCGGCCTCGTTGTTGTGCAGGTTCATGAGGCGCCGGGCGTTCTTCTTGATCTCGCGGGCGTCCACGAAGCGCCGGGAGAAGTCAATGCCGTAGCGCACGTCGGCGGAGCACCCGCCCCACTTCCAGCCCTCGGCCTGGTTGTAGTAACCCTGCTTCTCGCGGTCACACCCGCAGTTGCTCAGGTTCCCCTGGCTGCAGGCGGCCGTGACGGCGTGCGCGACGCCAGCTGCGGTGATGGCGTAGGTGAAGGCGGCCTCGCGGCTCCCTGCAGGGGGATGGTGTGCGCATGGTGAGGCCCCGCAGGGCTCGGCTCCGGCCCGCTGCTGGCCCCTGGTGCGACCCCGCCTTGGCGCTGGCCCTCTCTGGGCTGCCGACTCGGCTCAGGGGGTGGCAGGTCCTGGGTCTCAGGCCATGATGAGGACGGTGCCTGGGGTTCCGTGGGCACTCGGTGTGGGCCCTGGCCCCACCACCAGCGACCACTGCTATCTCTCCCTGTCCCAAAAGCCTGGACTGGGTGGGGCGGGGGGGGGGGGGCAGAGAGGGGTGCATTTTCCCCAAACCTGGGAGAGATCCCAGGCGCCGTCACCCAGCAGCCGAGAACCAGGCAGAATCCACACATCTCAGAGCACCCCAATTCCAGGCTCTGTGTTGCCGCCTTCCTGTCTCTGACCACCAGCTGTCACCCATCACCAGGCCCAGCTTCCTGCACCTTTCCTCTCTTCCAGCCTCCCTGCCTGACTCCGAGGCCCCCAGAACTGCCCAGACCTTGGGCTCCAGTCCTCCCCAGCTCCCTCACGCCCCAGCCACCAGCCTGGGAGCCCACAGTGCAGTTTGGGCTCCTCTGTTCTATACCTGCTTTGCTCCTCCTCTGCCTGAGCTGGGAAGGGCCCGAGGCCAGCCGGCTTCCCCGTCCCGCCTCCCCGTTCTCGGCCCCAAACAACAACTCTTTCCTTCCAGTGCTGTTCACATGCTCCTGGGCGTCTCCTGGTCTTTTGAAGGGAATTTCCTCCCCCTTCTCAAATCCTAATGACCTTCCAAGGCCGGGTCCGACGCCTCCTCTTCCAGGCAGCCTTTCCAGACTGCCAGCCAGCAGGGAGCCCTGGCTGACCCCTTCCCCTCAGCCCCAGATCTGGCTCCTCATCGCTCGTGACTGTCCTCGGAGTCGGCTCTGTCACTGAGCCGTCCTGGCTCCAGAGGGGCTATGGGCTCCCCGCTGGAGGGCTTCAGCACTGATTCAGTCTTTATTCTCCACGGGCTCTGGCTGGGCATCCGGACACCTTGGCCCGTCCCCTCTTGCCCATGAGCTCCAAGGCTCTCTGTGGGCCACGTGGCAGGTATGTGTGGCCCTCCGTAGCCGGCACCATGGGCGTGGAAATCAGGGACATCCCCGTGCTTGCACAGGCCCCGTACCTGTGACCACCACTACCCCATTACTGCGGCGAGAGCAATCACCCCCAGATGGGGAGGGTTGAAGTTCAAGTCATGTCCTTTCCATGAACATCCATGAAGCACCACCGACTTGCCCGCCGTGATCGGCCTTGGGTATGTGCTCTCGGGTCTACCTCCTCACCTACCAGCCCTCTGGGGGGAGCTTCCCCTGGGGCTCTCCCTCTGTGGGGTTCCTGTTCCCTGGGGTTTCTCCCATCTGGACTGAGGACCAGGGTAGGACCTGCTGGTCTTGGAGGCCCCGTGTGGAGGAGGCTTCACCTCTGTCGCCAAAGAGAGGCGACGGCACCCTGGCAACTTCCCTCCTCTGAGGGAGAGTGGTGTCGGGGGTCCTGGTCTGCAAAGGACACAGGACTGCCCCGGGGGCCCTTGCTGCCCACCCCTGCCCCCACCCTGCCTGGGGTCAGTGCCCGATCCCCCGAGACCTGCTGACCAACAGCATGGGTTCTGCGCCCCCCGCCCCCCCCCCCCCCCCCCCCCGTGAGAAGAATCTCTCAGCACAGATCCCTTTTGAGAAGCACCAAGGCCCCCAGCCGGGCACTGTCCAGGTGGGCTGGCTGGGAGCTCCAAGGTCAAGCCCAGGGAGAATATGGGGCCTCGGCCTCCTCGGATTCAAGTTAGGTCAAGGTGATCTGAAGGGAAGGGCATCGCATTACCGAGCTCCCGGCTGTTGCCCAAGCCCAGCAGGGTCTGCCGACAAGCTCCCCACATGGACCCTTAGGGTGCAGGGGAGTGTGCGGTAAACTGCATCAGGGGTTCCAGGATAGGAGGTGACCACGGAGCTCTTCGAGAAGGGCTGAGGGGTCCAAGAACCTCGATGATGTCCCCACCTGCCTCTCTGAGTGGCGGAGTCTAGGAAGGCTTCCTGGAGGAGGTGACACCTCCTTAAGTAAAGGGAATCTTAACAAGAAGTTAGACTTAACTCCCTGCAAGTGCATAGGAGTGTGTGTGTGTGGTGTGTGAGGGTGTACGTGTATGGCGTGTGTTTACGGAGTGTCTTTGTGGCCCGTGGCCGTGTGCGGTGGGTGCGTGTGCTCTGGGCAGGGGACACGGCAGGAGCAAAGGTGCTAAGGTGTGAAACAGGTTGCTTATCTGGTGCTAGAAGTATGAGCTCAAGCGTAGGAAGGAAAGAGGCCATCGGGATCAGGAGGAGCCAGGCATGGGTGGCCAGAGACACCCCTGAAGCACACAGTGCTTTCTGTCCTGGTGCCAGGACCAGGGCTGCGGATCCCACACCAATGCTCTCACTCGCCGTCTCTCCCGGTGCACTAGACACCCTCACGCTCGCGTCTGTTCTCCCCGAGCACTGAGACAGTCGTGCGAGGCGCTTCATCATGGTTCCAGCCCAGGCAAGCCCATCAAACTCGGGGTTAGTGGCCGGAGCAGGATCGGAACCCAGGCAAGTGGCATCAAGGCCCAGAGAGGCCGAGGGAGGGTGTCTTTGCAGCTCAGCGACTTCATGCAGAAGAGAAGGGGAGAGGAGGCACCTATGGGGGACTTTGGGAAGGAGATGCCGCTCTTTGGACCCTCTGTGGACCTTGGGGCTCAGCGACCGGTCGGCAGGGGAGCACAGGTGGGAGCCAGCCTCAGAGAGGGCACGTCCCAAGCTCAGCGCCTTGGAGGTGGGGTAGAGATCTCACAAGATTGTGCAATCACACCTAGAGGCCTGGCCCATGGAGTTACAAGTCCCAGGATGGAGTGGGCGTTCCCTCGGAGGCCCTGGGACAGGCCACCCAGCCCCCTTCTGCCCAAAATTCAACTTGGCGCCTCCGGCGTCCTGCTGTCCCAAAGCCTGCAGGCCGGCAAGCAGGTCCAGAGTCCCGTGCGCTTGGAGGACAGTTCTCAAAAGCCTCCCTCTGTCCTTTGTGAGAGTTCCCGGCACCCCCCGGTTTATACCCAAGCCCAGCACCGACTCCGGTTACTCATCGGTTACTCACAGGGCGGCCACTCCCGCTAATTCCTTTTTTATTTGGTTTTAATGAGCCAAACCCTCCGTCTGGCCATGAAGACAAGGGGGAGGTGATCGGGGAGCGAGTGGCAGTTTGGGGAGATTCGCGGGAGGCGACGTTAGGTCTTAGATCCGGGGTTTCACCGCCCCGCTGTCCGCACACACACCTCATGTCATTCCCACGACAGCCTCATGGAGCAGGAGCGTCACTGTGCCAACCCACAGAGCTGGATACCGCACGGGGTGTGGGGGACAGTCCCCCCCACAGCCACTCTCGGGGCCCTGTGCCCGCCCCCCCGGTACATCTTCCCCCAGAGGAGAATGAGTGGGTGCTGGGTTTAGGCGGAAGCCCCTCGAACCTCTGGGCCTTGCTCAGTGACGGCAGGTGGCTCTTGAGATGACCTCAAGCCCCTGGACCCTGACCTCACCCATCCCCACCTACCATTCCCCTCGCAGCCTAGCTTGGCCAGCCTCACTGAGGGGGGAGGCGGGGGGGCGGGGAGCAGAGGCAGCTGCCTGCCCCCGACACACCCCTAGCCTTGAACAGAAGAGCGGCCTGGTTCCCTGATGCTCGCCGGTGGGCACCGGCCTGCTGCTGCCCAGGTCCACGTGTCCGCAGCTCCCTGTGCTGCTGGCCCAGCGGAGAGGCTGCTGCTCCCTGCTCTGTGGCTCCGGGCAGCTCCCACACCATCTCTGAGCCTGTATCCCCATTTGTCAAGTGGACTCACATTTCTCTCCTGGGGCTCCACTGCCCCAGGAGAAGCTCCAAGAGCAAACAGGGCAGCTGGGCATGGCCCTCACCATCCCCACATGGGGAGCCGGCCTGGGGCCTCCAGAGTCCACGGGGTTCCAGAACAAGCCCAGAACAAGCCCAGCGATCACTCTGCTTCCTCCCAGGGGCCGATCCACTCGGCCCTGCCCCGCTACCCCCTCTCCGCATATTCTGCATAAACCCAACACATCTGGAGCAGAAGAACCTTCAGAAACCACTGCCGCATGGGTAAACCGAGGAACCAGGCCCCCTTGAGGGGCTGCCCAGCTCTATGCCTTCTCTCCGACAGGTTGTGCAAAGTCAAGCCCTCACTGACCCCGCCGGACGACAGGTTCAGAGAGAAAACGGAGGCAGCCCCTGGCTGGCTGCAGGCCCTCACGGTGCCAGCCAGGCCTCGATGTCCCGAGTGAGGGTCCTGCCCAGGACAGCAGGACCTAGTCCCTCCTGTCGTCCCCCCTCCCTGACCCAATGGAGGACACTTGGCACCAGGAGGTCATTATGAGCAGCTGCTGGAAGGGACAAAAGCTTCCTGAGCAAAGTGGGGCAGAACTGAGCTCCCCATTCCCTCCTGGGACAGAGCCGGGGCCTGAGCCCACCCTCCCCACACCCCAGAGGCTCCCCTCGCTGTCTACTCAAAGCTACCTGCCGCTTGGGTGCGTGGCATACTATTTCTAAAAGGCCATAACGGAGCTCATTGCCGGTCTGGGGAGGCAGGGTGGGGAAAGTCACGTGGTTCGCTCTTAGAAGGCGAGTCAGGAATCTGGGACCTCAGAGCTAAGGGCCATCCAGGACCGTCCCTCTGTCCCCAAGCAGGAGCCTCAAAGGTCTGGGGCCACACACATGTCTGGAGGGGAGGTCAGAGTCTGACAGGGGGAGTTCAAGGCTAGACCTGACATTGGCCAGTGGGGCGACCTTGGACCAGTCAAGGGGCCCTTTCATTTCTCCGTCTCCCCACCTGCCAATGAGGCTAACAGCTCCGATACGGCCAAGGGGCTGTGCCAGAAGGCCTGGGGAGCACGCCTGACCCCGCAAGTGACACGCCACATGCGGGGTCTTTGTGGGTGTCCCTCTGCATGTGCACACACGTGTGTGGCCCCGGGCATGTACCCGGGCTTCCACATGCACGCGGCTCCAGGAGCGTGAGAGCACGCAGGCACCTGCTCACATCCCGGGCAGGGGCCCAGCACCCTTCAGCTCCCCTTGCCTCTCTGCCAACCTGTACTGGCCTCTCTTAAATAAGGCATTTTCTTCTTCTTTTTGTTTTAAAGATTTTATTTATTTGAGAGAGAGAGGGATCTAGAGGGAGCGAGAGAGAGAGAACTAGTCGGGGAGGGGCAGAGGGAGAAGCAGGATCCCCGCTGAGCAGGGAACCCCATGTAGGGCTGGATCCCATGACCTGGGATCATGACCTCAGCCGCAGGCAGACGCTTAACTGACTGGGCCACTCAGGCGCCCCGATACGACATTTTCTACAACTCAATAATGAAAAGGCAAATAACCCAATGAAAAATGGGCAAAGGATCTGAAAAGACATTTCTCCCAAGACACTATAAATACAGCCTGAGCACAGGAAAGATGTTCGATGTCCCGAGCCATCTAGAAAATGCCGATTGAAACCACAGTAGGCTGCCATTCCAGCCCCGCCGGGATGAGTAAAACAAGTCAGACGGACAATAGTAAGTGTCAGCGCAGACACGGGACACCAGAACCCTCACGGGCTCATGGGGGGAGGGGATGGAAAGTGCCACAGCCATTTTGGAAACACTGGGGCAGCTCCTCATAGAATCACTACAGGACGCAGAAATCCCCTGCAGGGTGTGGCCCCAGGAGACCCGAACACATGTGTCCACACGGGAGCTGCGCTGTAAACACGGCGGCGGCGTTGGCAGCTGCCCGTGTCCGTCGCAACGAACGGATCCGCAAGAGGTGGGCGGGCCAAAAAGGGAACAGTTCCCCACCCCAGGAACGACTCGAACATGGACACACGCCACGCCATGGAGGGCGACACGCTCCACAACACGTATGGAGTGAGAGACACCAGCAAAGGTCAACCATCCAAGGTCCAAGGTCCAAGGTCCAAGGTCACCATCTGGTGTGCGATCCCACTGAGGTGAGATTCCCAGAATAGGGGCACCCATAAGGACAGGAAGCAGATGAGCATAGTCAGAGGCTGGGGGCTTGGAGGGTGATAGCCGAGGGGTGTGGGGTTTCTCTCCGCAGTGAGGACAATGTTCTAAAATTAAGGCGATGTTGGGTGCACAACTCCGTGAAGAGACGAGAAAACACAGAATTGGGCACTGAAACAGACGAGTTGTGGGTTATGTGGATTCTCCCTCAACAAGCTGTCTTAAAAACATACAGTATTTGATGGTTTTTAGTGGTTGTGCACAACTTCTCTTCTATTTAAACAGTAATGGTTAGGATGCTGGGCTCAGAGGAGGCAGGTGACTGGCCCAAGGTCACACAGCAGGCCAGCCACAGAGCTGGGATGTGACCCGGGATCCCAGAGTCACGCTCAGACCGCTCCCCACCCGACGGACAGGGAAAGCACGCTGTCCTACCTCCCATCCCGATAGCCACGACTTGCGACCTGGGCTGCCGGTGCCCCCAACACCAAGCACAGCCCACTCTCCTGGCCAAACCCCCAGAGCCCCCAGGGGTGAGGCCCCCAGGTCAGGTCAGGGCCAAGCACACAGCCCGGAGGGGGTTCCCTGAGAGCACAGGCAGATGACTTGGGGGTGACCAGGGAGGGCCTCTCCTGGGGACATCTTGCAGGATGAGATATAAGTCATGCACGAGTGCAGGGAACAGTGTGCAGGCAGAGGATACTGCAAGGCTAAGCCCCGAGAAGGGAACAAGATGGCGTGAGTGGTCTGACCCCGGGGAGAGGGTGAAACATGAAATGGGCCATACCACGTCGACTTGGGGAGCCCATGGGGAGGGGGCTGGACTTTAAGGGTTCCACTGTGACCAACATTGAAAGGGCGCCTCTGGCTGGCTGTGGGCAGCGCAGTGGGACCAGGGCATACACGTCTGGGTAGGAAACACTAGTGGCTGGCCAGGCAGAGGAAGTGAGATAGGCCAGGCCTGGGACACAGTCTAAGTGTGGAAGCAGTGAGACCAGCAGGTGGACTTGGTGAGGGTTTAGGGAAAGATAAGTCCAGAAGTCTCCTGAAGGGGGGCTTGGGCAGATGGTGGGGCTGTCGCCGAGACTGGGGTGCAGAGGTTTAGTTTTGGGGGAAATCAAGGAGCTGCCTTGGCCATGAGCAGATTGAGGCCCCCAGGATGCAGCGGAAGCAGGGGAAGCTGGGCTCTGAAGCCCTGCCTGGGGGCCTCTGGCCCTGCTGTTGACCATCACGGGGGCCAACCCAGGTGGAACCGGGGGCCACCCAGCCTTTCACTCCCCTGAGCCTGTTTCCCCCTGTAGCACGGGAATGAAGCCAGTGCCATGGGTTCTAATCCTCTTTAGCCGGGAGATTTTGGATCTTCCTGGGAAGCAGGTCAGAACAGAGAAGCCGGGGCTGGGGTGGGGTAGGGACAAGGGTTGGAGTGGTCCCCGAGTCCTCCAGGCCTGAGGCCTGGCCAGTGGGACCCCGCCTCTCCCAAGCCTAGAAGTGTCTGGGAATACCGTCCCCATCCCCAGTTCACGGGTGGAGAGATTGAGGCGAGGGAGGCAGGCGACATCCAGGCCAGGTCAGCCGCTCCTGTGTCACCCAGGCACGCAGGCGCAGTGCCCACATCCAGGTGTCAGGGAGCAGGAGCTGGGGGGGGGATGCCCAGGGACCCAGGGTGGGGCCAGTGAGGCTTCCTGGCCCCTTGGCCGCAGACAGGGCTCAGCCACCGGCCCCAGGCTCACAACTCCTACTGCACACATGGGGCTCAGGCTCGGGGACCCCAGCACAAGGCAGGGGACAATGGAGATTCAGCGGCCCCAGGGACACGTCCAAGCCCAGCAACTTCCTAAATCCCTGTTTGTGCAACTGAAGGAGGGCGCCCAGAGCCCCGGGCCTCAGGCCCCCACCCCAGCTCACCTGTGGTTTAGTCATGGTCTACACACTAAGCTCTGCCTGCTCCTGTCACAAACAGAGCCCTGGAAAAAGCACACACCAGGTCCGAACACGCCGGCAGCGCCTGAGCGCCCGAGGCCTTTGTTCTGACCCAGGGATGCCCTCACGTGCCACGCAGCCACCCTCGACGTGGGCCGCGCTCCAGCTGGGCACGGGGGTCCCCAGGCCCAGAGGGGGCAGAGCCTGGCTTAGGGCCACATTGCGAGGGACCCCCCCGAGCCAGAGCCTCGGGATCTGTGTCCCAAGCTGGGATGGCCTTCCAAGAGCTGGCACCCTTCCCTGGAGCTCTGGGGGGGGGGGGGGGGTGGAAGGCCCCTGGTGTACCCTGGCTTCCGGCAGCCCCTCTTGTGACCGTCCAGCAGGGAGGTCAGCCTCGAACAGCCTGCGCTTATGAACGGTGCCTCGTCCCAGCTGTGGCATATGACCGCAGCTGTGTGGGGACACGGTGGCATCAGAACCCCTTCCTCCCTGAGTCTATCCTGGCCCCTGGTGCCAGGAGTTCTGCTGGGACACGGGGCTGGCCTGCCCGGTTCAACCCTCGAGGCCCTAGTGCTCCGTGACCTTGGGTGGGTCATGATCCTCCGTCTCAACGTCTCTGATGTGTGGACAGTAGAGCTGGGACGAGCCCGAGGGAAGGGCCCACCCGCAGTGGCCTTGGAGGGGCTGCAGGCAGAACAGAAGTGATTCTCTCAACACCGAAGGAGTCAGGCTTGGAGAACAGCTGAGGTCCAGCCAGGCCTTGACCCTCAAAGGCCAAAGGTGAGGCTTGCCCACCCTGTGATCTGTGTCCTGCCTCCGTAGACCAGAGCCTGGAGCCCGGAGCCCGGAGCCCTGGACCCCTTGTCCGTGAGAGCCTTGGGCAGAACCCCAGAGTGGGCGCAGAGGAAGTGGAGGGCCTTCGTAGCTGCCCCCACCCTGACGACAGACCCCAAGTTCCAGCTGAGTCCTGGCCCCAGCCTCAGCCCCTGGTATGGGTGGGTACACAGACGGAGAGAGCGCGAGCCTGTGCCCAAGGTACACAGTGGGGGCCCAGGGCAGCTGGTTCACTGGCTCTCCCTGCTCTCACTCCCGGGGTGGCCTTCACTCTGCCTCCCGGCCCCCCTGGACTGACATACAGCAGGCGCTCCATGCATGCAGGCCCTCACCCTCCCACTCCTGCCCTGCCCCAGGAAGCAGCCAGCGAGTGTGACTCTCTGTCCCCTCCCCATCTGCTGCACCCGAAGCCGGAGCACCATCGCTCCAGAGTGGAGACAGTTGGATCTGGGTACGAGTGTCTGCGCCGGCCCTGCCCAGGCCGCGCCCCTGAGAACGGCACCACCCAGCAGAAGTCCTACGTGAGCCCCACATGTCACTTGAGAGTGAGAATAAGCAGGGGGACTTGGTAAGCTCGTGTCATTAGCCGGCATCCAGACGTCACCACGCCAACGCGGGACTGTCGTAAAGGTCAGCAAAGGGGTATTTACTTGCTCTTTTCCTTTGGAAGTTTCCCAAAATCTGTCGTGTACCTGACACTTAGGGCACTTGTCCATGTGTGCACATCGGCCAACAGTGGCCGGAGCCCTCGTCCCTCCCGGAAACCCATGTCACGCCTCCCTTGGGCCCCGGACAGCAAAACCGCAGGCAAGGCGCCCGGGCACAGGGTCGGCCGCCTTCTCCAAGGATCCTGCCCGTGGCTGATTTGGAAGTCTCGAGACCCTCAGATACTCAGAGGTCACTCTGCCCCCTCGGACTGTCCAGGACCCGATGGCCTTTGCTGAGCCCCTGCCGCAGAGCCAGCCGCCAGCCCCGGGCAGCCACGTGAGCCAGGATTAGGGGTGGCCCCTATGCCTGGTCATGTCTGAGGCTGCACATGATGGGCGGGACTCAGCGTTCCCTGGTAGCGGGGGGGTGCGGGTGAGAGCTGGAGCCGCAGCCCCCCTGTCCACTGCCAGTGGGTCCCACGGGGCTCGGGGCTCAGGCGGGGGTGGGGCAGTGGCTGGAGGGTACCAGTGTTCGAGAGAAGTCCCTCTCCTGCTCAGAACCTCCCTTGCCTTCTGTGGGTCCTCGGGGTCCCTGAGCCCCAGCTCTGCCCCTCCACCGGACTCCCAGCTCCCAGCTCCCTGGGTCACCCTTCCGCAGTTCCTAGAAAATACCAGCCACTTTCTGGCCTCTGGGCCTTGGCACTTGTCCCCTCTGCCTGGAACCCACTTCCTTACACTCACCCTAGGCCGGGCTGGGTCACTCGGATTCTCCCTTGGGTCCCATCTCATGCATCACCCCGTCAGGGAAGCCCCATTCGACAGTCCCAACCCAATGACTGTGCCTGTAAGAGATGCTCTGCCTTGTTCTGGGTCCCTGGGGGCCCAAGTGTCTAACAAGCATCCCTGGGAAACAAGTTTACCACCCGGCTCTCGTGTTGCGCCCCTACCCCAGGGCGGAAGAGCTGGGGACACGGTCACCCCCTCCCCAAGCTCACTGCCAGCTAACAGAAGAGCCGGGTCCAGAGGGGCCTGGTCACAAGCATCCTCGCTAAGCCAGGAAATAGGCCTGGGGGGGCCTCTTGTTGCCGGTGGGGGGGTTGCCGCCAGACATGAGGTGACACTGTGTGGGGGTCTTGACTCCCTGAAGGGAGCAGAACAAGTGGCTCCTGGGGGGGGGGGGTGCGCCTCAGGGCAAAGCCAGTGCAGCAGCATTAGGAAGATCTCTCTCGTGTGGCAGAGTGAGCTCCCCGTTCCTGGAGTTATACAAAGAATAGCACCAGCTGCTGGAAAAGGGACTGGAACCTTGCACAGGGGTTCATTTGCCCATTGAGGGCTTTCCCTTCGGCTCTCAAGATTGAGGTATGGCCCAAGGTCACAGGCAAAGCCTGAAGGGGGCCCTCCTGCCTACCCAGGACATCCCCCCCACTTGGGGCCAATCATTCATTAATCAGCACCGCCTGAGCGGCTGCTCCCACGAGTGCCCCCGGCTGCCTGCCAGCTCATGGCCCGTCTCCCGTCTCGTGCCCGGGGCGGCCTCATGCCTCTGACAGGGGCGGGCTGTGCCACTCAGCCCCACTTCCTGCTCGTGACTCCCAGCAGCTGAGTCCTGGGAGGGACAGGTGCCCGCTCGGACCCCCGTCACGGCGCCCGCAGGACCCCCGAAGCCAGAGCCCTCCCGGCTAAAACGGGAGCCGGGCCTTCCCTCACAGGGGCCGGCCTGGAGCCAGGGAGGGCTTCGGCAGGGCAGGAGGCCTCGGCCCAGGTGGTAGGGAGCCCACCCCTCCCACCCCCCGGGGCAGGGTGAAGGAAGAGCCGGCCCCGGGGCTGAGGGACCTGGAGGACGAAGCTCCCGAATGTGCCTGGCCTGGCTGTGGACAGGAAGAGCCAGGGAGGGGGAAAGAGCCTTCTCCGGGGAAACGAGCTGTGAACAAGCAGAGCAGAGGGGACAGGCCTCCCAGGGCTGCGGGCAGCGGGGGCAAAGCCACCGAGGAGCCAAGGGTTGGCATGCTCTGGGGAGAGGAGGAAGTCAGCCAGGGAGACGCTCTGGTTTCCAGAAGGGATGAAGGGGGGGGGGGGGGAGGCGTGACAGGGATCACCCAGACTCTGGGTGAAGGAGTTACCTTTATCCTGGGGTAACAGGGAGCTACTGCAGGTTTTGGAGGAAGGGAGTGACATGGCATGACCAGGACTGGAGGGGGGGCAGGAGGAGGCATGGACAGCTGCCTGGGGAGGGACAGAGAGGCAGGCCCTGCAGGGGCGGGGGGGCAGGGGGGGGGGTGGGCAGGGAAACGCAGGTTTCTGCTGAGGCAACAGGTGCTTAGGTCAGGGGGGAGGCAAGCATGGCAGATTTAAGCAGCAAGAGGCCGAGCCTGTTGAGCCAGAGGTCCCCTCGGGTGACGCTTACTGAGTGCTCCCCAGGGAGCAGCCACACTGGTCTTGGCCGCAGGGGAGAAATGACTGGGGCTGGGCTCAGGGCTCAGGAGACACAGCCAGAGTGACAAGAGGAAGCCCCGGTGAGCTGGAGCCCAGATACGGCAGAGGGGCGCAGTCGCCCACACGGAGGTCATTAACAGCCTGGACAGGGGTGGCGGGAACTAGAAGGTGTGGGATGGAGGGCACGTATTGGGAGCAGAGAGCGCGGCCGAAAACTGCCTCTGAAACGCTCGTGGAAGGGAGAGGAGGTGCCTCAGGTCGGCTCCCTGGAAGCAGAGGCCGAGAAGCCCAAGCCATGAAGAGCAGGGCGCCCCCACCCAGGCAAGGGCAGAATTTAGCCCCCCCTGAGTGAGTCTGTCTGTGGCTGCAGCAGACCCTCCCTTCAAGGCCAAGCTGCAGACCTTCCTGGGCTCGTGCTGGGCCCAGGACTGGTCTCCAAGAAGGAAGAGCTGGGAGCTGTTAGCCATGATCCCGGCCAGTAAAGGTAATGAGGGTGGGCACTGGTAAGTGTCCACTATGGGGCAGGGGGTGCGGCACGGGTCATGGGCTGGGGCCAAAACCTCTCCACTTGGCCTTTTTATTGGCATTTATTGTGGACCACATGTGAGCCTCCCCCTGCCTGGGACCCTACCCTGAGAAGGGTCTCTGAGTGGCCACAGCTCCCTCACTGCCTTTGTCTCTTGCAAGTCCAAGCGCCCACCACCCTGCCCAGCCACAGGACCATGTCCACTGCGTGTCTCTCCCCATGGTGAAGAAGCAGGTTAACCCTCGCGGTGGGAGATGTGGACCGGGATCGGAGCCCCAGTCCGTCATGCGTGAACCTGCAGCCGCAGGTGACCTCCTGACTCAGCGGCGCCGTGGGGTTGCTCGCAGTGGCCTCAGAGACCAGAGTCTCGGGAGCGAGGGGCCAGGGAGGCAAGCGGACCCCTGGCAGGGAGCAGGCAGGAAGCAGGCAGAGAGCAGGCACCAGGCACCCGGCGAGGACTCCCTCCCCCCTGCAGAGGATGGAGCAGGGAGCCCCGCCCTCCCCTGCAGGCACCTGCAGGGAGGGAGCTAAACTTGGGTGGTGGGGCCCCCGGGAGGGGGTGGGGCCACCCTCCCGCCTCTGCCAGGTGCCACCCACAGGCTGCTCACCACAAAGGGGCCTCAGGGGCTTTCCCCTGCGCCACCCCAGCCCTATGCCAGGCGTTCCAAGCCCCGCAGAGCTTGGCTCTGGCCTGGGTCCCAGCAGCTGTGGCTCCTTGGCCCACTGGGACCGGAAGGACGTGCTCTGCCTGCAGGTGGGGGTCTGAAATCGCAGGGTACCCCGCAAGCCTGGCACGGTGCCTCCAAGTGATTGCGCCCCCGTCTGACCCTCCTGGAAGGGCAGGTCGCCTCTCCTCCCACCCCCACCAGCTCAAAGGCAGTTTCTCGTGAACCTACTGTGTGTAGGCCCGGGAGAAGCCCGGGAGAGGCCCTGGGGGCCCAGGTGACAGCCGGCTCGCTCGGAGCTCATGTTACGGCTGAGGACCCGGAGGCCCTGAGTGGCCCCAAGGGCCATGCCCAGGGTCACGGAGCTGAGTTCCAATCGAGGTGAGGCTCTGCAAGTCCCACTTTGCCCTCTGAGCTCTTCCCAACTAGGCCTCAGTCCCCTTCCCTGTAAAATGGGCACCGGGGAGCCTCCGTCGGGGCTGTGTGAGGACACGGAGGTGGCGCATGTGATCTAGGAGCAGGACACGGCACACTGGGACACGGCCAGCAGACCTCTGGCCACTCCTGCTTGGCGCCCTGCAGTAGCTGCCACTGCCCAGAGCATCGGAGGCCCAGGCCCCTCCCCAGCCCCACTCCCCCTGCACCCCCTGCCCCCCGCCCTGCCCGCCAGCCTGTCGGATTCCTCGGCGCTCGCACACGTGTGCGCACAGCATCCCACGCGTCTCTGCTTGCGAGCTCCCTCTGCCTGGAACACTTCCCCATAAAGGGCACCAGTCGCCTCCAGCCCCCACACCCCAAACCCCCCTGCAGGACACAGACGAACACAGACGAAGGCAGGGAGAGATGATGCGGCGTGCCTCCTTCCACACAGCCGCCGAGCCCTGCGTCTCTAACCGCCACACTGCGCTACCCGCTGGCCGCCCAGGGGCTCTCAGCCTTGCCAAAGTGCCGCGTCCTCCAGCCCCACGGCCCGGCAAGACACCCCTCGGCCACTCACACAAGTGGGGTCTCCCTGGGGTGCTGCCCCCTCCAGGCCAGGCTTGTAGAGACACTGGGGCTCGTGCCGCCCAGGGAGGGTGGGCAGCCCCGCACAGCTTCCTGAGGGGTGGGGGGCGAGTGCCTGGCCCCCAGAGCCCCGAGACCGTGGCTGGGTCCCTGCAAGCCTTGAGGCGCCCTTACCTACACGGAGCTCTTGCCCGAAGACGGTTTTCTCGCCGAGGGCGGAGCAGTTCCAGCGTCCGAAGCGAAACTGGTACTGGCACTCGTTGATGCCCATCTGCGCCCCCTCCCCAATCACGATGATGGCATCGGGCCGGCTCTGGCAGATGGCGCGCTGCCGCGGGGCCAAGCCGGGGATCTTGTTGCAGATGATGTTGGCTCCCAGGGCCACAACGGACGACAGCGCTCTGCAGAGAGGGGAGAGGACACGGGGAGGTGAGTGGTGGTGCGGGGCAGCTCGCCCTCGGCCTGCCGTCCTGCCTCACTCAGTCTCTCGGTCAGCTGGTGGACTCTAGGCGCCCTACATGCCAAGCTCTGCCACCAGGGAACAAAACACAGATCCCTGTCCTAGAGAATCCATCTCCCCTGGACCAAAACACGTGATCCCAGCCTGCAAAGGTGCTCATGCCTACCTTCTCAGCCTCCGCACGGCCAGAGCCGTGGGTCACAAGTCCCGGGAGTCAACAGTCCCACAGAATGCAAGAACCCCAGCTCCCCATGCCTCTGAGTCAGACACACAGACTCCGGGTCAGAGGACTTCACGCCTAGGATTCGCCCAGCCACCCCCGAGAGTATACCCCCAACGCCTGACCACTGGGCTTCCCCAACACTAACAGCTCCTGGCCCAGGCAGGACTGCTGAGCTGGCTGGTCCTGCTGGGAGCCAAACCTAACTCCCCTTGCAACCCATCTGTAATCTTGGGAAGGCGCTCTGCCTCTCTGAGCCTCAGTATTCACATCCGTGAAATGGGAGTGTAACACATCTGCCCCCCAGCCCAGCACCACTACTACCACATAGGCTCAGACCAGACAACTGCAGGGAGAAAGGTTGCATCCACGGGGACGGCTGCTATTGTCATTCACTTGTTTCTGGATGACTGCGTAGACTCGGGAGGAACTAGAGGCAGATGTGAATTGAGCACCTAGTATGTGCTGGGCTGGGCAGGGTCCTCTTTGCAACATTGTATCCTCAGAGTGGCCCCCTGGGGGCGCCATGTCACTAATCTGGAGCCCTCTGGACACTGGAGGGCACTTGCCAGGCTCCCGCTGTTCACATGAGCTGTTCCTGGTGTGTTTCTTTTCGGAGAGGACATTCCCCTCCTGTACAGGTAACCATTTTCAAGGGTTCGGGTCTGCAGCACTCAGTCACGTTCCAACATATTTTCCTCACCCCAAAATGAAACACCATGCCCCTCAGCAGACACTCCCTATCCCCTTCCCTCCCCCAGGCCCTGCAACCATGAATCTGCGATTCTAGACTTTTCGGAGAGATGAGGTCACATAATCTGTGCCCTTCCGTGTCTGGCTGCTCTCACTTGGCATCATGTTTCCGGGGTTCAGCCCCACTGTGACAGGTGTCCGTGCTTCCATCCCTTCTGGGGCTGAGTAATATTCCATCGTGTGCAGCGACCCTCTTGTGTGTATCCACGTACCAGCTAGCGGCCGCTGGTGCTGCTACGAACACGGGCGTGTAAGGTGTTGTTTGAGTCCCTGTTTTCAGTTTTGGGGGGGCATATTCCGAGGAGTGGAATTGCTGGGTCATATGGTCGGCTTTTGAGGACCCACCAAACTGTCCTCCTGAGCAGAAACCCTTATTAGTTTCTGAGCGCCCGGGGGCGGGGGCGGGGGCGGGGGGAGGACAGCAAGCGGGAAGGAGTTGGGGGCTGGTTTGGGCAGACCTACGGGCAACAGCTGAGTTTCAGAGTGCCACCTGGCTTCCAAACCAGAGACCAGACTGGCTTAGTGAGGGACAAAGTGTGGGAATGAGGGAGACCGCCAGGGGCTCCCCAAAGCCGACGTCCGTGCGCTGGCCTCCCGGCGCCCTGCGCTCCCTGCTCCTGCCCACTGGCCGGAGAGAAACAAGCCCGTGTTTTTCCAGGGCAGCCAAGCACCCACAGCCAGCTGGGAAAGTCCCCATGTGACGTGAGCACACAGCACGTGCCTCAGGCCGGGCCCCCCTGCGACACTCAATCCCCACGGCCCGCCCGCCCCACTCACTAATCTGGCCAAGACCCCCCTGGGTGTCCCACGGTCACAATGGGCAGAAATGCCCAAGGCTGGCGCGGAGGAAGAGCATCTGGGCAGGCTGGGCTGGGAGCGGGCTGGAATCTGGGGAATTCAGCCCAAAGTAATTGTAGATGCTCAGAAAACCGACCCGGGGAACTGAGATGGATGGGAACCAGCCTCCAGGCCTCGGGACGGAGCCCGCTTGGGATCCCGGACACTGAAAGCTTCACATTCCCAAATTCTTCCAGCCATCTCCAGGGTGCAGACCCCCCCCCCTCCACTGCCTGGGACAAGAACCCTGCTGGGGGTGGGAGCTTGGTCAAACAGGTTCTGAACAGGGCGACCTCAGTGGACTGAGGATGGACCCCAGGGGCCGAAACAGATCACCGCAACCCTGGTCTCCCGCCTCCAAGCAGACCCCCCAGCCCTCTTGCCAGGACCCAGGTCTGACCGTGTCACTCCCCTGCTCAAAGCCCATCCATAGCTCCCCAGGTGCCTTGGCGTGGAATCGGAGGCCTCCGGGATCTGGCTCCTACCACCCCACCATCTTTGCTTGCGCTGGTCCCTCTTCCTGGGATGCCTTCCTTCTCCCTTTTTCTGTCAGGCAAAGTCTACCTGCCTGTGCCCAAGCACAAGTCCCCTGAGCTCAGACGCCTTGGCCCCCAGGCATCCGAGGAAACACACAGTGGGCACTTGTCTCTCGAGTACCAGCCTCAGCCGTGGGCTCTCACTGTGGCTCTTCACAGCCTTCCCAGCAGACCACAAGGCCCTGAGCACAGGGCCAGGTCCCGGCTAAAGGTGGGGTTCCTGGGACTGATCCCGTAGGTGCCCATGAGTGCGGACTGGCTGAACAAGTGAATGAGTGAGTAAATATTCACAAATGATGGTAACAAAAGATGACCCAGCTTAAAGACGGCCCAAGGGGGGCACCTGGGGGGCTCAGCGTGTTAAAGCCTCTGCCTTCGGCTCAGGTCATGATCTCAGGGTCCTGGGATCGAGTCCCACATCAGGCTCTGCTCAGCAGGGAGCCTGCTTCCCCCTCTCTCTCTGCCTGCCTCTCTGCCTACTTGTGATCTCTGTCCAATAAATAAATAAAATCTTTTAAAAAATGTAAAGTTTTAAAATTTTAAAAAATAATAAAGAAATTTAAAAAAATTAAAATGGTCCAAGGACTTGAAGAGCTATTTCTCCCAAGAGCGATAAATGGCCAACCAGGAAGTGAAAAGGCTCGGAATAGCACTCCCGTGAAGAGGTCAGAACAACAGAAAGCCTGAGGGTTGCTTGGGGAAGATGGGGTCAGGAGAGGGTGGTTGGTGAGGGACGTTGGGGAGGGTATGTGCTATGGCGAGTGCTGTGAAGTGTGTAACCCTGACGAGGTACCCCTGGGGCAAATAATGCATCGTATGTTAATAAAATTCATGAATAAAAACAATTAATTAAGTTAATTAATAAAATTAATAGACAAATAAATTTATTCACTGATAAATAATAAAAACAATTTAAAAGAATAAAATAAATTTAATAAATAAATTAATTAAAATAATTAATTTTAAAAAGAACAACAGGAAGTGCCAGGTGTCGGCTGGCGGTGGGGCCATTGGAGCCCTCGTGCGTCGTCGCCAGCAGGAAGGCAAAACGGGGCAGCCACTGTGGACGACCGTCAGGAAGTTCCTCAAAAAGTGAAATGTAGAATTATCATAGGGGCCGGCCATTCCACTCCTTGGTCTATGCCCAGAGCTGAAGACAGGTGAAGATAGGTGTTCAAGAGAGGTGGATGTTCATAGCATTGCTGTCCCCAAGAGCCAGAAGGAGGAAAGAACCCAGATGTCCACCAGGGGATGAATGGGCAGACAGGCCGTGGTCCATCCGAACCATCGACCCTCCAGGGAGGGACCTGAAATCCAGTACGCTGGGCATACAGGCCCCCGGACTGCGCGCCATACGCCAGCATTTGCACAACGTGTCGGGGAAGGACAGAAAGCGGCCCGCAGCCGCCCAGGGCCACAGGGAGGAGACGCGGGGAGAGCCGGCTGGGCGCGCGTGGCGGCAGAGTCATGGAGCCCAAAAGAGGCCATGGGGAGTGCGATACGCCGCTGCCTGACACACTTTCCAACGGTTAAAGTGGCGAATTTTATGTTATGTGTATTTCAAACCCAATTTTTTAAAAGTCTCTCTACGCACAGGACTTCTGCCCCCTTGGACAGCGGTGGGCTCGGCAGGAGGGGACAAGAGGGTCCTTGCCCAGCCGATCCCCACTTGTATGCTTCCCAGGACGTGTGGAGCCAATGAAGCAGGGGGCAAAGGAGCCCCCGGCAGCCCCCAGTACCCAGAGCACAGGTCAGAGGTGAGGTGAAGACATCAGGGAAGATAGTCACGCAGTATTTTGTGCCAGGAACATAAATACTCAGATACAGCTGCTAATTCAAAATCATTTTGCAATTGTCTTCTTTAAAATGTGGGGGTTGATCCACTCATGTAATGAGATACGCGCATTCTGAACACCAGCCGCGGACCACACGGGCCTCTGCCGGGCTCAGGCCTCTCTCCTAACATCCTCGCGGCAGAGCTGTGCAGACCGCAGCTGAGAGAGGCTAGGGCGCGTGCCTGGGGCTGCACAGCCAGGCTCAGAGCCGGGTCTCTGCTTCCAGAATGCAGGCAGAGGCCCATGGCAGGTGCATAACAAGTACCAGAGCCGAGAGCCGGAAACTATGCCCACTTCTTAGTCTCTAAACACGGCTTTAACTCCTTCTCTTGCTTAAAATCCTCCAAGGTCACTCATTCCTTCAGTCCGGGTCGATGGACAGCTTCCACGGCCGGAGTCCTACCACCCTGCCCTTCCCTCCCCTGCAGCCCGCGGGTCGGTTCACTCACAGCGCGTCTGCCCACCGCCCCCCTGAGAAGGCCTGGCCCACCCCAGCCTTGGCCACGCTCTTTCTTCCACCTGGAGGGGCGGGGGCTGCAGTTATGGGAATCCTCGTTAGGGAATCTGCCAGAGAGGAAAGGGCCCAAAACGCGTGGTAACTAGAAATCGGTGACCTCAAGGAGGGGCAAGGAGGGGGGAAGAATGGGGGGGAAGTGGGGGAGAGGGAGGGGGCATGGGGGGAGGAGGGGGAGGAGAGGGGAGCAGCAGGGGGGAGGAGGGCGAACGCAGGCCACACCCTGATTGACTGGCACCCCAAGCAGCAAGACCCCCCACCCCGGGGGGCTTCTCGTCCTGCAGCTGCCCACCCAGGTGCCCTGGGAGAGCTGGCAGGGAGGTGCCGAGTGGCCCTGAGCACAGAGACACCAGGCTGGTCACTCCGGCTTCAGTTGCTGACTTTTCCCATGGAAAGTTCTGTTCCAGACTCCTCTCGGCCTTGGGACAAAGGTAAGACGGCAGGATGAGTGGGCAGACGTCCTCAGCCCCGGCCTGGGCCAGCCCCATGAAGGGAGCCTGCGGGACAAGGGGTTTCTGCCTTGTCCCGGGGACTGCGGACGGGCCCCTGGTCTCCCACCAGAGGTGCGAAGCCGCAGGCACTGCCTGCAGTTTCCTGGCCCCGGGCACAGGTCACCAGCAGGGGCTGCCAAGAGACAAGAGGAGGCTCATCCTACCTGCTAGAGGTCCCAAGGGGCCAGGGCTGCCTCTAGGACTAGGGGATCCCAGGGGTTAGGGGCGAGATGAACACAACCAGGTGACAGGTGGTGCAGAAGAGGCAAGAGGGTGAGACCCTTGCCATGACATTAGCCGGGTACCATGTCACCCACCGGGCAGCCCTGTAGGGCAGAGGCTGGGAATGTGACACTGGTGCCAGCCGGCTTGGATGGAACCCTGGCTCTGCCTCGCCCGGGCTATGAGACCTTAGGTACGTTTCTTAACCTTTCTGTGCCTCGGCTTCCACATCCGCAAGGTGGGAATCCCGATAGCGCTGCTGGGCGGAGTCCATGATGCCGGCCAGTGAGGAGACGTCATCAACCTTGGCTATTATTAACCCTCCCTGGGGACCTCCGTTCACTGAGCCCCCAGGAGCCAGTCCCTGTGGGGATCAGGGACCAGCTGTGTTCATCACGAGGACCAACGTGTACACTGGCAACACCCGCCGCCGCACATACCATGATTGGGTTCATTCCTGGATCAGATGCAGTCCAGGGTCTAGACACCCCAGGAAACAAGTGCTCGCGTTCACCAAGGGCGCGCCCTGGTGTCTCCAGCACACACTGGGAACCACCACTCAGGTGTCCGTCAGCAGGAGACCACGGCTGGCGTCGTCACGTGCAGGAGGTGACAGCAGTGATAAAGGGCAAACAGTGTACGTGTGTGAAAACACGTGTGACACCCCCCACACACACACTGCCGGACAGGAGAACATAAAAGCTCCACACGTCAGAAGCTACCCTTAGCTCGGCGGCCCAGACCGGGAGGGGGCCCCGGGGAGCCTGCTGGGTTCTCCAACCCAAGCTGAGAAATCGTTTCCATGCATGCCCACACCGCAAAAACGCATCAGGAGGTCCACTCGAGATCTCTGTATTTATGTAAGTTACATCTTAACAGAAAAGCCAAATGTTGCAATACAAAACTTCTTAGGGCTGGCAAAATCAGAATGAAAACACGTTTTCTTACAAAAGTTAAAGTAAGGAAAGTACGCTTGAGAAATACAGTAGGAAGGGTGACAATCACGCCCTTGTGCCTTGTCTGTGCGTGCCGTGCCGGCGGCCATGGAAGGGGCAGGGGGGTGGGGGGGTGACTGCTAATGTCTCCCTCAGCAGGTGCTGTGAAGGCTGCTGTGGGCCGGGCCAGCCACCACCTCCTCCAGGCAGCAGCGGGCTGGGCCAGAGTGCAGCCCGAATCGCGTTAAGACCCCATCTAGGTCAAGCCCCACTCTGGCCAAGGCCCAGGTGGGGGGCTCCTTGGGGCGGCCTCCCTATCCTGACATCCTTGGGGAACAATATCTGGGCCATCTCATACTCAGGGACACCGAGACCCAGAGAGGAGAAGGATGGGGGAGCCAGTGTCCCCCCTCCGCCAAGGACTAGAGCCACGCTGCCCTCCCCTATCTCCACACAGGACACCCCTGCTTCACTCGGGAGGTCATGACCTTCCAAATCCTGCCCCAGGAGCCAAGCGTCTAACCTAAATGCCTCATGCTGTTCAGAGTTAGTGTCTCGGGGCAGAAAGGACACCTCCCGGGCGTTAGATTCTGGGCTAAGAGCATCCCTCAGTGGGAAGGTATTTATTATTATTATTATCATCATCATCATCATCATTATTATGTTACTCCCTCAGAACAGGAACCAGAGGTCCAGAAAGGCCCAGCCACCCACCTGCTGAGTAGCTCAGGGAGGGAGGGTAGGGAACAGGGTTTGGGACCCACACTTCGTGCCCCCAGACTGGCCCGTGCCTCCTCACCCCTGTCTCTGACCCTCAAAGATAGTGGGGAGCCTGCTCGCTTGTTCGTCTGGAGAGCCATCCTCCCGCACTGGTCCCCCGGGGGGAGGGGCAGGAGGCCCCCACGGGGGCCAACCCGCTCTGGGAGCCTTCATCAAGTGGTTCTGGAAGGAGGACCCCAGTCCGTGCTGGGGGCTGAGTCACGAACTCTCTCCAAACAGTCCGGCCTCTCGCCCTGCTGCGGGTCCCGGGGTGTCAGGGGTCTTATTCCCGCACTGGGCGCTGCGCCTGGCACAGACCCTCAGTGGCCATCACGGAGCGAGTGAATGAAAGAGGGCAGAGGGAATGAGTGGAATGCGTGAATGGAAGCGTTCACACCCACTGAGTGTGAACAGCGACCCCCAGCTTCCACAGGGAGCAAGAGGCAGTTGAGACATCCTTAGTGGGGCGGGGTGGGGAGAGGCGCAGGCTGGGTGGGCAGGCAGCTGGGGGGTCTCATGGCATACTCACGTTTGCACTTAGACTGCTACAGGTTAACTTAAAAATTAGCTTCTATTCCCAATCTACGTATGACCGAGAAAACAGCCATCCACACGTGAAGGCCTAGCGCTTAGTGGCGGGAGGTAGGCAGAGTGGGTCCAGGCCTGTGGGGTAAGGCTGCCCCGAAGTAGCCCTCGAGAGGGCTTTGATCCATTGGTACTACCAGGGACAGGACAAGCTGTGCCTTTTTTATTTGAAGAGCCGGAGAGAAACGGGACCACGTGGCCGAACAGCCTCTTGGACCCCGAGGAAGCTTCGAGCTCTGATCTGTGTGCAGGGCCCTAAGATGACGGGCAACGATGTGGCCTTGCGTCCTCAGGAGGCCACGGGACCCAGGCACCCCCACCTCAGTATCCTGTTTCCCTTACAAACTCCCCACCAACCGACCCCACAAACCACAGCCCAGGATACAGATGCCCCGGTAGAGGGGGCCGGCCCCCCACCGACAGCAGCGACCTCTACCCAGCCCGGCCTGAGCTCCTCTTCCGCACCCCCTCTCTGGACAGAGAACCAGCCATAATGCAGCTCCCCCACCCCACTCCCAGGCTTCTGAGCTGGGGCAGCCCCTGTCCTGAACCGACCACAGAATCCTGGGAATGTTCCCTAGGCTAGGACCGGGGCAGCCCTCCACGGGGGTGACGCAGTATCCAAGCGCTTCCCAGAACTCAGACCTCATGATGGAGCCTGCTGGACCTCAACAGCCCTGACCCCTCCCCCACAAGCCACAGGAACCAGAGGGGGTCACCAGGGGATAGCTGTCCCTCCCTGGGTCCCCTTCCCCCTGCTCAGGGGGCGACTACCACTTCTAGGAAGGTTGGCGGTGATGTGAAAGGGCTTCCCCATGCCCCCTCTGCCCTCTGGGTCACCCACCTCCCTGCCCCATAGAGCAGGACGGCAGGCCTGGAGCCCGAGCCAGGCCCCTACCTCCCTGAGCCATCAGGGCTGCAAGGACCACCCATGAGGTCAGCCCCAGGCACCCCCTTATCGCTCCTCCTACATCACTCCACCCCCACGCCTCTGCTCTCCTCCCAGACCCACTGACCTCCCCATGGCAGAGCCCTTCCTCCCAGAGACCTTCGCCCACCTGCCCCCCAGGGGGCCAGGACTCGGTGCTCGACCCCCTCAGGCCTTTCCTAAAGCCCTTCGAGGTAAGGCTTATCCACCCCCACAAGCTGTGAGTTCCCCAGGGCAGGAATCCCCAAAGTAGCCCCGCACCCACCCCAGCCCTGAGCTAGCCTTGGACTTGAACGCCCAACCCAGCCCCAGCTCCCTGGGAGGTGGGGACAGCCTGGCCAGGCCTGGTCCAGATGCCCTGTCTCCCTCGGAGGCCCCATCCCCGGCCCCGGTCCCTGCTGCCCAGCTGCCCAGAGCTCCTGCGGCCCACGCTCCTGGCCCGGGGCGCTTTCTAATTCTTCCTTCTCGGGCATCCTCCGGCAAAATATTTGAAGAATGTTCTAATTATCTGCGATCAGCCAGAGAGGCGGGCCTGGGTCCACTTGTCCAGGAAGTAACTCCGCAAATACCTGGGAAGACAGCAGCTGGCCCCCACGCCCACCCACCCCGTGTCCCCCCCATTGTCTCCATCAGGTGGACAGGGGTCAGCCCAGAACTTCCCAGCCATCGGCAGGTGGCAAGAGGCTCTTTCCTGAGCTCCAGAGCCAGCAGCAGGCCTTGGGGGGGTGGGGCACAGCTGGTGGTGGCCTCGGTGCTCCTGCCTGTCAATTGGGGATAAGAAGGTCTTCCTGGTCTGGAGTCACTCTGCAGAACCCCCAAGTCACCATCGCAGTGCCAGAGCTTGGCACCCAGGGGGTCCCCGCAGCCCTCCTCTGTGGGGTGGAACAGGATGACACGGAACAGCTGGAGCAGAGCCGGACACAGCTCCTGCAAAGGCCCAGGGGCACTCCACCCACCTGTCCTCCTGGCGTTAAGTCTGCTCATCTCCTTCCCCTGCTGGGACTCTTGGCCCTGTTCAGTGGGCAGCATGGGCCTTGGGGACAGCCCCAGACCTCAGGAAGGCCGCCTTTAAGGTCTGTTCTGAGCCTCAGTCTTTCCGTCTGAAAATAGGGATGATCAGCCCTGTTTCAGCCAATGGCTTCTCCCCCTACTGGCCTGGAGGGGGAGAACTTGGGGGAGGGGGGATGCCCTGGAGGGAGGGACCTACCGAAATGACCACCCTTCCTGAGTGGCATCCCCCACCCTGCCCCCCACCCTGCCCCCCCTCCCCCCACAGCTCCTCAGGGTGGGTCTTGCCGGCCTAACCTTACAGAGGAGGAAGGGGGCTCGCAGAGAACACACAGAGGGAGCTGCACGGGCGGTGGGCAGGGGCTGCCCCAGCGGAGGTGCAGAGAGGGTGGAGGCAGGAAGGGGCCCAGCTGGGCAATGAAGCCCTCCCTCTAGCCCTCCCTGCCCTGCCCAGGCCTCAGTTTCCCATCTGCATGAGGGACCGAAGCGATACCTGTGGCTGTATCCTAGGGCAGGTTCTCGGGGCTTGGGGTCCTGTGCTCAGGGTCTGCTCGGCCGCTGACTCTCGCTGGCCTCAGCTTGCCCATCTGTCCGATGGGCAGAACAGCCCCAGCTCGCAGGTGGGGCTCCTGCAGCCGAGCTCCCTCCAGCACGGGTCCTGCCTGCTGCGATCTTTCCAGCCCACTGCCCGGCTCAGCTCACTGCCCGCGGTGTTCCCGGGGAAGAGAGCACAGCGTCCGGCGGCTCCCTCACGCCCCCCGCGGGCGCTTGCCCGCCCGCCCTCCCCACATAGCTGGCATTCCTGGCCTGGCATTCTGGGACCCCACCCTGGAGGGAAACCAGGCAATCCTGGGAGGAAGCAGGCAGCGGACAGGGGTCTCGGGCAGGGCTGAGGCTGCTAGAGGGGGACAAGCACAACCAGGGGCACGGGGAGCCGCAGATGAGACGGCCCCGGGCCCGGAGGGTTCATCCAGCCCCCACATCTGTTAAGTCAGTGAAATCAGAACCTCGTCCCCTCACTGTGACCACAATGGGTCATTGACTTCTGACCTCAGAAACTTCCAGACCTCTGTTGGGAAACCAGGACCCAACATGACCCTCCCGGGTTCAGGCCATACTGACCGGCAAGGCAAGAGGTGCCCAGACCCCTCCAGCAGTCTGGCAAGATTCCAGGCCCAGTTTGATGCCTCTTCCTCCGAGAAGCCTGCCACTGGTCTGCCTTCTGTCCTCTGTCCGCTCATGGTCACAGCTAAGCTGGCCTCCAGAGGAGGCTGCGGGGGGCTGAGGTTCAGGCAATGGACCTACTTCCTGCACTTTCTGCTATATTCTGGACCTTCCCAGGCTTCACCCCTGATCTTTCTTCTCAATTCCCGTGGTACGGGGGGTTGGGGGAGAGGGGACACTGAAACCCCGAGGCTCATGGCAGCTGAGCCTGCATAGTGAGCTGAGACCTGAGCAGGGTGAGACCCCTAGCCTTGGTCTTGGCCTAGGCCCCAGTGCTGCAGCTCTGTCAGACACCGGGGCACCCTGCAGGCCTGGGAGACCAGGAGGTCAACCTGAAACCACAGGACCGATGGAGGGACAGACAGGTGAGGGGGACAGGTGGGAGGAAGCTGGCAGGGCATCTGGCCCAGGGCCAGGCCAGGAGTCTAGGCGCCTGATGGGTCGGCCAGCACCTCAGCCTTCTGGGCTGGTCTGAGCAGTGGGTTCAGGGGCCTTTGTCCCTGTAGGCAGGGGACACTGGACTGTCACCTCTGTGCAGAATGCGGGGCAGGGCCGAGCTCCTGGTCCTGAGACCCGGCCTTGGGTGACATCCTGGGGGGTGGGGGGCTTCTGGGAGCGGTTGGAGGTGGGGGCCTATCTGGGCCACAGGACCCCTCAGAGCAGAGCCCAGCCCCACCCAGGCTGTCCCCAGTTCTATGGCCCTGCCCCCTGCTCTCACCAAACCTGGCGGTTCCTCTGGGCCAGAGCACCCTGGGCAAGGCTCCTTCAGCACTCACCTCACTTTTTAAGCACCCTGCTGCCCCCTCTGAGAATTTCTGGACCATCGGGGAACCCCAGCCCACTGCCTCGGCTTGGATGCTTTACGGCACAGGGTGCTCATCCCCCCCCCCCCCCCCCCCGGGGCGGGCCCCCCCCCCCCCCCCCCCCGGCCGGGGGGCTTCCCGGCAGGGGGCGCCCCCCCCCCCCCCCCCCACCAAGGAGTAGTCCACTCCCTCCTCATCAGGCGGCTGTGATGGCCCACATGATGGGGCTTGCACCTTCAGAACCCCTCCCTGGGCTCAGCAATCCCCCTCCCACCCCATGCCCTGAGTGGCCCGGAGTCCTGAGCACCACCCCTGCCTTCCGCAACCAGCTTCCAGCTCTCATCCAAGGCCACACAGACACCTGGCAGGGATTTTACATCAGCGCCAGGAGCAGGACCCAGCCCTGCAGCTTTTCTCTCCACTTCTGGGCTCTCTGCCCCAGGCCCTAAGGACCTGTTTCCCCTCAACCTCCCCTCTTCTCCTCCTCCCCCTGCAGGAATGTCCAGCTCTGGAAGAAAGGCAGTGAGAGGGAGCCAGGGGTGGCTCTGGGCTCACACTCAGACTCGCCTGCAACCCTGGGCTCTCCCTCCCCTCCAGAAGGGACTGGCAAACAACCTGTGGCCCAGGTCCCTGGATGGGGGTGGGGGCGGGCAGGAGGCGGCAGGCGCTGGACCACAGGGAGGACGCCCCCAGCAAGTGCACTCCTGGCCTTGTGGTTCCTGACACAGGTGGATGGTCCCTGGGACAGACGTGGGCTCCCCCAAGGTGGGGGGGGGCCAGCAGCACCTGGAAATTCCCAGTACTCCTGCCAGCGGAGAAGTCACCATGAGGAGACCTAAGTCAAGGAGCCAGGAAGGCACCCAGCCCCCCAGACCACCCCTGTGGCCACTCACACGCACGGGGGCGCACACTGGGGGCCATCCCTGGGCAAGTGGGTCCTGACTAGGCCGACGGGCCTCGCTGGGACCCAGATGCAGAAGCTGCCATCTGACCGTCCCAGAGGGGGTTGACTGGGCCCTAACTCAGCATGAACTTCGAGCTGCACTGGGTGCTAGATGGAGGGGGCGGGGGACAGGGCCCGGAGGGCTACTTGCAGCTACTACCACTGGCCGGGCCTCCGAGTGTGCTCACAGCGCCCGTCTGCCCCAATCAGCGCCCGTCCACCCTGTGGGCCCTGCCTCGGGGAAACCTGTCCCTGTCACACTCAGGGGCCTCCCTTAGCTCGGGGTGAAGCTGCCCACCCCTGTCCTGCTTGACACTTGCTCCCCCGGGGCTCCCCGGGCCTGGGCCTGCCCTCTGCCACCCTGACCTCGCCTCCCACGGCCCCAGCCAACTCTGAGGGGCCGACGCCCGCTCCCAGTGCCCCCTCCCCGCCCCACGGCTGTCCGTCGGCCAAGAACTCCACTGTCCCCAGCACATTCTTCAGGGCCCGGGTCAGTAGAAGGTCTCCCAGGATCTCCTGCTCTCTAGGACCCCACGGGGCTTTGCGTACATGATGGGGAAGGAGGGAAGCTTCCCAGTACCGCCCCGTACACGGGCGGCTTCGCTTGCCTGTCTCAGGGCTGCTGTCGCTGAGAAGGGCAAGCCCTGAGCAGTGACGAGCCCTGGCAGGAAGGGGAGGTGGGGACAGAAGGGCTCTGAGGCACCGAGACCACCACCCACGGGGACAGCCCCAGCCAGAAAAGGGGAGGCTTGCCCCAAGTCCATGGTATGCGGCAACTATGCACCTGCCGGCCCCAGTTTGAAGGTCAGGAGCTGGCCAGTCTGGACCACCTCCTCTCTCCCTGCTCAAGCCAGTCTCAGAGCCCCTTGGGTTGGGGCCCAAGGCAGGAAGGGACCCGGGAGCAGAAATCTGAGGGCCTTTTGGTCCCCTCACACACCTGGAGAGACAGGTGTCCCTCTGGTTCCAAGTGTAAAGATGTGGAGGTGGGAGCGGGGAAGAGAAAGAGAGACAGAGTGAGCCCTCGATCAGAGCCTCATGACTCCTGGTCGCTCGGCAGCTGTAAGGCACAGGTGTGATCGGTCCCTCGCAGACAGCAGATGAGAAGGCAGACAGGCCTGGGCTCCACCTTGAGCGTGACCCCAGGGGTCCCCAGCACTCTGCCCCTCACGAGCCTCACCTCGCCACCCCCCACGTGGGGGCCCCTTGCTTAGCTCCCTTTTCTGGCAGCTGGGGGAAACAAAGTCAGAGCAGAGCCCAGCTGGTGGGGGGCGCCCATCAGCCCCGTGACAGACGGCCTCTCCAAGAGACCTGAGTTTTCCAGAAGTGGAAGGTGGAGCCCTGGGCCCCCTCCCCGCTCCCTGGGTCAGGGGTCTGTCCTGTGGGCAGGCAATTTCTTCTGAACGAACTCTGGTTCAAAAGTGATTTTCGCCCCTTTGCCACTTGGGACAGTGAGGGCCTAAGTCTCAGCTCTGGATCCCTCACACCCCCGCAGCCCCTAGGCCTGCTTCGGGAGGGGGGCAAGCTGAGACATCGCCCACCCTTGTCCCAAGGCTCCCTCCCTCTGGGGTCCTGCTCATTCGCGGCTCCCGCTGGGCACGTGCCTGGACTCCTGCACAAGGAGCACCTCTGGTCTGGGAGGCCGTGGAGGAGGGTCTGGAACAGGGGTGGCCTTGGAGGGGCTGAGGTCTGAAAAGGGCTGGCGGCCCCCAGTCTTATCGGGATGGGACTGCGAGGGGATGCTGACTCGGGCCCTTCTGGACCGCGGCAGATGCCTGGGGGGCTGCGTGCCGGTGAGGCTGGTGTCCTCCCCGTCCTGGACCGGGCACCTTGCTGGCCTTGGGGTCTGCAGGAGGACGGCCACCTGGGCAGCACAGTTCTAGTGAGCTGCCCTCACACCCCCCGACTGAGGGCTTCGTGGTGTCATCTGTGCTCAGAAGCTACCTGCTCAGGCGGGAGGCTGTGGGATGACCTTCCCGGGGCCTCCGTATCCTCAGTCACAGAGCGGGCCAACCACAGCCGTGGCTGCCTTGCACAGAGGACCCGTGAGTGCTGGCTTCCTTCCAGGCAGAGCCCTTGCCCAGCATCCCGGGCCCTCAGTCCTGTATCGGCTTGTATGCCTCCAGGGTTGGAGAGCTCACTGCTCCCCTGCCAACCACAGGCTGGCCCAGTGGCCCAGGCCTGGGGCTCCCCCCCACGCCTCGGAGGCTGCGGACACCCTGCGTTGAGGGCAGGACCGGGAGGGCGCCCGAGCAGGCTGAGCAGCTCTGTGATGGAGACAGGATAGATGGAGAAAGCGAGGACAGAGCGCACCTGTGCCCACCCCCACCCCGTTAGCCAGCCCAAGGGGAGGCCCCAGCCCCGCGCCAGGGAAGGAGGACAAACGGAGGTTTTGTCCTTGGCCAGCGGGCGGCCCGCACCACACAATGACCCTTTCATCAGGCTGAGGGAGCCCTGGGTCGAGGTTTCATCTGACAAGAGAGAGCTCCCGGCCCCTTGTCCCTTGCTGGGGGAGTCAGAGGGTGGGGGGTGTGGGGGGCTAAACCCTATCTGAGCCGGACCCAGGGCCATGCAAAATGGAAGCTCCGTGGCAACTAGCTGAAATCCCTCCATCTGCCCCAGGCAGGGGGAGGCCTCCAGAGGTTAAGTAACTGGCCATGGGCTGCACAGAAAAGGACCCTGTTCTGGGTACCCCCAGACCTGAGCTGCCGGAGGGTCTGGATCTCTACGTCTCTACAACCAAGAACTCCACCCCACCCCACCCCATTCCCCCGCTGCCACCACCCATGGGGTGCTGCCCAGGCTAGCCTGACAACAGAGCCTTGGCCCAAACCCCCAGGAGGAGTTCTGAGCTCCCCATACCCATAGGCTATGCAGCCCGCCCCCCCGCCCGAGGCCGGCCTGAGACTCTGGGGAACATGGTGTGTGATTTGTCAGCGTCCACAGCGTCCCTAGAGGACCCAAGCGTGGAAACACTGTGTAGTCAGGGCCTCAAAACTCACCTCCCTTGATGGTGGCCCCTCCCTGCAGGGCACCATGTACCTGCCCAGATCACCCCAGGAGGCCGCAGGGCCCTGGGGACACCCTTCTCTGCTGGACCACCACAGGGCGAATTTCTTCTCAGAGGCAGTGGCAGAACCAGTTCCAGACCAGGAGGGCGGTTATGACCTCGAGAGGGCCTCTCTGCTCATCAACACCCCACTTCCTCCAGGAAGCCCTCTGAGGTCACCCCCAGAGAGTTCAACACTCTTCCCTGAACACTTACGGCCACGAGGCCCCCCCCCTGCGTCCCAGGTGGCCGGCCTCCCTGCGCCTGACTGCTGAGAGCGACCCCATCTCCTGAGCACTTACTGTATACCTGACTGCTGAGAGCGACCCCATCTCCTGAGCACTTACTGTATACCTGACTGCTGAGAGCGACCCCATCTCCTGAGCACTTACTGTATACCAAGCACCCTGGGGGCCACATCTCTGCATTTGCTCACCGAGTCCTCACGGCTACTCCAGAAGTTTCAGTCCCCCTAGTCCTGGCAGCTCCAGGGCAAAGCCGAGCTCCAGAATGCACCCAGGCAGCTAGGGCAGGAGCAGGGATGGGAACCGGAGCAGAGAGGACTCAAGGGAAGCTGCTAGGTCAGAAAATGAGCCTGTCCCCGCTGCGGGGCCTCGGGGTGGCTGCAGGGCACAGCGGGGCCTGGAGGAGGCCCAGGAGGACCACCTTCCCCTTCAGGCCCTTCCTCTGCACTCAAGCGCACACTCCCACACACACAGGGTCAAAAGAAGTCACCCCCAGAGCGCACCATTCCCCCTTTGATTGTGGGGCTCCGGGAGCATGTTGTGAGGGAGAAGCTCCACTCCTGCAGCTCAGAACAGGGGTCCCCGGAAGTTCCCCGCGCTCACCCGCGGTGCCCACTGCCGCACAGAGCCACATGTGCCTTGGAGTCCAGGTGGCCTGCAGGCCCCACGTGTGCCGGCAGAGAGGAAGTATCTCCATCTCCCAGCCACAGATGAGGAGACTGCAGCCCAGAGAAGCTCCTGGACCGGCCCGAGGCCATACCGCAGAGCACCTCCCACACCTGGACAGATGCAAGCCGGGAGCTGCTGCTCCCAGGGGGAAACCGATGCAGGCTAAGCTGGGCGGCCCGGCTCTGCGGCCACACAGGCTTCACTGCCCGGGGAGGGGGCCTGATTCATCAATGCCCGCCGCCCAGGGTCATGCCCACAGAGTTTCTGGGCCTGCGGTTGGCACCACCAACAAAGCCACAGTGGCCGAGCCGGGAAGAGGCCCAGCCTTGGCAGGGCCGCGGTGAGCGCCCCCCACCACCCCCCACAGCCAGGTGGTCGGTGAGTAACCGCCCCGTCACCCATGACTCACTCAGCTCCCCAGAGCGGGCGGTCACCATGAGAGGCTCGTACCGGAAGACCTGGGGGGGTCACTGCAGCCAACCTCCACATCTGGGAGGAGGAGGCCAAGGCCGGAAGGGACCTGCCCAGGACAGGAGGCCAGCCCGGTCCTGGCACGAGGGCCCAGCCCAGCTGACCATACCACAGCCCTCTTCTGGGCCTCTGGTCCCCCACCTGCCCTCCCGGAGGCCCTCCCTGACCCACCCCCCACTCCCCCCACTGGCCCCAGAAGCTTCTGTTCTGACAACAGTAGCACAGAGAAGGGTAAGGCTGGCCGGAGCTGCCTCGCAAGGGCCAGCCAAGCTCAGCATCAGGCGGGGGCTCAGGGCCCTTCCAGGCCAGCACACCCGTCCGACCCAATCAGTGGCAGGGGCCCAGGCATGCATCTGGGATTCACTATGCACGGACCACAGCCCAAGACAGGGAGCTGGGAGAGCAGCCCAGATGAAAAGGGCAGGATCAATTGTCCACCAGTGTCTGTGATCCCAGCAGTGGGATGCCTTCTGGAAAGTTCTCTGGAGCAGAAAGAAACCTCTGCCCAGGGCTCCTCCTGCCCCTGGAATCCTCGGATCCCACAGGGCCAACCTTCCTAAGTATTCCCGCCGGTAGTGAGGTGGGGTTACTGTTGACCCCCTACAGTTCTCAAAGCCCTTTTGCACGGGCCCCCTCAACGGCATCTGGGCACCAGCGCAGAGCCGCCCACCAGGTGCTGCCCACCGTTCTCACTGTCATCTGTATCCTGGGGGCCCTGCTCCCACCTGTGGCCTCCTCCAGGCCAGCCCAGTACCCACCAAATGGGGCAGGAGAAACCCCAGAGCTCCCGCTCTGGCTCCTGGGAACAGCGAACTGAATCTCCACTCAGGAAAGCCTGGCATCAGGGCTTCCCCCCAGGGGGTGGGGGCTGAAGATCAGGTTGGGCTGGCGTGAGCAGCTATTCACCGAAGGCAAGGCGGGGAGCAGGGTCTGCTTTGCTGCCCCTAACCCCCTACCCTGGAACCCAGCACTGGCCCAGGAACATTTGGAAAACCGTCGCCTTTGGAGAATTTCTCCCAACAAAGCTGGCAATGAACACGCAGGGAGCAAGCCCATGTGGGCACAGATGGTAATCACTGCAGCCCTGGATGGCGGGAGCCCACCGGGAAGGAAACCCTGGGGTCTACACACGCACACAGGGCCCACCACCTGCCCCAGAGCCCCTCACAGCCGCCGCTGCTGTTCTCTGCAGCTCCTGAGCCTGTCGCCCAGCTCCTCCTCTCCGATACCCACTCTAGACAAGCCCCAGAGTTCTCCTGGTTTCCTACCCCTGCACACCTCCCCATTAATGCCAAACCGCGGCCAGCTGGCTCCAAAAATGATTTCTTTAGGCCTTTAGCTGCTGATTGTCTAGCTTAAGATTGAGATGGGAGGGGGTGTTCAGAGGAGGGGGAGGCTTTCCACCTCTGACCTCTGAGAACTAGAGGCTGGGATTCCAAGCCCCCCTTGGTTGATTCATTTCCCGGGAGGGAAGCCGGAAGCAGGACTCTCTAGCCTGGAGCTTTCCTAGCCTGATTTCCCCAAAGATCAGTCGGTCCCAATCCGGCCCCTTTCCCTGCCTGGGGCCGCCGGTCCTCCCCCTCCCACCTTCCCCAGGCGATCCCTCTGCAGCCGGGCTGCCCGCCGGGCCTGGAGCACTCTCTGCGCCCGGACCTTGTAATTATGTCCCACAGCCCGGGAAACCGCGGGCCTCGCAGCATCTGGCTGCGGTTGCGAACTTTTGTTTCAAGATGCGCGACTATTTATAGAAGGAAAACTGGTAGGATAGTAATTTCCTAGGAGTTGGAGGAGAAATTGGCTGCGCCTCTATTAAAAGGGGGTGGGGGCACGGCGATTTATTAGGACTGCGGCCGCGCGGGAGGTGGGGGTGGCGCGGGGAGCGGGAAGGCAGCGCCTGCCCCCTCTGGCCGCGTTAGGCGACCCCGGACGTGGCCCGCGTGTAAAGGAGGGGGAGGAGGAGGGGAGGAGAGAAGGGGAGGGAGAGCTAGCTCTGAGGTTTAATCAGTAGCATCCAGCTTAAATTCCCCCAAACGGCGGTTCCATAAATCAAACTTCTTTTTAAATCGGAGGCCAGAGCATATGCGTCCCATTAGGAATCGGGCGAAGCCACTGCTGCGCCGACGCGCCCCCTCGGCTCCCTGGGCCAGGTCGGGCCCTGCCTGGAGCTTCCCCGAGCCGGGTGGGCGCTGCCGGTCCCGACGCACACGCGCGCCCACGCTCCGCGCGCTGCCTTGGCCGGGACACCCGGGCGCACCTCGGCCGACCGCAGGCTCGCTGCGCGCGTCCCCCTCGCCGCCAGGTGAGGAGTGGGCAGTGGCTGGGTCGGGCAGCTCAGCGCCGCGGGAAGGCGCGAGAAGCCGCAGCCACCACCAAGGACAGCTCGGGCGCTGTCTGGTGGGGCGCAGAGTGCACGTGTGCACCAGTGTGTACGCGGGGGAGCGGGTGTGTGCGTGCGGCTCTCTCTCGAGGGCGGCCCAGGCGGGCCGGCCCCGCGAATTTATAAAGGGAAGGGAATGCCGCTGGTCCGGGACTCCGGTGGGACAGCGCAGGGAATCCCCGCGCCGCCGCGCGCCCTCCCGCCGCCGCGCTCCGTGCGCGCAGTCTGGGCCACCCGAGCAGAAGGGCCTCTGGCGAGCCACGTTCTCTCTGACCCCAAAGCCGTAACTTCTCACTGCTGCAGCCGCCCCCAAGTCCTCCCCCTCGGCGCTTTAGGCAGACGAAGACGCCCAAAGTCCCAGCCTACCGAGCGCGTCGGGCACCCGGTGCCCCGCCCAGGGACTCCACTGCCGAGTTTCCTACCCGCCCGGCTCCTGCGCCGGAGGCCGAGGAGAGGGCTTCCTCCACCCCCGCCCGCCCCGCGCGCGGCCCGCGGCACTCACAGGTAGCTGCCGCTGGACAGGATGAGAAAGATCTGCGGGCAGTACACGGACAGGAGCGCGCCGCGCGGCGACAGCAGGAGCATGGTGGGCCGGCGCTCCTGAAGGGCTTGGCGGGCCCGGCGGGCAGGGCGCCGGGGCCAGCTGAGGCCGGGGTCTCCGCGGCCTTCCCCGAGGTGGGGCGGCGACGCCAGGCGCTAGGGACCCCGGCGCGCGGGCCCCAGCGCAGGATTCGTCCGTGCCCCGCCGCCAGGGCCGAGCATCGCGCTGGGGCTGGGGCTGGGGCTGGGGCCGCGGCGGGCGCTTCGGCTGGAGCGCGGAGAAAGGGGACGGGCAGCGGGTGCGCCTCGGCGGCTGTCTGGCCCTCCGTCCGTCGATCGGTCGGAACCGGCTCTGTCGCTCGCTCTGGCTCAAGTCTCCAAGTCTCTCGAGGCGCGCAGCTGCCATTGGACGGGCCGCCCCTACATCCGCCTCCTCTGCGGGCGGGTTTTTTAAAGGGGAGGCTGACCAGAGCGTGCGACAGGAGCCGCCCCCAGGGCTTGCCCAAACTGCCTTGGCCCGTATCCCCCCACCTCCCCGCCCAGCTTCAGCGAACCACACAGCTCCGGCCGGCTCTGGAAGGTGCACCTGGGGGGGAGGCACCTCGGCGTAACTGCGCGGGGGCGTGCGCTCCTCTTGGGGGGCTGTGCTCGGCAGTCTGTTCTCGCGTTCGCATACATGTGCCTGCATGTGCCTGCGTGTGCCTGCGTGTGCCCGCGGGAGCGTGGGCGCGTCTGTGAGGGCACAGGTGTGTGCGCACAGACGCACTGTGGGTGCTGCACCTTCGCCCGCGTGCGCCCCTGGGTTTGGTTAGGCGGGCTGCGAGTCGCACACGCTCACCCCAAACAACCAGGCCGGCCGGGTCCGGCAGGACTCACCTGTGCACATGCGCACTGGTGTCTCTGTAGGGTTCTGCCTCGGCGCCTCTTTGGAGAGGCAGTGAAAGGGCACCCCTAATTGGTTCATGGAGAACCCCAAATTTGGCTTCCCCCTCTCGCTTCTTTTGCTCTCCTTTGTCGGGTCGATTGGGGGAGGTGTAGGGAGGAGCAGATTCACAAGGACCCACTTCCTAAACAATTCTTCCCGTGATTTTTTTAAAAGCCAGAAACCCACTTCTTATTTTGAGGTTTTGAGTCCCACCTCCTGCTGTGTGCCAAGCCTAGCTATATATGGATGATCTTGCAGAGACAGTGCGGACCCTGTCCACGGAGCACAAGGCAGGGATGAGGACGAGAGGTCTGTGCGGATATGGCCAGTGGTCCAGGGATGGGGCATTTCCCACCTTCTAGACGCGGCCTGGAGATTCCTGCCCAGCATCCAGACGCAGGGGGCTGCCCCTTCACCTTCATCCCGCTGGACCCCTCTGCCTCTCCCAGGGCGAGAATGGAGCAGGGCTGAGAGTGCCTGAATTCCAATGGCTTGTCCCTGCCCTGGCTTGGCTTCCCCGAGGGCTGGAGGCTGTTCAGTCCAAAAGTGAGGAACCGTGACTCCCCAAAGCCATTTGTTTTGAAATTGCTCAAAACCTGAGGCAAACCTCCTCTTGGGGCCCTGATCCCCAAAGGTGTGGTGAGGCCCCAGTTCTCCCTCCCTGCTGGTGTGGAAGCTTCCCCCAGGGCTCCACATCTGTGTGCTGGCTGCTTGTGCACAAGTGGGGGAGGTTCCCGGTGTGCCTTCACAGACACGCACACACGGGCCTGGGTGGGGCGGGGGGAGGGCATGATCACGAGTATCCCTCAGTGCATGTCCCAGTGCACACATCTCTGACACTGGCTTGGAACTGCTGCGGCCTTAAAATCCACCACCTGGAGGAGTCCCCAGGGTGGTGAGACCGAGGTCATTGACAGAGACGGCAGCTGGGCTGGTGAGCACAGGTGTTTACTGGGGCCCCACCTCTCCCCCCAGGGCACAGGCACCTAGGACAGACATTCCTTTGCTGTACCCCAAGAAGGATGAGAAGGACTAGAAGGACGTGCTACTGTGACCCCACTTTTCGGATGAGGGAGGCAGACTGGGAGATTAAAGCGCCCATCCAAAGCCACCAATGAAAGTGAGGGGAAGGAATGAAGCCCAAACCTTATCCTGGATGTACTTCATTCCCAAGTCATTAACCCTTCTGGTCACATCTGGGCCCAACTGCCCCCCCCCCACCCACACCTTGTGCAACCAAGATGGCTTGCAAAGACAGCAAGCCACACTCCCCCCACCCCCACCCAGCAAGGTGGGCTGCAGGGGCTGTGTAGTGACCCAGGTGGAGTCCGCTCCCCTCAGTGGATCCCATTGGATCCCTAGCTTTCCCGGACGTGGTTCTGCAGGGTGTTCGGAGCCTTGGTTTTCTCCTCTGCCCCCAGGAACATGTGTTTCAGGCGGTACAGCAGGGGAAGGAGCTGCCCACCCTGGGGTCCCTGAGTGGAGGCAGAAGGCGGCATCTGGCTCTCTTGCCGGCTCCCAGAGAGGCCTGCACACAGGCTGGGTCTCCCTCCCTTGTCTCTCTCTACTCAGACACAGGCCACCACCGTGTTCAGGATGGCCAGAGCCACAGTCCCATTTACAGACCAGAGAGGGAAGCTGCTTTGTGTCTGGGGGTCAGTAGGTCCATCACACAGGCCTCTCAGCTCTGCAACCAGCCCTGGGAGCCCAGGATGGGCACCACCTTGATCCCTTTTTGCTGCCTGGGGTGGGGAGGGAAAGGTCCTGGAGTGCTTCCCACAAGCTGGGGGGTGGAGGGCTGTTCTGTTGGATGACTCCTGTCGAGAAATGGGTGCCGGTGCTAGGAGGAGGGGTCCGCGGTGGAGGCCAGAGCCAGTCCCAGCTCTGCCTCTTACTCTTGGGGACTAGTGAATTGGCGTCCCTTGCTCAGTTTCCTGATCCTTAAAACGGGGACCTAACCCTAGGATGGCCAGGAGCGGACAAGGCCTTAGTGCTGAGGACCAGGGAGAGCCTCAATATGCCCATGACTTTTGGGGCTCTAGGGAGAGACACTGCAGGGCTGCTGGGTTCCGGACACAGTGCCTCCCTCCCAACCCCCAGCCCCTGGCGGACGCAGTGCAGCTCCCTCACCTCTATATGGAACACCCAAGAACACAGCCTGCACAGACCAACAGTAAACAGAGCCACCAGCAGCCCTAGGCTCACCAGCCCAGGCCTGCAGAACTGAGGTTAGGGCTGGGTCTTCCCGCCCAGGCCTCAGTCCCTGCCCGCTGGGCCTCAGTTTCCCCATCAATAAAATGGCGGACGGGGCGACCGAGGGACCGGCGATAGACGGAGGTGATGATTCTCAGGTGGTGCTTCTAACCTCCCAGCCTGGGACGCCGCGTCTCCGCCTCCCCACGGCCTGTTCACCGCCTGTTCTCCGGCCAGAGGCCGCCACTGGCGCACAGTAGGGGCGCAAGGCGCGGCTGGGCGCGGGCGGTGGGCGACCCCCCCCCAACGAGGTGCACCGCACCCCCCTTCACGGTCACATCGCCCCCCCCAACCCCCACTTCGAGCAGGGCCGAGACAGCTTCTGTCTAAAGGAGATCGCAGCCCAACAGGTAAGGACTCGGCTGGGTTCAGGAATGTGGAAATACGACTCGGAGCTGCTACTGCAGCGAGCAGTGAGCCCGGCCCGCCGGGCCGCACGAGGGGGAGCGCGGCGAGAGGGGGCCGGGCCGAGGGCCCAGGGCGGGCGGGGGCTCGGGCCCCGGACCGAGCCCGAGGCGCCGGGCCCGCCGCGCGGCCCATCCCGAGCCAGCCGGACGAGTTGTCAAGGCAATTTCAACACGTCCGGGTGATGGATAGGGTCGAAGGGCTCGGGCAGGTGCCCCGGCCCGGCGGGCTCGCGGCCCGGGTGCTCGCCCCCCGCCCGCCCAGGCCTCCCCGGCCGCCCGACGCCCCCGGCTCCTGGCCCCGGCGCGCCCTCCAGACGGCGAGCGCTCGGCCCGGGCTCGGCGCCCAGCGCAGCCCGGGGGAGGGAAGGCGCGTCCCACCCCCAGGGCCTGGAGCCCAAACAGGTGAAAGTACGCGCCGGGCACGCTCGCCGCTACCCGCGAGCCTGGCCGCCGCCGCCTGCGCGCCCCGCTCTCCTTCCACCGGCCCCGGACTCGGCGCACTTCGGGAGTACCTGCCGTTCGTGGCGTTTGGGGGCGTCTCTGCTGGGCCGGGGCGAGGGTCCGACACGCAGGCCAGCCCCGGATCCCCAAGAGCCTCCTGTACTTCCTCGGGCCCTAGGTCTCCGCCGGGACCCTCTGGAACCGGTTCCTCCTGGCTGCCCCTACCCGGGGCTACGGCCCCTGCCCGCGGGGATACTCACCCGAGCTTCACGTAGAGGACGCCAAAGCAGAGAAACACGTAGAAAATCCACTTGCGAAAGTTTCTGTGCATGATCCAGGGAGGGGGGCTGCGCCATAGACAGCGGCGGCCGGAAGGGACGCGCGAGCGGGGCGGGGAGCCGGCAAGGGCAGGGGGCTTCGGTGAACCGCTCTCAGCCAGCGCTGCGGCTCGGGCGGCCGGCGACGCGCGAGCACCCGGCGCGCGCTGCCACCATGGTGAGCCCGGGGCGCCGCTGCCTCCGCCGCCGCGTGCGCCCGGGGAGTGACCTGGGCCGGGAACCGCGACCTCGGAGCAGGGCTGAGAGATCGCAGGGCACGACGAGCGCCGGCGGGGGCCGGGCCGAGCTCTGCGGGCGGGCGGGCGCTGCCTCCACTGGGCGCAGCCGCCTGGGGCCGTGCGCGCCTCGCCGAGCTCCGCCGCGGCCAATGTGTCCGCACTTGTCCGCCTCCCCAGGTGACTCGCGGCCCCGGCAAGCGAGCTGCGAGAGAACGAGCGCGCCCCAGGTAGGAGGATCCGCCTCCCGCCCGCCCTCCTCGCTCGCCGCGCGCTCTCTCTCCCTCGCTCCCGGGCTCTCCCCTCCCTTTTCTCCTCCCTCCCCCGTGACACACAAACACATCCACCCCCCCCCCCCAACATACACACCCCTCCCCAGGCCCGCTCCCTTCCAAACGGCCTCCCGGGACTGGTCAGGAGGAGGGGAACTGGGTGTGCGGAGTTGGGCGGGGGTGAGGGGGGTGGGGGCGCAGGGGAGGGTACGTCTCCGAAGAGACACCTGCGGTGGGCCTGGCCTCGATGCTGGCAAGGGGGTGGGGGTGGGGCGCGGGGGGAACGTCTGGTACAGATCGCAGTGCCCACTCTCTTCCAGTCTCTAGTGCGGGGGAGGCAGAGACCACCCACCCCCATAGGCGTTCTTGGCGGGCTTCCCCTTCCCCCAGCAATTATACACTTGGGGTCCTCCTGGGCCACACCCTTAGCCCAAGTATCGCTAGCTCCCTTACAGACCTCCATGGAGCCCTCCCCCAGCACCCAGGGTCACCCCCACCTGTCAGCACTGCTGCGGGAGAGACTACCCCAGAGGGGACAGGGAAGGGACAGACAGGCCTAGACTGATGCAGGCGGATGGCTCGGCAGTCATCCTGTAGAAGCCATTGGACTAAGCACCATGATGGGAGTGGATAGAAGGATGTTGAGGGACCCCCTTGGCTTTGGGAGAGGCTCCCCACCCCCAGGGGTTCCCTGCTTCGCCTCTCCCACTGCCTCTGCTCAGTCTCCTCTGCAGTGTCCAGCTCAGTGTCCACGTTCAGAGCCCAGAACTCCAGGTCTACCTGGCTGCAGCACCTTGCACACCCCCAGTGGTCCTGCTTGGCACAGCCCTGGGCAAGTGGGTGGCCATCGGGCAGACCCTGTCCCAACAGAGCTCTGTCTTTCCCAAGGGGCAAGCCAGGGACCAGCCACCTAACGGCTGATCTGGCCAGGTTCCTCTGCTGTTCCGCGAGTTCTCAGCCCTGGACTCCGTCAAGCCACTCTTGGAGGAGTGCATGGAACTGGGAAGCACTTAATTCCCGAGGGCCAGTAAGAGGGAGACTCGCTGTGGAGGGCATAGGGCAGGGGCAATTGTTTCCAGCCACCCTGAGTGCCACCTCGCCAAGCCCCAGCCTGGGGAAGCCTAACTCAGAACCTACTTACTTGCACCCCTGCGTTCCTGCTCAACTCCCCGCCCCACACCCTCTTAATCCTTCTCAAGTCCCTAAACCTTCGCGCGCAAGCCATTCCTCGGCCCCTCGACTGGAGGCCAGGCGGATGGGGAGGGTTCCCAGGTGGAAACGTCGGTGAGTAATCACAGGCAGGGAAACTGAGGCACAGAGAGACGTGGAGGGACCGTGTCAACCTCGCTCAAAGTGTTCCTTGCGCCCCGGACATCCCGTTCAGTGAGAACGGAGCGCTGCAACCGGAGGAGGCGAGGAGCCCTACCCGCCCGCGGCAGGAGCGCGGCCCGCTGGGGGCGGGGAGCGGCGGGAGGAGCCGGCGCGCGGGCGGATGCTGCCACCCGGCGGCGACACCGCGGACGCTCGGAGGGTGCGTCCGAGCCCGCACTGCGGGGCCCGGGCGTCGCGGGCCGCCGGGCCAGGCCGGACGCCGGGCTGCGAGGCGAGCGGTGTCCCCGACCGGATTAGAGTCCGCGGACCGCCCCGCGGCCCCCCAGCCCCGGTCCCAGCGTCCGTCCATGCGGCGAATCCTCGGGAGCTGCGCGGCGCCGGCGGGGCTTCCCTGCTCGGGTCTAGCGACCGCGCCGCACCCACCGCCGCCCACCCCGGTCCGATGCGGGCCTCGGAAGCAGCCGGGCAGGGTGCGGCAGGGCGGGGAGAAGAGAGAGTTGCGGCGGGCGAGCGGGCGGGACCCCTGAGTTCGCTTGGTCTCGACCTGTCGCTCTGTGCCTCAGTTTCCCCGCGAGGACCGGACGTAGAGCAGAGCCTCTCCAGACGCGGAGGGACCGTGTCGCAGCGTCGTGCTGCCCCCTGCTGGCCGCGTCTGGCAGGCGGCGCGGGACAAACGTCGGGAGGGCCGGTATGGCGGGGCTGGGTTCAAGACCTCTAAGTCGCTTCCTCAGCAGTCTGTGATTCCTCCTCCGTGTCTCCAGGGGAGTCTCTGAATAGCTTCAAGGTTGGGGGAATCTGGGGTGGGAAAGCTCTACGAATCCCCTTCCCGTGTGTGTTTGTGTTTGTGTGTGTGGACGGGTGCACACCCTCATGTACATACCAAAACACCAAACTAGTTCCTGCCCCAGGGCCTTTGCACTGACCGTCCCTTCTAGCGCAGCGCTCTTACCCAGGTTCTGTGTGACCCCAGCGTAAATATCACAAATCGGAGGGGCCCACACATTCCTCTTCCCAAACATATTCACTGGTATTCTCTATCCTAACAATCTGCTGTTCCCTTTGTGACATTGAAGACAATATGCCATTACTTGCTCCCTATCACTAGCCTATAAGCTCCATGGGCCCATCTTCACATCTGCTTTGGTTCTCACTCAGTCAAGTGCTCAACAAGCAGTTGTTGAAGGAACAGATGATTCTCCAGGAGGCAGCCGACATCCACAACCCATAATGTTACAAGCCATGGAGAGCAGGGACTGGACATTGCATCCTTTCAACCTTGAGACGGGGCTCAAGCACCATCTCCAGCATTGGCCACACCCTGTTCTTGCTGCCTTTCTCCTGCCTTGCTCTTGAGTCTTTTTACTGGCTTCAATGTCCAAGTGTTTCCTGAGCCCCCACAACTCAGGTTGCACTGAGTGTGTGTTGGGCACAGTCTAGACAAGGAGCGGGTCCCCAGCTGTGGGACCTCACACAGCCTTGTGCAACGGAGTTATCACACTTATTGCATAAAATGAGGAACTAAGATGAAGAAGGAAGTGCTTGGCCAAGGTCACACGGTTGGTGAAGCTGGGACTCGAACCCAGGTCCATCAGGCCCAGACACTGGGATCCTTCCACTGCACGTCTCAACCACCAGGGAGACGGGGTCTGTGCCCCATGGAGTGGAAGATACGGGGCACACCGCCCCCATCCTGATGCGGGGAATCCCCAGTTCAGTGAGGGAGCACGGTGTGGGACGAGGCCCAAAGACAGCAGGCCCAGAGGAAGGTCCCAGCGGCACTGGGCAAACCCTTGGGGTAGTGAGGTACATGAGAAGGGCCTGAAAAGGAACAGATTTGTGGTAGTGGAATTTCTAATGGCCCCCAAAAATGTCCTGCCCTAATCCCTGGGACCAGGAATATGACAACATATCACACCCATTCCTGTACATGGCAAAGGTGTGATAAGGTTACGAATCAGTTGACTTTGAGTTCATCAAAAAGGATCATCCCAACGCACCTGACCTAATCCTTCCCGCCCTTAAAAGCAGAGAATATTCTTGTGGCCTCATGGCAAGGAATGCAGATGGCTTCTAGGAGCTCAGAGCAGCCCCTGGCTGACAGCTGCAGTGGACTGGGGACCTCAGGCCTACAGTTACAGGACCTGAATTCTGCCCGGAAGCCACCAGCTGAGCCCCTGCCCTGTCCACATGTGGGTTTCCACATTGTGAAACCCGGAGCAGAGAATCAGCCACGCCTCGCCGGCCTTCTGAGCACAAAACTGTAGGGTCACAAATGCATGTAGTTTTAAGCTGCTACACTTGTGGAGATCGACCACACAGCAGTATGAAACCAGTACAGTATAATTTGGACACGCAGAGATAGGGAAGTGGAAATCCAAATGATCGAACCGTATGAGCAAGGGCTTCTGGGTGCTGGGAAGTCGTGGAGCAAAGTAAAAGATGAAACCAGAAGGAGACAGGGGCTCAGACAGAGAAGTCCGAATGCCATGCCGAGGAGCACGGACTCCATTTCAAGGGCACTGGGGAGCTATTGAAGATTTACAAGGGAGAGAGCCCACCTGAAGTGGGCCCTGAATGGAGTGTCCCCAGCTTGCCTGAGCAGCCAACCCCTAGGATGACTCCAGACCTACTTCTGCAGGATGGTCCTGGGGAAGGGGCCTGGGAACCTGCATGTTTAGTAAACACTCAGGTGATTCCGGAGATCAGCACATTTGGGGAACGCTCCTATTGGACAAATACAGAAACAGTTGAATATTCCGAGCCCACATCCCAGATCCTCTCTGTGCACGAGGTTTTCAAGAGCCCCTGTCGGGGGGTAGTGGTTGTGGGGAGGAGCCCCCCTTGGTGGGAGGGCAGAGCACCTTCTGGTGAGTGGGAACCAGAGCCCATCTGGGAGAATAGGCTGAGGGAAACAGATGAGCTCCAGCGGAAGCCTGAGAGAGCCTTCCCGGGAGTCTTCCTGACGGCCCCAGTGTGCTGCCAAGGGCTCCCCCAGAGAAGGGTGGACCGAGACCGAGCTTCCCCCTCTCCCTGGGGGTGGTGGCGGAAAATGAGGACCCCACGCCCCCAGACAAGTCCTGGAGCTTCACAGGACTGCACCGGTGCCCAGGGGCCCCGAGAACTAGAAGGAGTGAGCGCCTGGAGCCAGTGTCTGTCACCACGAACAGAACGTGCAGCCCACCCTGCGACTTCTGACCTCCGCGGAAGTTCCAGATCCGGGATGTCAGGTGTCTGCCGGCGGGCTCAGGGCCACCTTGGAACAAACTTGCTGCTCAGCTCAAAGGTGGCAGGGGTCAGGTTGGCCCCTGCAGAGGCAAGCATCACCCATGGTTACCTTGGTGACAGGCTGTCCTCCGCCTGTCTCAACAATCAGGTGAGTGTCACTGCCTAAACTTCTGGCGGACGGAGGCGCAGAGAGAACCCCACCAACCCGGGCTGAACTGTGATTCGAGAGAGAGGTGAACCTTTCCTGTATCATCCCCTATGGCGGGGAAGTTGTTACAGCGGCTGGCCTGACTTACCCTGACTAATGCGGACCCCGCCTGCCTGGCCATGCAGGCTGACTCTCCCCGACGACGTGCCACTTGAACGCAGGGAATCAACAACTCGGCCTCGGGGGCAGGAGACATGGCCTAGAGCCCCTGTTCAGACTTCCAGCTTAGAGTGGCTCCTGGCGAGCAGCAACACAGCTACTGCAAGACAGAAAATAAAAGTCCAGGCAAAGCCCCGTAGTCAGGGATGGCTTGTAGGCGGGTGATCTACCTTCAGTCATCAGAGGCCTGCACCTGCCCCCAAAGGATCGTCATGGGGGAGGGAAAAGAGGGCAAACTGTCCCTGTTTAGCTCTGAGACTTCCCACCCCGGCTTTTGCAAGTCAAAGGGAGGGTCTAAGAAAAGCAAGGAAGGAGTTGACAGTGTCACGGCGCGATGGAGAGAGAACTGGCGCCATCTGCTGGATGAAGGCCACGGGCTGGGGGAGCCGGAGACCATAAAGGACATGGGACTCGGGATATTTGGGGCCAGAAAGGCAGAAGGGCGGGTGGGAGCTAGGACTAGGGGCCAGCACTAGGAGAACACTCGGGGACAGCGGGGGCCGGACTTTGAAGAGTTGCTTGGACACGCTTCAAGAGAATGCCACGTGCTTGCCCGGGAGAAGGGCTTACTATTCAGAGGAATGACCAACCATCCCAGGACAGAGGGGGTCCCCAGGATGAGAGACTTCCAGTTCTAAAACCATACAGTCCCAGGAAAGCCAGGCCACGTTGGTCACCCTACCACAGTACCTCTTGTTCTCATTGCTTCGGATCCGGAACCTTCCACCAGTTCCCAGCACCTGCCAGCACATGGTCCATGAACGGTCCATCAGAAAGACGTCTGTCAGCCTGGGACCCAGGATTTCCACTCCCTCCCAGATGTCCCTGTGCAAACAACTTCCCCTCCTTCTTTTCAGTGACCCAGGACACTCAGAAGCCCCACAGGACAGAGGGTGGGAGCAGCGATGGGCAGCGAGTATGGAAAGAAAGAAAAGTGCTCCTATTGGTATTTGCGTGGGAGCTGGCCTCAGTGAAAATCACCCTGAGGGCTCCACACACCACATTTGCGGAGGGCGGTTAAAGCCCTCCTCAGGCTCTAACTTTTTGCTCCCACCCCGAAAGGAAAGATGAAAATGGGTGACCCAGGTCCTGAGAGTAAGAATTTTGATAAGAACTGTACTGATCCAGGATGCGGCAGACGTCTTCCGTAAAGGACCAGACAGCAAAGCGCTCTGGCTTTGCGGCATGCAGTCTTCTCTAACACGTCCACTTTCTTTACAGCTCTGTAACAGCGTCAAACCCACTCTTAGCTTGGGCATTTGACCCCAGGCCAGTGCTCGCTGACCCCTGTATTAGTCAGACTTCTGCCATCACAGATAACAGAAGCTACACTGTAAGGAATGGAAAAGGAGAACCAGCGATTCTTGTAACTGGAGCTTCCAAGGCAAGGGGAGCTTCAGGTACAGCTGCATCCAGGGCTCAGGTGAAATTGCCAGTGATTTCTGTTTCTCCTGCCCTTGGTTCTGCTCACCTAGAAGTTAGCCTCAGCCTCAGGCAGTCCCTCTCCACCCTGCCCAGTGGCCTCTGCCAGCTCAGGCCTCCGTCTTGGCACTCACAACGGCGAGGAAAAGAGCTCCCTTTCCTGCCTTCGAGCAGCACCACAAGATGGCCTGTCGCTGCTTGTGTGTAGTCTGGACTGGGTCATGGGCACTGTGGCTGCAGCGGGAAGCATGGGCCTGGGTCCCATGGGGTTTGGGAACCCAGGCTTGGGTCATTCTCATCCAGAAGGCACAGACTCAGAAAGGGGAAGCAGCGGCCCCTCGAGGAAGATGGAAGGAGACGAGTGAGTGCCAGGCAAGAGGAGAGCCAGAGTCCGCCACACATCACAAATGTTCCATTTAACACAAACGTATAGGACAGGATCCATTCATTCATTCAGCCTCAGCACGGCCCTGAGGAGGGAACAGAGCCACAGTGGGGACCGGGTGGGGCTCGGGGCCTGGAGGGCGTTGCAGCCCCAGAAGCTTGCTGCTGCACGTTCCATCAGTCGGCCAAAGAAGAAAGGCCACGGGTGTCTCTCCAAAGATGCCAATGGGACACTGAGGAAAATTCAAGGTCCGTTCCTCATGTGAGAAAAACAAGCAGACCACAAACAGAAACTTGGAAACCTTGGACCAGAGACTCATTCCCATGACGGGAAGTACTTGGACTTCACCAGCTCGCCCTCACCCCCTCCCTGCCCCCAAGGCCAGCCATTTGTGCCTTGGGTGTTCTGGGCTCTTGCTATGCACCCCCCAAAGCCATTCAGCCTGGAATCTGGGGCAGCAGTCTGCGGCCCTACCTCTGGGCCGTTTCCCTGCTGTTCCATGCTGTTCCCCATCTGAAATTCCTTTCCAGCTCTGACCACTGACGTCTCGAGCTGTTAGGATGGATCAGGCCATGAAAGACGCTGAAAGCCAGGCCAGCACCTTGGACCGTGCACCATGGACGTTCGGGTCTGGATCACTCTCTGTGATGGGGTCTCTGCTGTGCCCTGAAGCCCACACCTGCTAGACCCAGGTAGCACCCTTCCCCCCAGTTGTGTCTCCAGTCATTGCCCATGTCCGCTGGGTGAGGTGGGGGCAGTTCGGGCAGATACAAGGCTTGGACGTTTCTGAGTGGAGGATGCAGGTTCCACACCCAGTGCCTGACATACCCACCCCCAACATGCAAGTATTGTGTTTCTATTGGCCCCTCTAGGCCTTTCCCAGCTTCGGGTCTGGAGGATGTGGCCCCAGCTCCTTAGTTTAGAGACCTCCCCAGTCATCCTGCTGGTACCACGTGATCCACTCAGACCCTAACAGCAGAGCTTGAGCAAGACACAGATGTACTTTTCTTTCCCATAAAAGAAGTCGAGAAGTAGGAAAAGTAGGACTAGGATAAGGGTGGTACATGTCACCTGGGACCCAGACTCCTGCTAGCTCCTCCCTCTGCCTTCTCAAGCATGTGTCCCTTCGCCTCTGAGTGTGAGATGGCTGCTAGAGCTCTGCCATCACAGCTACTTCCCAGGCCCTAAGAAGGAAGAAGGACCAAAGAAGGGCATGCTTCGCCTGGTTCCTGGACACACCCACTGACTTCTCACTGGCCAGGACTTGGTCACATGGCTAGCTCTAGGTGCAAGGCAGGCTGGGAAATGTAGTCTTTTATCTGAGCAGTATTACACCCAGCTAAAATTGGAGCTCTGTTATGAAGGCAGCTGCGGAGATGGTCACCAACCTCTCCCCACTCTGTGATCAATTCAGATGTCCCCTGCCTGGATCCACCCAGCCGGTGGGCAACGAATTATTCAGACCTCCTCCCTGGATTAGTATTATTATTAGTAATATGGATTATTCAACCTAGCCTGCAGCCAGGTCCGGGAATTCTGTGCTGAAGGATAAAGGAACAGGCGGACACACCATCCCACCCCCGCTCCCAGCCGTTCCTGTTCTCCAGAAGAGAGCTGAGTAGGACCCACGCTGGGTTGCTCCAGTCAAAGCCGTTGAGGCAGGCAGGGCTGGGGAGGTGCGGGAGAGAGGCTCGTTGTCTAACGGGAGCACTTCTGTTCTCTGCTCCTTGCCCGTGAGCTGCTCCCTCTAACTTCTCGTACCCTCCGTGCCTCTGAAACCAGGTGTAGTCTTTAGAAACCAGGACTGAGTCCCCAGCTTCCCCAGCCACGCGGGGAGTGACTGGCCGACCATTTGGGGGACTGGGAAACTGAGCTGGGGACTCGCCCTTAAGAAGCTGGATTAACTGAAATGTTATTGCAACTGTAGCCATAATCCCATTTGCCGCGTTGATCTCCCAGAATGAATGGGGTGTTCGTTCCTTGTCTCGGGCCCCAAAAGCCATGGCCCCGGAGCTGACCACTGAGTGCCAGGACACCTGGGACGTGGCCTCCGTGCCCCCCATGACTCACAGTCAATATCAGGTCGGAGCCTGTGCTCTAAGGGGGGGAAGAGAGCCGCTGCCCAAGGAGGGAGAAAGCTGCCAGAGTCACCCGGTGACCAAGACAGGACTCACACCCCAGTGTACTGGCCCCAGCATCCAAGGGGGCCCCCTGGGCTTCCTGCACCATAACCCCTCCTTTAGCTGTCACAATCCAGCATCCTACCCACGGACTGGGGTCCCCGGCCCTCACGAGGATTTGCTTGCTTGCACACATCGCCCAGTGCAGGGACTCCGGGCGGTGGGGGCCTTGACCCCGCCCCTCAGCCCCTCCACGGGGGCTCCTCATCTCAGCCTGAGACACAGGCCACCCGACGGCAGCATCCAGGCTGCCAGCATCCAGGCTTGGCCCAAGAATTGCCTCTGCAGCTCAAGTTCTGGGCCTCAGTTTGGTCAGCTGTGAAATGGGAGGTTGTCACTGAAGCTGAGGCCTTGGCCAGCCGTAATGTCCCATGACCTCCCTCCCCAAATCTGGTCCTCCCTCAGAGCCCGCCGCGGAGGACACGGACCCTGACCCAGGCCTTACAAGCCAATGTGGCTGGAATGAGAGCTTGCAGGGGGAGCGGATGGGCCTGGAATGGACTGATGTCGGGTCTCCAGTCCTTCACAGGAGGACGGCCGCAGGAGCACATACGTACGTATGTAAAGCAAATACATCCCGGGGGCAGGTTGCCTGACAGGGTCCACGGGACAGATGTATCTTTCTGTGGCCAGGAAAGTCCTCTTAGGGGCCCAGAAATAGAGGTGCAGACTTTCTGAGGCCCCAAGATATTCACTATTCCCCCTGGGACCTGTGGTCCAGGATGGGCAAGTGTGGAGGACCCCCAGGATAGCAGCGCATTGTCAATGATTTGGGACAGAGGCTCATTCACCAGCCCCAGGGACGGCAGGAGGAAGAGGGGAGACCACTGGCTGCATCTGACGGAGACCCAGAGCCCCGGGGTCCCTGGGACAGCCACAGAAACCGACACGCGCCTAGGGCTGTGCACCAGACAGGGGTGTTCAGGGAAGGCTTCCCGGAGGAGGGTGGCTGTTGCTGAGCCCTGAACGATGAGCCAGGCGGACCGCCCAGGGAACAGTCTTCTGGGCTGAGGGACCAGCATGAGCAAAGACATGGAGGGGAACAAGAATAAGGTCCATCCGCTGAGGAGGGAGGCCACGCGGGCCTTGGTTTCCCTGCAGTGTTGGTGAGTGACTTCCTTTCAGAAGCTCCACGAAGCTTCCAAGAAGTTTCCTTCAGAAGCTTTGATCTTTAGAAAGGAATAATGCCTGCCTGTCCCCTAGCGTCCCTGCAGGCACGTCCCTGTGGTCCCCAGGAGCACTGTCCCTGCACCTCCCCCTCACCAAACCCACTTGCACTGAGGCTCCAGCCCAAGCCCCCACCAACCCCTCCAGCCCCACAGACTGTGTACGGTGACCCCTCATGGTCTGTTTTTGGATACATTGCCTCTCCCAGCCCCGCTTCACCATGAAGCTCCTGAAACCCCTCATCAGCCCACTGAGGTGGCTGGCACCTCCTCCAAGGAGCCCTCCTGGTTGCCCCAGGTAAGCCCAAGATGCTCCCTCCCCTTGGTCTGTGCAGCCCCTTTGCCCTTCATCTCAGCCTGGATCCTGAAGTGCTGTCCAGGGGCAGGCGCTGTCCACAGGCCAGGCTACTGTGGGTTGCCTGGGATGACCGTGCAGAGACCTTCTTTGATGAGTGATGGAGGGGGTGGCGGAGAGGGTGCGGGGGTATTTTAGAACATAACAAGAAGGAAAACCTCTTCTCCACCCACTGGGTCCAGTTTTGAACCTGGATTTGCCCCCACATGTTATAAGCCTCGGACAAGAGCAACCACTTCTGCCTCAGTTTCCCTGGAAGTGACTGGAGGAGAGGGTTAGGTGACCCAGTCATGCTAAAAAGTTCTGTACCCGGTTCTGATGTGAGGGTTCTTTTCCCCACCAAGCGGTCCTTGGACACCAGCTGGACGTCCTACAGTGGGACTGGCTGTGACTGTCCACTAAGAGACAGCGTGGGGCCCACGGGTTAAGGACCCAGTCCCACAAATCTGCCCCCACCTTCAGAAGCCAGACACAAGTCCCCCTCGTCCCCTGTGCTTCTGACCGATGGTTACAAGTCAGGGGTTCCCATGACCCCCTCCTGGGTTCCATGAACTTGCTAGCAGGGCTCACAGAGCTCCGAGAAACGTCCCACTCCCACCCCGCAGGCTTGCAGGCACGGTGCGCTCAGCAGCGGCCCCAGGGAAGGAGGCAGAGGGCGGGGCGTGGGGAGGAGGCACCCTTCTCCTGCCCCCGCTCCCACTCCCCAGCCTGGAGGTGCTCTGGGGTCTTGACTCAGTTACGTGGGCCTGAGTGATGACTTCAGTGGCCCCTGGCGACCCATCCGACCTCCACTCCGGCCGCTCTGCTCTAGGGGTCAGGGAGGGGGTCGGGAGGGCGGAGACGGAAAACCCCCACCCCCTCACCCACCACCAAGTGGGGTCTCCTGGGGACCAGCCCCCAGCCTCAGGTGTGGACCAAGCTTCCTCGTGACCGTGACAGAAGACCCTGTTGTTCTGAGGCCAGAAATGGCCTGAGGTCCAGCTCCGTGTTTCTCATGATGAATCCCAGTGTCCCCGTCCCAGCTCTGCCCATCCGTCCTGGGCCCGGGGCCTCTTCCATCTGCATGGTCACCCTCTCCGCCGTGGGCACAGTCAGAATAAGGTCTGGGCCACAGAGCCCCCAAAGGCTGGCCCGGCCTGGGGACAGAGCTGAGTCGAAGGAGGTGGGTCCCTGTGAGACACGGACCCAGAGCTCCTCGGTGACAAAGCCGGGGACTCCTCCCGTCCTGGGCTCGCAGCCCCTTCTGTGCCTTGGGGCACAGCACTCACGCCTGAGGAATCAGACGTCTCTGCCTCCCCTTGCACCCTGCCCACTGTGCTTCCTGACCTGTCCCCAGACTCGAGGCTGCAAGTCTTTGTTCCCAGGCAGCCCTTGACCTTGGAGTCCGCCCCCTTCTTGGTTTCTGCTCCGGGTCCCCGACAACTCCCAGTGCGCCCACCAGAGGGCGCGCTGCAGCCGGGAAAGGATGTGACCGCGGGCTCTGGCCGTGAGTCAGGGACGCGGCTGGAGGGACAGACGTCCAGAGAGCCGTGTGTCCCCCGCACGGCATTCACCTCTCCGTGGTGACAAACTGGGGGGTGGGGGGCTGTGAGGTGGACGTGGCGAGGGCCCAGGTAGCTTCCGGCTGCGCCCCCGCCCCACGGGAGACACGGAGACCCAGTGGGCAGGAGGAACGCCGGAATGTGGGGCCCGCATGGGGCCGAGGGCGCGGAACGGGACTCCCAGAGGCCACCCGAGATGGCTGACGAAGATTGGTGCACATGGCTCAGGTGTCGCGCCTGCCTTCCTCCTCTGGCAGACACATCCGCGGTGTGTCCACTCCGGGCCATTGTGGCTGGAGCTGCAGGCCACGTGGGGGCGGCCAAGCCCCTGCTCTCTGCTCTCCTGGGGTTTGCCCACGCGTGGGGCCCGGGTCAGACACTGTTTCACTTTTTTATTTTTTTAAGACTTACTTGTTTGCGAGCGGGAGCCCTGGGGGAGGGCAGAGGAGAGACTCTGGGGCCGACCCCCACTCCCCCCGCGGAGCCTGACTGGGGCGGGGCTCGATCCGGGGACGCCGAGATCACGACCTGAGCCGAGGTCAGGAGTCTTGCACTTAACCAGTGGAGGTCCCCAGGCACCCGGTGTTTCACTCTTGGAGGGACTGCCAGACTGTGTTCCCGGGGCCTGCGCCCTGGACACCCCGGCCGGAGCGCCCCGGTTTCGCCGAGCTCTCTTGTCAGTGCGCCCCGTGTTTTATCTTTATCCTGATTGTTGTAGCCTCCCAGTGGATGTGAAGTGTCTCCTTGTGCTTCCTGCCTTTCTGGGGTGGGATAATACCCTGTGCGCTCCCTCGTGGTCCGGAGGGAGAGGGACCGCGATGCCACACTAAGTCCCCAGTGGTGGCTAAGGCAGCGATAGGGGCCGCGGAGCTGGGGAGAAGTCAGCGCTTCAGGGAAGTTTCTAGAAGGCGTGAGGGTCGAGGTGAGTTGGCCAGCAGAGCAGGTGGGCGTCTACTGAGGCTGGGGACACCGGGGCAGCAGGGGACACACAGACAGTCCTCCTTGATGGTGGCAGAGACCGGAGGGGGAGGGAGAAAGGGCCAGAAGCTACACACATAGACACACACACACACACATCTCACACGCACACACCTTACACGCACCACACACACGTGCACTCCCCACACACTCCACACACCACACACAGACACACACCAGAGAGAGACACACTCATACCCCGCACACACGCACGTTCTGCACACACAGGTGTGCACGCCACACGTACACACACTCTCTCCCTCCGTCTCGGCCCCACCGCGGCTCCCTCACTCAGCAATATGTCAAGCAAGATCTTCCCGGCGGCGTGCTGTGCGCTGGGCTTTATGCTAAGAGATGTCGGAGATTCCAGAATAGGCAAAAACTTGAGTGTCTTCCCCTTGGAAAAAAAAGAACAATGGGGCCGACTCTAACGGGTGAGAAAGCCGGTCAGAGCTGCCGCAGGCCCCTTCTCAGTGCTGGAAGAGTCCTGGACACCAGAGAGAGCAGAGAGCCGGCAGATCCTGGAGGGCTTCCCAGAGGCAGCCCTGCTTGGCTGAGTCTGTGGGGTGGGGCGCAGAACCCACGGGGTTCAGGATGCGCGTGGCCCTGGGCACAGTGGGCTGGGGGACCTGGTTGAGGGCCACAGACAAGGGACAGTGGGCAGCAGGCGGGGCCTGAGGCCGGGACAGAGCTGCGTCCTTGGCGGAGGACCAGGGAAGCTGGGCAGGGCTGCGGCTGGGGCTCAGACCTCAGGGCGGGAGGGCAGCTCCTCGGTACACATCTGCTCTTTGGGCTCCCAGCGGGCTCTGCAAGCCGGCCTCTTGGGCCACAGGCCTGGTGGCTGGGCAATCATCCGTCACAGGGGCCAGCCCTGGGGTCACAGAGGAGGGGGGCGACCAGCAGCTTGGACCCCGTCTGGTCACCAGAGTACCAGCCCCCTGTTGCTGGGCTGCACCAAGAGTGGGGCTGGTCTGTGATGAGGTCACAGGTGACCTGCCCAGAGCACTCTGCAGAGAGTCTGTCGGCTCCCTCGGCCCAGGCTCGAGGGCATTTCCAGGGTGGAGAGACAAACACACTTGGGGGTGGGCGGTATGGGGGTCATGATCGCTGAGCCCTGCAGGGTGTAGAGGGGACTGCCAGGTTGGCCTTATGCAGGGAAGGCAGGGTGGGAGTGATTGGGGAGAACTTACGCGGTCCCCCTAGATAGGGAAAGAACCAAGACAGGCAGGTCCCAGCGCCGCTCAGGACTGTGGGGTGCGGCGATGAGGTAGTGGATGACACATCAGCACAGTTTTTTTTTTTTAATTTTTTGAATATTTTATTTATTTATTTGACACAGAGAGAGAGATCACAAGTAGGCAGAGAGGCAGGCAGAGAGAGGGAGAAACAGGCTCCCGGCTGAGCAGAGAGCCCGATACGGGCCTCCATCCCAGGACCCTGAGATCATGACCTGAGCTGAAGGCAGAGGCTTAACCCACTGAGCCACCCAGGTGCCCAACACAACGGCACATTTAACAGGAACAACCTGAAGGGGAGGGACGCTACTGCAAGGGCGGAGACAAACTTGAGCCATGGGGCAGCACTGCAGCTGAGACCTGGAGGAGAGCAGGTCAGGCAGAGTGCACAGCTCATGCAAAGGCCCTGCGGTAGAAAGAAGTTCTGCATAACCCAAGGACACCGACTGTGGAAGAGGCACAGATGAGGAGGGTGAGATTTTCTGAAGCCCCCCACTTACCTCCCAGACAGGGTCCTAGGGCCCCTCATCATTTTAAAGCTGAAAGGAATCAGTTTGAGTCGAATGGAGACAGCATCTCTGGGAATCTGGCACCCGAAGTCACAGCGCCTGGCTGCGGGTTCACTCCAGGACACGCTGTCTTCCTGTGTGGCTGGGATGGGGGTGGGGGGGTCTGGCGCGAGGCCACCCCTCCCCCACTGGCGCATTGTCTGGCAGGCCGGAAGCAGCTCCTGCCCGAGGCAGGCGGGGGCGTGGGGACAGTGAACCAGTGACCGGCTCCTTGTCCACCCAGAAGCCTCTAGCGGCGCCACTCTCTGTGATCAGCCCCCACTCCCTGGCCTGGACATCGGGGCTGGGGGAGGGGGACCCCCCCGGCCCCCCCAGAACCTGAAGTTGAGGAGGCTGGATATGGCTGTCTGGCCCCCACCTGCTAGCAGAGGCGCCCAGGCTCAGATCTCATCCCTGCCCTTCGGCTCACCCCAGGACCACCCAGTCAACAACTGGGTGGGCAACCAAACCACCGTTGCCCCAACTGCAGATGGCAGCCACTCCTGGGCCAAGACAGAGGGGGGAGAAATGCCAAGACCTAATTTACAAGTGAAATGTCTCCAGGATGGGCCACCTCCTCCTCCCCAAAGAAAAATAATCCATGCTTTGGGTTCCCACTAAGTCAGTGTAGCCACAGAGCCTCAGCTCCTGGCCCCATGGGAATTTGCATCCAAGATCGGTGGAGGGGGGTACACAGGTCAAACCTGGGACCCTACAGGCGTCCACTGGCCCCTCGTGGTACACTCTGGGCTGGGGGCTCTAGGGACTGACACATCCCAGCCCGACCCTCCCCCTGAGCACTCTGTCCCTAGAGCATCCTCGAGGAAAGATGGGCATGTCCAGCCTTAGGAGGTGGAGCTCTGCTGACCCACGATGCTGGTGGTCCACAGGGTAAAGTGAGTCAGCTCGGAGTCCTGCTTTTTCTCCAGCTGTCCCTGACTGTGACAACACCACGGCCAAGGGTATCCAGCCTCAGACACTGTCTGTCCAGACAAGCCTCAGGGACAGCATGTTTTCCTCAGGGTGTCTGGAAATGGGGACCTGCTCCTCCGGCCAGGACCAGGACACCAGCAGGTGTTGGCCAGCCCTGCCCTGTCCTGAGGCTCTGTGACACTTCTCGGGTCTGGCCCCTCACCCCATTGAGCCTGCAGCAGTGCCTTCTCAGGGTCACTCGCTCATCAGTCCCCCACAGCCACTGTCTGGGACAAGAACACATGTTGGCCAGGGCTCTGGCTTCTCGAAGCTTCTTTTATTGTTTTTCTTTCAAAATGTCTCAGCCATTTGCTTTCCAAAGTCTATTTTAATGTCAGAAGCTGGCAGGAATCTCTGTGATCCCTCCCCGAGACATCTGCCTCCTCTCCGCTGCTGCCTGGCCAGGTGTGGGTGCCGGTGTTGTCGAGAGTGGCACGTCTCCCAGGGCAGGCAAGGGTGGTTATGTCCCTCGGTCTGAGGAGTCATGGAGTCCGAGTAAATGAGCAGATCAGAACTGGGCGTTCAGTGTGAGCATCTGAGGGCCTGGCACACGCGCCCCCCATAACCTTCTGTGGCTCCCCATCGCCTCGCTGAAGGCACAGCCCTCCTGAGCCTCCGGCCTGCTCCCTCGTCCCCAGGCACACGGGAGCCCGGCCTCCCGGTCTTTGCCAACACAGGCCTCTCTGGCCCAGCAGGCGAGCGCACAAGTTCAGGGTCAAGGGACCTTCTCGGTTCCTTGGCTTCGGGGGCTCCGTCCACTTGCTCTCATCTGCCTTCAGCATCCTTCCCACCTGCTCTCCCGGACCTGGCCTCCTCCTGGCTGCCCGTCCTTGGCTTCCGGCTCCCCTTTGAGGCTCCCTCCTGCAGGCAGCCTCCCCTGATGGTCCCCGCCTGCCCCCAGGCTCTCACAGCCCCCTGGAACTTTGTCCATCGCCCATCGCCCTGTCCCCTGGGCTCCCGGAGACAGAGGCCTGGAGTGCCACCTGAGGGCCTTGTCCGATGGGAGGAGGAAGCTCAGTGTGGGGACGGGCGGGGGGCACTTTTGTGCCTGCTGCACTCAGGAGCCCAGGGCCAGGCTGAAGGAGACGCGCCGGGGAACAGAACAGGAGAAGAGAGAGAAACGGAGAAGAGGGGTACCGCTTAACCTCTGCCTGTGCGTTCCCCTCCTCCCTGAAGCCTTCCGTGTGCACTGAGCACTGAGTGGGCACAGGTGTGGGTGCAGGGGGTCCCCACACCACACAGAGGAGGGGAGCATGGATTTGAGCCCAAGCCCAGGGCAGGGCCTCTCGGGCCCCCGCCACCACGCTTTCCCACATCACTCAGGGGTGGGGGCATCTAGAGAGCTGTGGCGGCTAAGAAACCTAGAGAAAGGAGTCAGGCCTTGCCCAGAAGAGATTTGGGGGTGCAACAAAGATGCAGCAGGACATGTAATTAGAACAGGAGATAAAAAAAAAAAAAAAAAAAAAGGAACAGAAAGCGAGGACAAGAAGTCAAGTCTAAGTGGAGCCAGAGACGTACTCAGGGCTTTAGTTCAGAGCTTCCCAGCAGCCCAGGCAAAAAGAGAAAGCGGCAATTTACCCAAATTCTAACTCCAAGGGTAGAGTTTGAAGGCATTAGGTTTTTATGTCAAAGCTTCCCTCCTGGGGAAGGTGACATGGGGACTGGGGCCTTAAGCCCAGAGAGCAGTGCCTAAAGCCAATGACTTAGTGTGGAACTTTCTTCCATTCTGCATACATTCTGACCAGCAGCTCGGACCAGACCTGGGCTGAGCTCTGGGGGAAACTCTGAATCGGGCTGCTGGGACATACTGATCCCCCCATCGGCCAGGCCCTCAGCACGTGCCCACCTCCGCACCTGGCTTCGTCCACACAGTGGCCTGGGCCTGTGTCTATCACTCCTTCAACTGTACAAGGGAGGGGGTGGTAGAACCTCGCAGGCTTGCAGGTGCAGAGCCCACAAAGGCCAGAAGGTGTCATTTGGAGAGAGACAGGAGCAACCGCTCACGGATGCTGGGGGCCAACCTGTGTCCTCAGCTTCCGCATTTGCTCTGTTGGCCGCTGACGGACGGCCCCCAGCGCTGGAGCCTCACCGCGGCCACATTCTTAGGCTCACGGACTCTCTGGGTCCAGAATTCGGCAGGGCACTGCAGGAAACGCCTCGTCTCTGCTCCACCGGGTCCGGGGCCGCGCAGGAGGGCAGGTGGGTCGGCCGACCGCTCCCTGCTGTGGGCTGCGACCCTTCCAGGCAGCGGCTCCAAACCAGGTGGTCCCCAGAAGGAGCGCCGAAGGGAGCCGGCAGAAGGGTGGAGCTGCTGCAGCCTCGACCACCCCCTAGCCTGGGAGCGGAGGGGAGCAAGACGCCGCCCCCGACAGGGCCTGGCGAAGTTCTAGAAGAAACGCCATCGAGCTCCCGCCGATTGTTGGCTTTAGGCCCTACTCTCTGGGCTCCGCAACAGGAAGGACAATCTCTCGAATGCCGAGGGGCACTTGGAACGGCGGTTCTGCCTCTCAGGGCCTTGGCGGATCACAGGCCTTTTACGTTGTCAGACCCACCGTCCCCCGCTGCAGCCGGCCCTGCGGGCTGGCCTGGATGGACGCCCGCAGACCCCGTGCACTGACAGGGGGCTCGGCTGGCGGGGGGTGCTGGCACGAGGCCAGGGGCTTGGGACCGTTGCTCCCCTCCCCCCGACACACACACCCCTTGGCTACCACCCCGGTGACCCACACCGAGAGTGCGGTCTGCTGCCTCGGCATGGGGACCTTGTCTGGCACAGGAACCGCAGGGGGAGAGGAGACGTCCACTCTGAGAGGGGCCCCCCCATGCTGGAGGCCACCCGAGGCCAAGAGCAGGGCGGTGTCCTTCCGTGGAGGGGGAAGCCACCCACCCCTCCGCGTCCCAGCTCCGGGTCCCCTAGCAGGCCCTGGCACAGGTGGCAGGAAAAAGGGACGGACGGACGGAGGGACAGACTGTAGGGGCCATATGAGGGCCAGAGTCGGGGTGCAGCCCCAGCCAGGCAGGGAGCGGCGGGAGGGACGGCGCTGGGATTGGGACGGTGGGGCGGGACAGGCCCCTCCCGGCACGGCCAGGCCTGGTGGTGACGTCACCCGCCCTGTTCTCTTCCCTCACACCCCTAGAGTCCAGGGACCCCACTTCCGAGGCCCGGGGCTACATCATGAAAATGCTTTCTGGAGGGGGCCTGGCCCTCCCCTTAAGGAGATTCGTTTTGATTTAACCCCCACATAACAGCGTCTCCGCTTTCCTAAGTGCAGCCAGCTGTGCGGGCCGCCAGGCATCATGGCGGCTTCCCTCCCACCTCGGTACCCCCGGCCTGGACCCGAGAAGGGAGACCCTGGGACATGGGAGTGCTGAGAGCCAGAGGCCTCTCGTCTGCACCAGGCCCCGCGGGGGCAAAGCTCCCCCTCGGCCGGGCCCGTGGGGGCGTCGTGGCCTTCTGTGGAGGGAACAAATGGATGGCCTAACCGGCCACTGTCCCTAGGGCCACTCGCAGCACAAGGTCAGACTCCTAGAGGCTGTCGGCCCAGGAGCGACGTGTCCCTAGCCTCCTATACCCCCACCCAATCCTTCTGAGACACCACTCTCCTTTTCGGGGCCGCTTGGTCTCCCCAGCCTCCTGACAGGCCCCAAGTCCCCAGGAATGAGTCCCTCTCTCCTGCCCCCAGCTACCCCCTGGTGGCAAGAACCCTCAGGGCTGGACTATGTCTTTCTCCTCCCCGAATCCCTCCCCAGATCCCTCGTGAGCACTGTCATTACCGCTCTACAGCACAGAGAGGTTGCGTGAGCTCCCCAGTGACACACAGCCAGATAGGCAGGGGCTGCCTAGGGTCCAGCACATGAAGGGTCTGGAGTCAGGCCCTGCCCTGGGTGTGTCTGCAGCACAACCTTCTTGGGCCTGCTTCCCTCTATTGACTTGAAGGCCGAGGTTACAGGCAGCAAGACCGATTCCCCAGGGTCCCCTGTGTGCATCAGAGCCTCCTTCTGCATCAGAGCATCCGATCGTGGTCTTGACCCCCAGGGCGCCACTGCATACTTCCCGGGCAACTGTGCATTCAGAGGCCCGTCTCCAGAGCAGTGGGGTCTGAGGGCACCTAAAATGACAAGGGAAGTGGTAGTAAGACTGGCTGCCTGGCTGGGCCCTCCGGCCCTGACCTCCGAGGTGGAGTGTTCCCAGAACAGCCTGGGCAGGACGGGAGATTTGGTCCGTGCCCCCTGCCCCCTGCCCCCTGCCCCTGACCAGGACCAGGACCAGGCTAAGCCTCCCACCAGCCAGTCTTGCGACTCCCATTCCCATCTCCTTCCTGGTGGGAAATCCAGGGACTCAGTGGCACAGATGTGGGGCTGGTGATCAGACCCCTAGATGCTGGCCCCGGTCCCACTCTGACTTCGCGTCGGGCCCATCCTAGGCCTGGTCAAATCCTCCCTCTATCTGGGCCTCGGTTTCCCTACCAGCGAAATTTGACCCTTGGGTTCACTTGAAGGATGCCCCCGTCCTCTAAAACCTTGCAGCTTTGCTGGACCTCCAGCGTGTCCCCAGCCTGGTGCCAGCACCGTGCCCACTGTGACGGGTACCCAGACTGGGCGCCAGGGACGGCGGTGAAGTCTGGCTGAAGGGGCCTGAGGGTGCTTCATGGATACCGGGGAGGTAGAAGGTGTCCGACGTCAGAGGCCAGGGGGCACTCACAAGCACAAGCCCCTGGAGACGGGATCCAAGGGCACATCCTAGCCAGGGAGCAATCAGCCCTCCCACCGCCACCCCGAGGACACCGCTGGAAGCACATGTGCCCAGATGCATTCATAGGGTTCCCTCCAGGGAGGTACCCTCTCCACAGAGCCTGACTGCCTGTCCTGTGAGGCGTCAGTGATCAGCACAGCCTCCGGTCAGGGGCTGGCACATGCTGGGCACTCGCCGAGTGCAGGGCCTGGGTCTGGAGGCTAAAGCAGGCTGCGGGTCTGGGGGCTCCTGGGGCGAGTATGGGCCCTTGGCTCCCCTCTGCCCCAGGGTTGGGGGTCTCAGGATCGTGACACCACCTCATCCCTACCCCTGCCCCTGGGGCCCAAATGCACACCTTCCTGTTCCCGTGAGCCGGGCCCTTCTCTTCCCCAGGTGTGTGAACCCCGCCCCCGCAGAATAGGGAGGCTCAGCGCCCTTCATCGAGGCCCAGGTGGCTGCTGACTGGGTTGGGGCACCTTTCCCATTGAGGTGGGACTGCAAACGTCACCAGCCACCAGCTGAATCATCTCCCAACGGGGCCGCCCGTCTGGGCCACTGAGCCCTCTGGATCTCTATACCCTATCTATAAAGGGGTCCTCACGACAATACCCCGCCTGTGGGGGGATGAGAAGCTCCAATGGAGCAAAGCCCTCAGCTAGGGTACCTAGTGGGTGCCTTGTGGGTACCTCTGGGTCTGTGGGTGCCCCCCCCGCCCCGTAGGTGTCGCCAGGCTAGAAGGGCTCATGTTTGTGGGGTTTGGGGATTGGGCTGCCATGTGCCCATATGGCCACCAGGGGACAGTAGAGGGGAGCAGTTCTGCTCTGGGAGCGGGAGTCGGGCCCTCCCCAGCCCTGCTTTGTGCAGGGAAAGCAGCAGGGAGACGGAGGAGGCCCAGCAGGGTCACTCTGGGCCAGCAGAGGAGTCTGGGCTCGGATCCTGGCCCAGCCACTAACTCCCGCACCACTCAGGCCCGCCTGGCCCTCCCCGGCGCACCCGGTGCCGCTCTGTGGTCCCTGGGTCCCTTCCAATGCGGAAATTCGAAGCAAGGCCTTGAGAGAGGCTTCCCCCACACAGCTGCAGCCCTGGGCCGACAGACCTGGGGGGCTCCTGGCATTCAGCTGAGGCCCCCTCTCCGACCCCGGCCCCCAGGCGCTTCCAGTCTGCAGATGGGGAAATTGAGGCCCAGCCAGGAGCAGGGGCTCGGCCCCTGTCACTCAACAAACACGAGCAGACTCAGGACGGGCTGGGCCTATAGACACCCGGGCCTGCCCCGCTCCCTCTGCACACCACCAGCGTCCCAAATTCCACCCAGAGCTGGGATCCTGCTGGGCCCAGCCTGAGAGAGGGAACCTCCCCCTGGCTCCCAGGGCCGGGTAAGGGCCCCATGCGGCCCCTGTGGCTGTTTCGGTTCTTAGGGTCCCTTCCTCCTCCTGGGAGGGTGGGGGCTGTGAGGCCACCTGGGCCCATGGCCCCAGCCACCCCGAATGGAGCTGGCAGCAAGAGGGGATTTACAGGGGAGGGAGGTGAGTCACCCTCGGACCGTCCGGCTCAGTGCCCACGCCCCTCCACCCCAGCGTCCCCGGCCAGGAGCCCCAGGAAGGGGAGCTGGAGCCTGCCTTGCACGGGGCCCAGAGAGGCCCTGCGGGGACACCGGGTGGACGGCCTCGGCAGCCTTCCGCGTGCCAGCCCCGCGTTTGCTCTCGGTCCGGGCACCGGGAGCCGGGCGGCCTCACGCTCTCTGCTCGGCGGCCAGAACAGACTCTGTTCCAGGAAGATGCAGCCCCGCAGGGCAGCGTGGGCCCAGCGTGCAGCTCCCAGCCCTGATCCGGGGGCAGGGGTCCTCCCTCACCCCCGAGGGGCGCATGCTTTCCTGCTCTGGGGCTGGGCCCAGCGCGCCCCCTCTGGGCCACTGGGTCCCCACAGGGCGGTGACACAGTTGCAGGGTGGGGACTCTCGGGGTCAGTGGGAGGCTGCAGGCCCAGGCTGGGGCCCCGGGGGGGCCGAGGCCAGGAGATGAGTCAATGCCTGGGGTCTCCCACCTGCCTGGAAAGGAGGCCGCCAAGCGCTGGGCCCAGAGCCCCGCTCCCCCACACCTGGCTCCCTCAGTCGCCCCAGGGGCAGCCTCAGGCCGGGCAGGGCAAGAAGGCCACGGCCGCCATTTTCTAGCCGAGCTGGGGCCTGGCCAGCAGCGTTTCCCAGTGGCCTCCTCCCGCGCTGCAAGCGGCATTACCTCATCAGGAAGCCATTCCGGAAAGGAGCTGCAAAGCCCCTGGGAGTGGGAGTGGAAAGGAGCTTTCCAAGGGCCCTCCTGGCAACCTCGGTGCCCGACGAGGGCAGGCGTCACGCCTCCGGTGTCTGCCTGCCGAGCGACCGCTGCGAGGGCAGCTGGCTTTCGTCAGCTTTTCGGGGTGACCGGGCCAGGCTGGAGCAGGCCGGCAGCGGGGCCCTGCCCTTGGCCGGCTGGCTACCCGGCGGGCCGAGGATCTATTTCAAGAGCCGGAAACGAACGGCTGGGCGGGAGGGGGAGGTCAGGTTCGAGCTCACTGTGGAATCCCAGCCCTAGTGGCTCCTGCGCCTCAGTTTCCCCCACCCCAGTCCAGCATCCCCCTTGGTTCTTGGCCCCCTCCAACCCCGCGGCCACAAGGAGCACTGGACATAAGTGGGCACGTGACCCTGCTCCCTGCCGCCTGCTGATATAAAGCAGAGGCCCGGCTGCTGCCGGCAGCTGGCTCTGAATGGGCTTTTCTAGGCCATGTGGTCAGGGCTGAGAGGGGTGGGGGGGGAGCCAGGGTGCTGGGGAGAGAGGAGGAGCTTCCCGCACTGCCTGGGGTGGTTCCTGAGGTTTGAGGGTCCGCAGCGGGCAAAGGGAGCTCCCAGCCCTGGGTCCCGGCCCTCTCACCCAGCTTAGATGCCAGAGAAACTTCTCAGCCTGTTTCCCATCTGTAAAACAGGGCGAACAGTGGCCACCCACCTGCCGCAGGGGACAGTTGAAAGGACCCTTGAAACCATGTAAAACAAAATAGGAGGCACAGGCAGGCAGGCTCCTGTGGGAGGCCTGTGGGCAAGCACCAGCTCTGGCCTTCCCAAACTGTCAGGGCAGGGGGTGGGGGGTTGGATCCTCCCAGGACACAGGTCTGTCTGACGCACTTCCCGACTAAACAAACCCTTGTTCCAGAGTACGGGAAACTGTCCTCCAGCCACGACTGACTGTGTCCATGCCCAAGCTCACCATAGCTTTTTGCCCACTCCCTGGGTCTAGGAAACTCCTACTCATCCTGCAAAACTCCAGGTGAGAGGCCCCCTCCTCTGAAATGTCCCACGAAGTTGCCGTGAGAAGCGGCACACACGTGTGACTACCTGGGCCCCGTGCCAAGGAGAGGACAGCACGCTCGTGGCCGTCCTCGTGATTAGTGAGAAGGAGATCCAGAAAGAGCTACTGGAGCAGGAGTTTGCAGGAAGGTTTTCTGGCTTGGGATTTAAGCCCAGCCCCAGCGGATGGTAGAACTTCTGGAAGAGGAGAGGGGGACCCCGCAGGCTGGGACTAGGAAGTAGCCTGCGGCTTCTAAATATGGCGGCCAAGTCCTTGGTGCTCCTCCCACCGAAAGGTGGAGTCCCTGTCGGAGCCTCCCGCATCTAGGGAAGGCTTGTGACTTCTTCAGCCGGCAGCGGGCTGCTGGGGGACTTCCAAGGCTGAGTCATAAAGGGCCGAATGGCTTGCATCCCAGAGCCCCGAGCCGCTGTGTTAAGAGTGAAGTTCAAGTCCCCCCCAGGCCTCCGGGCTGTGAGGAAGCCCTGACGCCCAGAGAGCCCGTGTGGAGGCCCCCTGGCTGCCAGTTCCAGCCCACAGGTCCCCCTAGTCCCAGCGCCAGACCCGTGGGTTAAGATGGACCCCACCGGCTGCAGCCCCTCCCGCCCCAACAACTCAGGGCATCCGCGGGGGAATCGGCCCCACTGGGCCTTTCGGGGTCCCTGACCCGCAGATTCTGTAAACAGAATAACATGGCCATAGTTCTCTCTCGCTGTTCCGGAACCATCTGTTACACTAGCTGACCGGACCAGGTGGCACTAAGAGCCAGGCCCACGGCAAGACGGTACGAGCCCAAAACTCAGTCGGTCCCAGGAACAGTCTCCCCAGACTCCCGAGGCATCCGCAGCCCAGCCTGATCCATAACCCGTCCTGGGGAAGTTCCCTCAAAGGAGTGGATCCCATCTAGCCGCACCCTAGCCTCATCACAGAGCCGTTCCCAAGTCACTCTCCAACCCCAGAAGAGGGTCTCCCCTTCTCAGAGCTCCCATGGGCCTTCATAGCTTGGATGTTTCATGGGCCAGAAGCTCTGGGGAATTATCGACGCTCCGTGTCATATGTCCATTCCCTTGTGCCTCAGTGTCCCCACCCATGGCATGGGGCCCCGGACTCATGATCTCTGTGGTGTCTGTGCCTGACTATTGGCTCGTGTGTCTCCTCCTCACATCCTCTTATCCACGGACTCTGCCTCCCAAGAAGGAGGGGCCCTACCCGGATCCCACATTTCATGCTCAGCACCCGGCACCGGGCCTCAGCCCAAAACGAGGATGCCACTGTTGCTGACTGAACAAATGAGTGGATCAGCGAGTGAATCCTTCCCGGCTCCTTCATTCCAGCAGCGCGACTCCACACCCACAACAGCTACCCTTATACAAGCAGCTCCAGGAGTCGGCTCTCACGCGTGCTGTGTGCTTCACCACCCTTCAAGGCAGCCCCTTTCTTCTTGGGGCAGCTCTGATTGGAGAGTTATTTCACTGAGCTGGCCTCCTTCCTGGGCCCCAGGGGTGGGTGGCTGGAGAAGACGGGAGGGGGCCTGTGGCAGAGGAAGGAGCCCTTGGTAGCCTGGTCCTCAGAGTCTGCGTGTGAGGAGCCCTGGACGGCTAGAAGTCTCTGGGCTCTCTTCGGCTCAGCTGTGGCCCTGGGCACGCCGAGAGCAGAGCTGGGGCGGGACAGGTGGTCTGTGTCGTTTCCATGGCTTCGGGGCCTCAGCCTGCCCAGGCTGGCCTGGGAAAAACGAGCCGGGCACTGAGCAAGCGGGCCTGTGACTGCCAGGGACAAAGGCTGGGCTGTTTAGGCGCTCCTGGCGGCCAACTGGGCCTGCCTGGCGGTCCAGGAGCTTAGACTAGGCCAGCAGGGCTAAGCAGCCAGGCTCCCAGACGGTCCTTTGGGCCCCTGGGGAGCAGGCTGTGGCTGTGGGCATAGAGGGGGGAGGCAAGAGGGCTCAGGCTGGTGTGGGGGGCAGTGACCCAGCTCCCTCCCTGCCGAGCCTGTCCGGAGACAGAGAACAGCAGAAGCTCCTCAGATAAAGGAGTAGGATTTCTCCCTCCGTCTCTGTCTCTGAGTGACATGCCAACAGACCAGGGCGTCAGCTGCCACAGGCCGTGGGCCACCCCTACCCTTCCTAGGGGGACCCCCAAAGACAGACCAAACACGGGCCCGCGTGGGAAGTGTTTTCACTGACTCCGTGGACAGAGGCCATCTCTGGCTGCAAGCCAGGCAAACACAAAGTGGAACCATGCTGGGGTCCCGAGGCAGCCCCCCGCCACCTCCAGGGATGGGGGAGCGGGCGGACAACACCCCCTCAGCCGGGCACCGCGGCCTGGCTGCCCTCAGAGGTGTCGGTGACATATTCTGTATTGTCTGGTCCCCTCTCTGCCACTTTCTCCACTCCCTCCGGGTGTCTCCTGGGGTCCCTCCCGAAGAAGCAGGGCTCACATGAATCAGTGCTCCAGGGCTGGCTTCTGGGGAGAAATAGAGCAAGCCAGGAGCTCACAGACGGTCTCTGTGTGCATTTCAGTCCTGGGGGGCTGTCTGGAGCCCAGAGACAGAGGAGGCGGGGCTGCATCGTCCCAGAAGCCGTGACTCTGGGGACTGGGGAGCCTCAGCAAGGAGGGGCACTGAGGCCAGAAGAACCCAGAAGCCAGAAGCCAAGAGATGCTGGGGTGCACTTATAGGAAAGGGGCTCAGAGCAAGGGGTCCACCCGAGAGCAGCTCGCAGGCCTATGGAAGCCCCTTACGCCCTCCATCTGGGCTTGGGGGGTTCCCTGCAGCCCTCACCTGCACAGATCTTAGGCCCTATGGCCGAGGAGGGCTGCTGGGCTCAGCTCGGCCTGTCTGACAGCACAGGCTACCAGAAGGCCCCTCGGAGGCAGGCCTGTGGGAGGAGGGTCTCAGAAACAGCCCAGGGAGCAGAAGGCGGGGGGTAAGGATGCAGCCACAGACCGAGGCAGGACGGTGCGGGGGCTCCAGAGCAAGGGCGGTCTCTCGAGCTGGCCTGAGTTGGCCGGCCTTAAGCTCTTGTCTGCATCCATCACTGGGTGTGGCTGGCCCAGTGAGGCTCTGACCTTGAGCCAGGCAGCTCAAGGCCAACCCTGAAGGGGCGAAGGCCTGGGGCTGGGGCTGCGGGTGCTGGAGGGAGCCCCGCTGTGAAGGAAGGGAAGGCTCAGAGCACCCACAGGCCAGCTCTGCCTTGGGGCCTCCCTCCTGTCCAGCTACCCTGGACATCCCGCCAACCCCTCACACTCCGCCTCCCCATGGCTGAGGTCTTCAACGCCCCAGGCTCCTGTGCCTGCTGCTCCCGGTCTAGGGGTCCCAGGGTGCCCGCCGGGGGCTCGCCACCTCTTCCCCTCTCTCCATCGTCACCCTTACGTGTGGGCCTGAGCTCCCCAAAGCTGGCCTCCACTCCCCAGCCAGCGACCTTTCCAAACCCTGTGACTGTCCCCAGGCACCTACATGGCTTATAGCCCTTGACCCTGTTTCCCGCTCACCCCCACCTTTGTCACCTAAAACCCTGCCTTGCCCTTTCTCTGAGTCACAGCTGATGCCTTGAGAGGCCTTCCCTGGCCCTAGGCCCCAAATCAGGGCTCTCAGCATCTTACTGGCTTTGCTGCTATAGGCAGGAGAACTCCTGTGGGCTCTGGGACGGGGCCCTGTCGGTCTCCTCCGTGTGCCCAGCACGGGTCCGGGGCACAGCAGGCCCTCAGTGAGCACAGGGAAGGAGGAGGGGGGAGGGGGGAGGGGGAACCTGTAAAGGAGGGACTGACACCAGTGTGACCGCGGACAATTTGCATCACACTGAAGATTCCCTTTCCGGCCCCAGGACCCTGGAGACCCAGGAACCAGCTCAGAAAATGTCTTTGAACTCTGGGAGGAAGAAAGAAGCCACCTTGGCTGAGGTCTGAGAGGCCCTTTGGAACTTTCCCAGGAAAGGGCTCTCGGGGGCGGGGCTGGGTGGCTCCCGGATGCCCGGATCCCGCAGGACAGTCCCACCCCGCCCCGCCCCCCGCCGCCCCTCACATCCCCAGTGGCAGCTGAGCTGAGTCAGGGCCTGAGTCAGCTTCTGCCTCCCGCCTGCCTCCCGAAGGGCTCCCGGCTAGGCCCCGCCCCTGGCCCCCCAGCGCCCAGCCCTGCAGCACCGAGTGCCCGCAGCCTGCACTGCTCCGCGGCGGGGCTCAGTGTTGGAACGTGCACAGATCTGAACGCAGAGGTCCCTGCAGCCACCTTCCCACGGTGCTGCCCCAACCTGTTAGATTGTCACACGGATAAGTCCTCATCCCAGGTGCTGGCGGTGGGGGACGGTGGTGGTAAGAGGCGGTCCCCTGACCTGGGGCAAGGTGCTGCCTCACCCACCTGCTTTTCGGAGGCCTCCCCTCCCCTTCCAGACACCCAACCCGCCATGCGTGCGTCCACACCCTCCCCTCCACGTCCCCACCTGCCCATCCAGGCCCTGGCCGGTCCCCTCCGCCTCCTCGGCGGTCTCCTTCCAGCTCTGCCGCATCTCACCCCTCCCTTCCCTCCAGTGCCAGGCTCGCTCCAGTGCCAGGCTCGCTCCAGTGCCTCCCTCTGCAGGGAAAAACACCCGCCGGGCCACACCCACCTGCCTCCGGCCAGGGCCACCGCCAACCCCTTTGCATCCGCCAACAAGCCCCTCGGCCATCCTCCACCAGGAGGCCCCCATCAGGGTCCGTGACGAGCTCTCTCTTGCCAAAGCGGAGGTGATCCAGCCAACACTCCTCCTTCTGGAAGTTTCGGTTCCTGGGCCTGGGCGCTCCTTCTTTGCATGGTGGCTGCCCGGCCTCTTGGTTGGTCTGAACCACCCCCAGACTATAAGGACCGGAGCACACTGAGGTTTCCCACGTCCACATCTTCTGCTCTGCTGCAACCCCAGGGCCCCACAGCAGTGTTACTGCGGCGCCCAGAGGGTGTGGGGGCGGGGACTTACGGAGAAGAAAGAGAGAGCCGCAGTGAGACCTTGACCTTGACCTTGACCAGAGACCCCTAATGCACACGTAGGCTGCTGGCTCTGTCTCTACTGTGCAGAATTAATTTGTAGAACCCTGGACGATAGTCCTCCATCTGCCTTGTAATCAAATTTCCCCAAATTCTACTCTGAAAGAGCTGGTACTTACAAGCTTTTTTAAAGTACTTTTTGTAATATATACTATTGTATCCTACTATTATAATATGCTTATAATTATAAAGAAAAAACTCCTAGTATAGTGAATTTTTTTATATAATTTTAGAATTTTCCTCCCTCTCCTGGATGATCTGAAATTCCATTGTGAGGTACCTTCACGTGAAATCTTGAGATTTTTTTCTTTGTGCTCTTTCTGGTATCCTGTTGGGCAGTCACTGAGCATTTCCAATCTGAGCTCTTACATTTTCCTTCAGCTGTAGGGAATTCCTGCTTAGTATACAACCATGAATTCCCTGCCCTTCTCCCTAGTATCTACTCATGGGACTTCTTACGCATACAGGACACTTCTGGATTTATCCTTCTTGGTTCTCAATGAGAAGCCAGATGTCAATGACATCATAATTTTCCTACACAGAGCAAGTCGGGTTTTTTGTTCCAAACATTTCAAGATTTTCCTTTTTCCTCTGTGTTTCAGAAGTGGCTTCTCTTGTGTTCCTCGTGCTTGGGGTTTGTTGAGCTTTTTGGATCTGTAAGCTAATGTTCTCTGTTAATATTGAGATGTTTTCACAAATTATTTCCTCAAATTTTTTTAACCCCCTCCCACTCCCTCCACTCCTTCTGGACCTCCAATTACATGAATTTGGACCACTTGATGGTCCCACAGGTCTTCAAAGTTCAGGGTTTTGGGGTTTTTGTTTGTCTGTTTTTCCAGTCTTATTTCTCTTTTCTCTTTCACTGACTACTTTCTACTTGTGTGTCTTCCAGGTTCACTGGCCCTTTCTCCTGTCATATCCAGAACTGGAGTCCACCTAGCACCTTTCTACACTTTCAGTTACTTGTATTTTCAGCTCGAGATTTTCCACTAATAATTTCCATTTGCCCCTGGAGAGGCCCTATCTGTTTAATCATTGATGTCATCTTTTCATTTAACTCATTGAACCTATTTTCCTCTCCACATAGTTTCCTTGGAATTCTCTGAATATATTTAAAGCAGCCGCTTCGAAGGACTGGCCTGCTCCATCTGAAAGTTAGTCCCACTCTGAGTTCACCTCTGTTCCCGTCCCTGTTGCTTGAATGATCTAAAAATGTGGGGTTGAAAACTGGCCATAGGAGTTCATACATTGTAGAAGCTCAGGAATCGGGAGCCAAGGCAGAGGAGATCAGGAGGGGCTGGAGCTCAGGAGGGGCTGGAGCGTGCCAGGAATGACTGGTGTGGGAGGGGAGGGGACGGATGTCATTTCACATTGTCGCTCTTCTGCCCATGCCTGTTTGCCTCACCACGCATCCCACTGAATCCTCCTGTGCGAGAGTTCCCCCTTCAGGAAGTCTCCCCAGTCATCCTGAACAGGACAGGACCCCTTGTTAAACACAGTTCTAAGTACTTGCTACAACTGCACTAACTATAAACTTGTTTGCGTACTTTCTTCCCTTCGATCTGTCCCCCCACTCCCCTGGAAGGTGAATGAGAGTGAGTGAACAGCACGCTGTTACCACGAACCTGGCACACACAGAAGCTCCATAAATATTTGTTTAATGAATGAATGTTGCCCATTTTGCCTCCAGGACATTTTCCCAATTTGCTGTCTCCCAGCAACACGTTAAGAGTGTCCATTCCCTGAGCTCTTCCTGCTACCCATCATCTTTTGTCAGCCCATCTTCCATCTTTTTAGAAGCTTGTTCAATCTAAGAACTGAAAATTTTATCTTCATTTGCAGCCTTCGAGATTAACCCTCTTCTGTAGATGGATTAGAAACTTGAACTTTCCCCTCTGTTTTCCTCCCATAACCCTTGCATTTATTTTGTCTCATCAATTTGCAAAGGGATTTTTTAAAATATTGATTTAGAACAATTCCGTAGGGTCTGTATTTTTTCACGGCCCTAGTTTACCTTTCAACTCTGCTTATATTGTTTCCCCCCCCAGGTGGGAATTGTGTTGCTTAACCTTATTTATTTTTAAAAGGTATTTATTTGAGAAAGAGAAAAGGCAGGGGGAGGGGCAGACGAAGAGGGAGAGGAAGAGAAGCTCCAGGAGACTCCCTGCTGGGCACAGAGCCAGTGGAGCTCAACCCCAGGACCCTGAGATCATGACCTAAGCTGAAATCAAGAGTCTGATGCTCAGTGAACTGAGCCATCCAGGCGCCCCGAAGAGTGGACTCTTAAGCCCCTCTATTTCCCCCTCCCCCTACCCACTTCCCCCCAAACCCCCGCAACCACCAGTCTGTTCTTTGTATTTAAGAATGTGGGTTTTAGGGGCTCCTGGGTGGCTCAGTGGGTTAAGCCTCTGCCTTCAGCTTGGGTCATGATCTAAGGGTCCTGGGATGGAGCCCTGCATTGGGCTCCCTGCTCAGCAGGGAGCCTGCTTCCCCCTCTCTCTCTGTCTGCCTCTCTGCCTACTTGTGATCTCTCTCTCTGTCAAATAAATAAATAAAACCTTAAAAAAAAAAAAAGAAAGTTTGTGTGCCTCTTTTTTCTCTGTTTGTTTTGTTCCTTAAATTCCACATGTGAATGAAATCATATGGTATTTGTCTTTCTCGTACGGTATCGTTTCTCTGATTGGTCTCACTTAGCATCACACCTTCCAGGTCCGTCCATGTTATAAGTGGCAAGGTATCTTTTTTTATAGCTGAGTAATAGTCCATAGTGTATGTATGTGTGTGTGTGTATAAATATATATAATATAATCTATAAATATATGATGCATTTTTATACCATTTATCCATACATATATGTATATATATAACATCTTTATCCATTCATCTGTCAGTGGACGCTTGGGCTGCTTCCATATCTTGGCCATTGTAAATAATGCTGCAGTGAACATAGGGGTGCATATGTCTTTTCAAAGTAGTATTTTCATTTTCTTTGGGTGCATACCCACTAGTGGAATTACTGGATCATATGGTAGCTCTATTTTTAATTTTTTGAAGAGCCTCCATACTGTTCTCCACAGTGTCTGCCACAATCTGCATTCCACATGTAGAAATCCTCCTTTTTATATAGTGAAAACCTTTTGTTTAGGGCCCGATGTGGGCTTTATCTACCTCTAAAGAGTTTTATCCACCTCAAAAATTATGTAAATAATCATAGTTTCTCTCGGTTTGTTTATGATTTTGTTTTTCTAAATTTAAGGGTATTAATGTACCTCAAGTTTATTTTGGTGGAAGAAGAAAGACATGGACATCATGTCATGTCACTTTTCAGAACGGTTGCTAATTTCCCCGTCTCTGGATAAAACAAAAGTAGACATATACAGAGAAACTTGTGCGCCACACCTTTCTCTCTTTCTAGACTTTCTATTCTGTTTATTGATTCACCCATCCCAGGGAGAGTCTTAGAATTTTTTGAAAATGGTTGCTTTGTATTTTACTAGTAGGAAATCCCACTTGAAATTCCTTTATTCTGCTAACACTTACTGAGCTCGTATTTTGAGTCTGACACCGTTGTAGGTGCCGGATACGCAACAGTGATGGACACAGGCAGGAATTCTGTTTTCATGGAAACTATGCTCTGTTCACACACCCACTGCTCACCCCCTCCCTCCTCACCACTCTGGTGTCCCTTACTAGTGACCAGTAAGTGGCAAGTGATCTCAGTGCTGGACGGTAGGAGATAAACTTATACACAGACCACGGTGTTCCCAGTATTCAGAATCGACTCGTCCAGAAACCAAGGGGATCCGATCCAGGAAGTGGGACTGCGTCCTCTGCCACCCATCCCCACGATCTCAAGATTCATTCAAGTTGGGGTCCTGGTTTCTACAGGGACACACATACAACAGGGCCCACGGGGGCAGGCAGGAGGACTTCTCAGAGTCAGAGAATTCACTGAGTGGCCTTTGTCACTTATAAGATGGTGACGACATGAGTAGGCCAGGACAGTGACCACAGTCCAGCAAGGGTGATACCCCCAAGGGCTTGGGTCCCTCGGCGGCAAAGGTCCGGGACCCCCTTCCCAGCCAGGCAGCATAGACCTGTTGAGAAGCTTATCAGGAACCTGCACTGGAGGCAGGAGGTCACGGGCGACAGTCACGGTCTCATCCCACCCGGGTGCTTCTCTGAGAATGTGGCTTGGACGCCGGAGGAAGCCACTCTGCGCTCACACTCACACGGCCCAGAAGTGCTGCACCCAGATCCATGGAGCCGTCCTCCACCAACAGTGAGAGGAGCTGGCGATAAACTCGTCCTGCGTTCACCCCCTGGGTACACATTTCTAGGATGTATTTCCCAAGTACCCCAGAGGTTTCCGGAAGATCGAGTACCAGTTCCCAGTAGCCGCAATCAACCTGAAAAAGCATTTTGGGTTTTTTTAGATTTTATTTATTTACTTGAAAATGAGATAGCAAAAGCCGGGGCAGAGGCAGAGGGAGAAGCGGGCTCCCCGCTGAGCAGGAAGCCTGATGCAGGACTCGATCCCAGGACCCCGGGATCATACCTGAGCTGAAGGCAGACACTTAACCAACTGAACCACTCTGGTGTCCCTGATAAAGCATTTTTTTATTGGTTTCCTCCAGGATCTCATTCCCAACTAAGCAGCCTGCAAGCAAGCTTTCGTGTTGGGCTCTGCGTTCAAGGAAACCAGATTAGCGCCCTTGCCAAGCGGAGAGACAGATGACCAAAAACGAGCTCATGATTTTGAATAAATATAGTAAGTGCTCTGACAGCATGTTAACTCAGAGTGAGGGGACGGGGCTGTGACTTGGAGCTCTGTTGTAGAAGGAGCAGCCGCTAGCCACATGTGACTATTGAAATTTCAATCTGAGTTGACGAAATGAAATGGAATTTAAAATTCGGCTTCTCAGTAGCACTAGCCACGGCTGAAGTGCTCAAAACTTCAACCAGTCACATGGGACTAGGGGCTACTGCCTTGGCAGTTCAGATCTGGAACCTTTGGACTGTCTCCGAAAGTTCCACGGGACAGGGCGGTTCTGCACGGCTTGCTCGACACCGGCTTCTCCGCACTAGGTTGTTGGTGTGACGGCAACAGTCCGCACGCTGTCAGCCGTACTCTCCGTGTTCAGCGACGGACAGAAGCAGATACTAATAAAATTGGGAGAGAGAGTCTGGGGGTCAGAGGAGAAGGAAGAAATCAAGGGAGGGGGAGGGAAGAGGGAAGGACAAAGGGACCAGGGCGGGCAGCTTAGTCGTGGGCACAGAAGGTGACTCCAGACCATCCAAATGGAGACCAAAGCCTTCTTTTACCATATCCCTTGTGGCCCTCACGACACTCAACGAAGCCTCGGGCTTCAGGTCTGAGTCTTTCGCCCCCTTGGGCACGAACCCTCTCTCTCAGCAGGGCAGGCAGAACAGCCCTGCCCGGCCAGCTTTGCTCAGACTCCGTGGATGGGTCTTGGACGCTCAGACCCCTTTTCCCTAGCTCCCCGCTCACTCCCGCACAGAGCAGTTCGGGGCTGGGTGCCAGAGGAAGGGGGAGGGAAGACAAAACTGACAGGGCTTCGTGAGGGCCTGGGACTCAGAGGGAAAGAGAGAGCCCGGGAGAAGTACCAAGCAGATGCTGGCATTTACTGAGCACTTACTATGTGCCAGGCACGACGCTAGGGCTGCTAGCTGATTCCACGGATGATGAAACAGGACGGGGAAGGCAGGGCAGCCTGACTGAGGGCACAGCACGAGGGAGGCCAGAGCCAGGGTCAAGGCCCGGCAGGCCAGCTCCAGCACTGTGTCCTTGACCTCCAGGACCCCCCAGGATGAAAAGAGCACGGCTCTGGGAGACCTCACCATCACCCCCGACCAGCCCCGGCCAGCCCCGCCAGCTGCCCACCGGGATCCCTTCTGCCTGGGTCCCAGCCCCAGGGTGGCGGCAACCCATAGAGGAGGTCGTCCAGTGCCCGCTGAGGCTCCGGCAGCTCATTTCACACAGGAGCCCCACCCATGATGTCAGCGCCGCCAAGACATCCTCATTCACTGCCCCCACTCGCGTGACAGAGCCCAGCTCCTCTGCACAGGATCTGTGGGGGACCCACCGCGTCCCAGGTGCTTGCAAGGAGCCAGGACGGAAAATCTGACTCGCCTCTTCCCCCAGCGTGGGATCACTTTTCCATTGCTAATTTCCGAGGAATCCGGTGAAGTAGTGGAAAGATCTAGAAGGCGGGAGACCTGGTTCTCTCCCTGGCCTGCCGTGGTTTTTAGACAAGAGCCCCCAGGGCCTCAGTCTCTCCTTCGGTTGGCCGGCCTCCAGGGGCCAAGATGCCCAGGGCCCCATCCCATCCGGTTTTGACTCCAAGATGCCCCGGTGGCGGTGAGAAGCTGAGGGGTTTCAGGACAGCCGCCAGCGGACATCTGGGGCTTCGCAGCGTTTGTGGGTTTTGTTTGTTTCCAGAATGTGTCTTTTGGGAGCAAAGACCAGTCAACCATGACTTACTGATTTTATTTCAGAAATCATGCTGTAATGCTAGGAGTATGAAGGACTTAGGAATTCACAACTGGGTGTCCCTCTGTAGCTGCCCTCTCTGGAGGTCTCAGCTTTGTCCCGGAGGCAGCCACATCTTGAGTCGCAGAGGACCGTCAGGAGGCCCCTTCAGCTGCCTGCCCTGCGAGCCTCCTACCTTTTTGCCACCATTCCACTTTCAGCCAGAATCAAATCAACCCCTTGCCATCACCTCTTCCAGGAAGCCTTCCCTGACTCCCCAAGTCCTGCCCAAGCACCTGCCAGGCCCCCACCCCAGTCATGGGGCCTGCATATCCAGCATGTGTCCCCTCGTGTAGACACTTCCCATGCTGACCGCAGCCACCCTGGTGTCTAGCGCTGTGTCTGTGACATTTGCTGCTCCGTCAGCAGGAAGGGGCAAGGATGTGCGTGGGGCTGGCTTTCGGGGCCACATCAAAGGGCCACCCCTATGCACATAGCTGCTCCTGAGCAGCTCCCCAGATCTTGGGGCCAAGAAGTGTGCTTTTGCTCTGAGGCCGAGAGTGCTCCCCACCTGCAGAGCCTCAGGAGCTCTTTACTCACGCACCCCTCCCCCATCTCATTCTCCTACCCCACTTCTGTTAGCCCGGCCTGCTCTTGTACTGTATTGTTTTTTTAAGATTTTATTTATTTATTTGACAGAGAGACGGACAGCGAGAGAGGGAACACAAGCAGGAGAGCATGAGAGGGAACACAAGAGGGAGAAGCCGTCTCCCGGCGGAGCAAGGAGCCCGGCACTGGATCCCAAGACCCTGGGATCATGACCTGAGCTGAAAGGCTGACGCTTAACCACTCAGCCACCCAGGCGCCCCTCCTGTATTATATTTTAATTTTGGTATTTCTAGGGCGGCTGGCCACCTGTGAGGCAGAGTGTATAATGCAAAGAAGAGGGGAAATGGGCCTGAGGAAGGGACTTCCCTAAAGTGCATTCTCAGTGCCTTTGCCTTTTAGAATATTCCCTCTGCTGGGAGTGCTCCCTGAATGGGGAGTGCTCCCTCCGCTGGGGGGTGCTCCCTGTGTCAGGAGTGCTCCCTCTGCCAGGATAACCCCCTATGTCCTAGAAGCAACCTCTGTCCACAATCTCCCCTCTACCTGAGGCGCTCTCCACTCTCCTCTTCTCTGACAGGAAACTACTCATCCTCCTTAAGACTCAGTGCAGGCAACTCCCTCCCAAGAGGGTTCTGGGACCCCCCCCCACTGCCTCTCCTGTGCACCCCCTACACCACATTGTCTCCAGCACATTCACCATCTGCTTCCTCACCCATGCCTCCCCACCCCTCCGGCCTCCAGCCAGTCTCTGAGCTCCCCAAAGACAGGGACGGAGTCTATAGCCTTTGGGGGCTCTGCTCCAGTGTCCGACCCAAAGAAGGAGTCCTGGCTGTGAAAGGTGCAGCCCTGTGTTCCAGTCCCGTTCTTTAAAAAGTGGTCGTACTTATACATTTACAGGTGATTGTTGAACGTGTTGTATGTCGTAGGTGCTATATACTGTGTTCTCACAATAAACTGAGAGAGAGAAAAAAATGTATTAAGAAAATCAGGCGCCCCTCCTGAGTGGCTCAGTAGGTTAAGCATCCAACTCTTGGTTTCAGCAAAGATCTCAGGGTTGTGAGACTGAGCCCCACATCGGGCTCTGCACTCAGTGGAGAGTCTGCTTGAGAGTCTCTCTCTCCACCCCTCCCTCCCCACCTCCTCTCTCTCCAATAAATAAATAATCCTTTTTTTTTTTTTTTAAGATTTTATTTATTCGTCAGAGAGAGAGAGAGAGAAAGAGCGCACAAGCAGGGGGAGCGACAGGCAGAGGGCGAAGCAGGCTCCCCTTGGAGCAAGGAGCCCAATGCGGGACTCAATCCCAGGACCCTGGGATCATGACCTGAGCCAAAGGCAGCCGCTTACCCAACTGAGCCACCCAGGCGTCCCAATAATCCTTTAAAAAAGAAAATCATGGGGGAGAGAAAATACATGGACTGTCCTGTACTGTATTTATTGAAAAAAAAAAACAAAACCTCACCCGTGGACCAGTGCATTTCAAACCTGTGTTGTTCAAGGTCTACCTGTGTATCTAAGAAAGCTGAAAGAGTTCTTAGAAATCCTCTCTACAACCCTCTCCTTTAACCTGGGGAAACTGAAGCCGAAGAGCGCATGTCTTGCCCAAAGTCCTTTCCTCCGAACCTCTCACTCCTGTCCTGAGCCCTCTCTGTGGCAGAAGTGAGCTTCCTGGCACCTTTGTGGGAATGGACATGCGTGCCTGCACACACAGGGGCCTCTCTCACACCTGGCCAGCCTCATGGACCCAGGGGACTGACCCTTATACCCACTGTTTCTGTAAGATGGGCTCTCAGGCGACAGACCCCTGATCAGATGAGGACACTGAGTCCCAGGAGGACAAGTGGGGGGCCCCAGCCATCTTCAGGTCTGGGACATCTGATTCTGGGCTGGGGCTGTGTTCAAGTCAAATTAATAGAAAATGCTAGAATTGCCAGTTGTGCGCATAGATGTAAGAATCCGTGTAAGCGCCCTTCCTGGCCCATGTGCTTTCTGACACACTGCTTCTTGCCTCCTTAGTCAGGGGATGAAGACAATCTCCCTGCCGGTGACGACAGAGGCCCTAGGGCCCACATTTGGCCTGGCACAACCCTTCTGGGGATCAATTTGGTGCCTCATGGGGAGGTCCCTCCCTGCATTTCCCGTTGGTACAGCTACTTATGGAACTGGTGTGACCCTGTTGACAAGCCGCTGTCTCTGCGATGGGGCAGGGGCCCACAGGGACCGCCACTCAGCCAAGGAAAATACTGCTCCGTCTTTAAAAGGGCCATTGGTGCAAGGCGTCAATGACCAAAGGAGAAGCCAGGTCCAGGGACCAAGGCAAGACGCTGGACTGTAGGAGTTCACCCTCCACACGGAGGGGGATGCTCCAGGGGAGAGGCCGGGACAGAAACGCAGCCCAGGGAGCACAAGTCCTCTCTGGGTGGGGCGGTTATTGGGGCGACATTTATTCTGATACCGATCACTTAGAGGATTTTAAAAATAAAACGAATAAAAGAAATATAGGGAAGGCAGGAGGGCGGGAGGGCGGGACGGTCACCTAAAAGAGCCCGAGGTCTGGGTCACAGCCCCAGAGGCCGGTGCGCGCGGCGGGGGGCGGGCTGCTGGGCGCTCGGGGCGCGGACGCGGCGGGGCTCCTCCCGGGCGCCCGCCCCTCCCGGCCCCCCGCCGAGGGTCGCCCGCGCCCAGCCCCGAGGGTCGCCCCCGCCCCCCGGCCCCGTGGGCCGGGCCGGGCGAGCCCGCATTGGCATTCCGCGCCGCGCCGCCGGGTGCGTGCCCGCGCCGTTCCCAGCCCGCCGCGCCGCGCGGGGACAGTGGCGCATTGTTCGCCCGGACACCCCGGGCGGCGCAGCGCCCTCGGGGCTTGGCGCGGCCCTGCCGCGATTTGCATGAGCTCCAGTCACAAAGGTTCAAGGTCAGGAGCGCGGGGCGGCCGAGCCCCGCCCGGCCCAGGCGCTATTCTTCGCCCCGGCGGCGGGAATTCCTCGCCGCCCGCGCCCGGGCCGCCCCTGCGCGTGAATGGCCGAGCGCCGCCGCCGTCTGAGGCGCTTTGTGTCTCGGCCGGGCCAGCTGGGCCCGCGAGGGACGTGCCAGCTCGGCCGGCGGCGCCCCCGCGCCAGCGCCCCTCGCCCATGCTAATCAGCCTGGCAGCGCGTCTGGGCGGGCGGCCCGGCGGGAGCCCCCCATGTTCCCAGCTAGGAGGCCCCCAGCCTTTTCCTGCTGCCAGGAGGTCCCCAAGTCCCCCGCCAGGGGCCCCCCACTCCCATCCCCCTGCCAGGTGCCTTCCACCCCTCCTGCCGAAGAGCCCTCCACGCCTCCTGCCAGGAGCTCCTCCTCTCCAGCTGCCGGAGTCCCCCCAACCCCGTGAGAAAGGCAGGGCCACAGCGCGGTCAGCGATTGGCCAGGGAGCCCGGCCTAGGACCCTGTCCCTGCTGTGACAGGACTCTTGGCGGGGTCCGGAGCAGCCTCTCCGGGCCTCAGTTTCCCCAGAACAGGCCACCGGTGCATGATCTCCAGAGGCCCATCTGGAACTGGGAGGTGTCTTCCAGCAGGCCATCGGGGCCGCCCTCGCACCACCTCCGCAGCCCTCCAGCCTGGTGGCCTGGGGACATTCACCCTTCCCTAAATTGTTGTCAGCAGAGATGTGAGGACTCTGAGCCTGACAGCTTGGGGGAGGGGGACTCAGGAGCATCCTTGTCATAGCATGGCATTGTCACCACTCCCCAGGAAGGCCCCACTCACACGGCATCTAATTGTGCCCCACTCAACTGCAAACTTCTTGTGGGTAGAGCTGCTCTATCCCCACAGCTCCCTGGCACCTAGGCCGAACTTACTGATGGCATATGCGGATGAATGAATGCCCAGCCACATGGATTACAGTGTGCCAGGGCCGATGGGGACAGGCAATGGCATTTGGTATTTCTAGTTCTTGGAAAGAGGCACAGAGGGAGAAGCAGGCTTCTCTCGGGCCTCTGAGCTCCACTGTTCCCCAGGAGTGTCCCTAACTTTTGACCCTCTGGGGAGGCCCAAAAGTTGTCTCTCTGCTTAAGGCTGCCCCCCAGGGGCACCTGCTGGGAGGTCTAGAGCCTGATGCTACCAAGGACCCTCCCCTTTCTGCAGCATCTATGATCCCACCAGGCACCAGAGGAGGCCTAAAGGATGGGGAGAGGGAGCAGCGTGTCCGGGGACAGGGGCTGGTGGGGTGGTGGGGTGAATTTCCATGGAGTTTCTAGCAGCCAAGGCTGAGTTGGGCCTCACTGCCAGTGCAGCCCAGCCATCGCAGGCCCAGGAAGGAGGGTCTGGGTGTGTTGGTGGCATAGGGCACCAGAGAGGGGACTCCCATCACCATACAGACCCTTGGGTGGCAGGGAGTCTGCCCTTTGGACTTGAGAGACCCAAGTTCAAACCTCTTCCCTAGCTCTTGCTCACTCTGTGCCCCCGGTGGTCCTTCCTTCCCTCCAAGCCTTATCTACAGGCACAATTACATTTTCCACACTGCTTGGAGAATTACTTAGGACCCTGATGTGACACTCCCTAGTCTCCTGTCTCCCTGGCTTCCGTTTCCCATGGGTCCCTGACCCGGTCTCTGCTCATGGGATCCTACTACTGGGCATTTTTCAACCATCCCAGCACATGAGGCTGCCCTGCAGGGAAGAGCCCCTCCAGCCGGCCACCTCGCCCTGCCTCTCGGTGCACCCCTTGCCCTCTAGCCCAACCTGTCTGCTTTGGTCCGGATACCGCCTCCCCCAAGAGTTGCCCCTAACCCTTTCTCCCTTCCAACCTCCCTCCTCCCACCTGCCTGGACTTTCCATGACGCGCTAAGGAAGGTGACTCCAAACGTAAAAGTAATAGGGAGCCACGGCAGGTTTGAAGCGAGGGGTAGCAATCTGGTGAGTCTCCCTGGTGACCTGGGCAGGGAACGTGCAGAAAGGTGTTCTCAGGAAGACTGGAATCCACAGACTGGTCAAGTGTGAAAGGAGATATGGAGGGCCTACTGAAGATTGCAAACTTGCTATTTTTCCATGTGGAGGGCTTTAGAAAAGTCATTAATTTTAATTTTCTTTTTTTTTTAAAGGTTATTTTTAAACCAAGAAAAGTAGGAACACAACCTCAAGATAAAGGCCGTTTCCTCCTGCGGGGCACACATGGGATTTAACTGGCCACATTATCCTCACGTTGTCATTTCATGTGGCAGTAACACACGCGGTCACGGCAGGCCCTCACAGTGGGATCCTCCTGGTGGTATCCCTTCCTCCCCGGACCAGGGGGATCTCCTGATGGGTCCCCTGGCTCCCCTGGGGCCCTCTAACCTGGCAGCTCTCAGAGGCCAACCTGGGGTACCCAGCCAGTCAGTGGGTTGACAGCCGGACCACGAAGAGGGGCCATGGAGGTGGCCTGCAGCTGTGACACAGGTCTCTCAGACCACTAAGATCAAAGAGCCTTTATGAGGAGAAGAGGGAACAGAGCACAGATGATTCTCTCTGTCCCCGTGCTGGGAGTCAGGAATGTGCAAACATAAGTATTCAATGTGCACATGGACAGTCGGCCCTCCTGCCCCAAGCCAGCAGGCTCCGATCACTTAGCGGGGAACAGAGCACAGGCCCAGCACAAGAGCAGGACCTGTATGAAGCCTTGCAGAATGTTCTGGATGGAGACTCATCCTCACTTCCAAGGGCAGGCTGTGCTATGGACATTTTGCTGATTGGAAAGTGGGCATCGTTGGTAATTAGCATCAGAGTCCTGAGCCCCGCCCCAGAGCTGGGAGGCCCTGGGTGATCACAGAAGGCAGCTGGGTATTGACCAGAGAGGGTACCCAGCCAGTGACAGCTCTTGCCTGCAGTCACCCAGCAGGGTTAGAGTAGAAAGACAGTCGCTCCTTTAGGTGACATGGTGAACCTAGGTCGCCTGCCTAACTTCCCCTTGTTTTTCAATCCTTTGTCAAGAGTAAATGTCAAGCTTCCCTGTTTCCAGATGACGGCGTGTTTGAAACAGGAGGGTCTGAATTAATTTCCAACCAGCGCCTCTCCGAGTATCAGCGCTCATACGCTGTGCCATCCTGGACTTCACACTGGCAACAGGCCCTGGGTTGGGCACTGAAGACAGAAGTCCTTGCTTTCCAGAAACTCACAGCCCAGTGAGGCTCTGGGTCAATGATATGGAGCTTGTTCCCAAAGGCGGCAAGTGCCAGGTACCCCAGGAGCTGCTTGTCATAGCCAAGGGATGCATCCCAGAGAGCTTCCTGGAGGAAGTGGTAGCTGAGCTGAGCCTTGCACAAGGTACATGCTCCATAACATCAACAGTTGTTGTTATTCACAGTAGGAGTAAGGGGAGCTGCCAGCAAGGCAACTCTGAGTAGAAGACTATCCCCACCATCAGAAAGAGCTGGGAGAAAAGGCGGGCAGTTCTCCGTGGCAGGAGAAGGCGGGGAGGCACAATGGGGGAAGGTGAGACTAGAGAGAGAATCCAGGAACCACCGTAGGTAGCAGAGCACTGAAGGGTTCAAGAAGGCTAGGGTTGGCAAGGCACCTGGGTGGCTCAGTTGGTTAAGCATCTGCCCGCAACTTGGGTCATGATCCCAGGGGGCTGGGATCGAGTCCTGTATCCAGGTCCTTGCTCAGCAGGGAGCCTGCTTCTCCCTCTGCCTCTGCCTGCGGCTCGTCCCTCCACCTGCTGCTCTATCTGCTTGTACGTTTTTTCTCTCTCCCTGATAAATAAATAAATAAAATCTTAAAAAAAAAAAAAAAGGGGGAGGGAGGCTAGGGATGGGTAATGAGGGTTTGGAGAACCATTCCTGCAGCCACCCCGGAGAAGGCAGGCAGCCTGTGGGGAGCCTGTGGCCCTGGGCAGAGGACAGGGGCCTCAGAGGAAGGGTGGCCAGGGCTCTGTAACTCTGGGGGACCTGGTGGCCTGACTTGTAACTGAGATGGGCACCTGCAGATAATGTGCCTCATACCAGCCCCGGGTACTGGGCTAAGCCCCTGTGTGATGGGACCAAGAGCACTGGCCACCAGAGAGTGTATGGGACAGCCTGCTCTGTGGCAGGGGAGGCTGTGGAGTGTTCCCGGTGGTGACCCCTTGATCCAGAAGTCCTGCGGTAAAGCACAGATGTGTCCACGACTGTTGGATGCCACTCACCCTGCCACAGCAAAGTGCCAGGTTGGCCTGGTGGAAAGTCAGGGGTCCTGCCACACCTTGCACCTGGGAAATGGTCCAGGCAGTCCTGGCAGTGCCAGCAAACAGTGCAAAGTAGCATCTGGGGCCAAGTGGGAGTCAAACCTTTGCCAGTCGGGTATCTCGGGTCCAGGATTATGGCCCCACTAGAGCTCAGAACCCAGAGCCTCCCTGCCCACCTGTCTTTGGAATTTGTTCAGCAAAAGTAAGAAGATGGTGTCCACAGAGGACCCATCCTGGGACAGTGAGGTTCCTGCAGTAATGCCTCTCCTATTGGGTAGAACTAAGACATCTCTAGGCAGAAACCCACCAGCACATACTCATATGCTCCGGGTGCTGGAATAATCCATTCACCTCTTCTAGAGGGCCAATGGGGAATATACGCAGGAGCCTTTAAAAAGCAAATCCTCGAAGTGCCTGGGTGGGTCAGTTGGTTAAGCATCCCACTCTTTTTTTTTTTTTTTTTTAAGATTTATTTATTTGACAGAGAGAGAAATCACAAGTAGGCAGAGAGGCAGGCAGAGAGAGAGGGGAGGAAGCAAGCTCCCTGCAGAGCAGAGAGCCCGATGCAGGGCTTGATCCCAGGACCCTGGGATCATGACCTGAGCTAAAGGCAAAGGCTTTAACCCACTGAGCCACCCAGGCACCCAGCATCCCACTCTAGATGACTCAGGGTCATGAGTTTGAGCTCAGCACTGAGCTCCACAACGGGCATGGAGCCTACTTAAAAAAATAAAAAATAAAAAGGCAAATTCTCTGTGACGTTACAGTTCTTCTCTTAGGAGTTCCTAAAGGGGATTTCTGGAAATGCACAAGGAGGATGTTTGTCATAGCACATTTGTAAATCACCTTGGCGGCCAACAGAGAATTAGTTACAGGCGTTATGTACGGGACATCTGAATAATGGATTATTCCGCAAACATTTAAAAGTGGGCTATAGACATTTATGTAAAGTCAAGGTGAATTGTCCCTTGTGCATCAGTGAAAGTGCAGATAATAAAACATGATCCAGGACGACGGTGATTTTAGGTACATATTATGAATAGAGAAGAAAGCCAGGTCAAACAGACACTCAAAAGTCAGCTGAGGTTTCTTTTGAGTTGGGATGCCACACATTTATTTTTTTCTCATGAGTGCTTTTCTGTGTTTGCAAAACAGACAACAGTAAATGTGTATGTTTGTAATCAAGACCAAAAGGCATGCACGCAAGTGTGCATATGTGCGTGTGTGCGTGCATGCGTGTGTGTGTTTCAATGGCTCAGAAAGAAAAGTCTAAGTTCAGATAAAGATCCACAGTGACTCACTCCTCCCCCAAAGCAGGCTTCTGTCTCCCGGCTTGGAAATTATCATAGAAAATGCTGAATGTGCAAGGCCTGGCTTGGTCCCTGTTTCCCTAGAACAGAGCTCCCCAGAAGGGCTGTCCCTGACAAGGTACCTGGCAGGGTCACCCATGAGGAGCTGACCACATGCAAACCTTGTCTTACCCAGGCATCCTTGGAACCAGAATGCAGGAGAGATACATTCCTACTTTCTCCTTCACCCCGAAATATCTTGTGTATGTGTGGGTCTAACTCGTAACATGTATATCACATAAAATTTACCACTCACCATTTCAGTGGCATTAAATACACTCACAATTTGTTGTGGGACCAACACCACCAACCATTCCAGAACTTTCCATCATCCCAAACTGAGACTCTGCAACTATTAAATAATAACTCCCCATCCTTCTCTCCCGCCCAGACCATGGTAACCACTACTTTCTGTCCCTATGAATTCAACTAGTGTAGGTACCTCACATAAGTGGCCTCATACAGTATTTGTCCTCTTGTGCCTGGCTTATTTCACTGAGCATATAAACTTTCAAAATTAATCCATGCTATAGCAGGTATCAGGCTTCATTCTGTCTTAAGGCTGAGTAACACTCCCTTGTATTTATATACAATGTTTCTCCATTCATCTGATGGATATTTGTTTCCACTTTTTCTCTATTGTCCAAGTAAATGTGGGTGTATAACTATTTGCTAGAGTCCCTGTTTACAGTTCTTCTGGGTGTATACCTAGGAGTGGAATTGCTGGGTCCCCTAATTCTGTGTTTCATGTCTCAAGGAACCAGCATGCTTTTCTTTATTGCAACTGCACAACTTTACTTTCCTACTAAACATATTTATGAGGGCTCCAATTTCTTCACACCTTTACCAATGCAGCTTCTTTTCTTGTTTTTGTTTTGCTTTTTTTTTTTTTTTTAAGACTGTTATTTATTTATTTGACAGACAGAGATCACAAGTAGGCAGAGAGGCAGGCAGAGAGAGAGAGGAAGGGAAGCAGGCTCCCGGCCAAGCAGAAAGCCCGATCCCAGGACCCTGAGATCATGACCTGAGCCGAAGGCAGAGGCTTTAACCCACTGAGCCACCCAGGTGCCCCTGGTTTTGTTTTTTTAATAATAGCCATCTTACTAAGTGGGAAGTGGCATTTCATTGTGATATTGCTTTGCATTTCCCCAATGATTAGTGATGCTGAGCGTCTTTTCATGCGTTTATCAGCTGTTTGAATATCATCTTTGCAGAAATATCCGTTCAAATCCTTTCACCACTTCTTAATTGGGTTTGTTGCTGTATTCTGGATATGAGAGATTTTTTTTTTTTTGTACATAAAGTATCCTTGGGTCATATCCCTTGCTAAAACATTCTTTTACAACTTAATTCTGGAAAACAAGTAAAGGAAAAAATATACAAGAAAGATTAGTGATTATAATCTTCCCTTTACCGATTGTGCATCTAGGATCTGTCAGGAGGAATCTTACTGAACTTTGCAGAGATTTAGCACTTAGTAGTTCATCGTACAAAGAGGAAGCCAGCGATGGAACTGTAAATAATGATGTCTGATCAGAGCATGCAAGTGAAGTGAAATAAGGACCGTCCAACGCAGGGCTGTGTGATTACAAACCTTGTAGATGGGCACGGGATGTGGGGACATTTACAATATGGCCGCATCTGAAAGAAGTTTCCAAAACCATGTTTACCCTACAGTCCCAATTACATTTCAAACATAGGTGTAATTCTGCAAAAGCAGGAAGGAAAAATGCCAAAATGTTAGCACTGGTAAGCTCTGTGTGCTGGACTGTCAGGTCACGTTTATTTTCTTTTTTGCATTTTTCAATTCTCCAAATTTTCTGCAAAAACATGTGACTTTTACAATCAGAAAAAAATAGTTACTTTTAAGACATCCATCAGTATGTGTCCAGTGATTTCCCGATCGTGTAAAAATCTATGTATTTACAAAAAAAAAAAAAAGAAAGAAAAAGCAGCTCTTGGCCATAGTTTGGGCTGTGTGAGATTCTGAAAGTTTGCTCATTTTTTACTTGGGATCTCCTGCATTTTCCAAACTGTCTACTATCTGGTTGTTTTGTTATCTGATTAGGGAGGGAGTTAAAAGACAGAAAATTATTTAAACTTTTAAAAATGAAAACTAAAGTAAATGAAAATCAGAATCGGACGAAATCTGGCTGAAACACCTCGGGCACGCCCGCGAAGGCCAGGCCGGGCTGGAGCGCGGGAAGGGCGGGACGCGGAAACTGAATCACCAGCGCAGCCCCGGCCGCTCCAGGCCCCGCCCACGGCTGCGTCAGGCCCCGCCTCAACCCCGCCCACCGGGCTGCGGCGCTACGTTCGCTCGGCCCGCCGGCGGGGCAATCGAAGCGGCCGCCCGGGGGCCCCGCCCCGAGTCTCGTCAAGAGCACGCCTTCGCCCCGCCCTTCCTGCCCCCACCCGCCCCACCCCCACCCCCCTCACCAACCTCGGCCGAGCCGCCGCGTTCGCGCCTTGGCCCGCCGCGCCTCCTCCTGGGCTTCCGGAGCCGGCCGCGCAGAGGCCCCGCCCCTAGGCACGTCGGGCTCCGCCGGCCCCGCCCCCTCGCCCCCCGCCCCCTCGCGCAGGGTCCGCGCCGCCTGTCGCTCGGGGCTGGCTTCCGGAACGGGACGGAAGGGCGGGCGGCGGCCAAGGCCAAGGCCAGGGCCGAGGCCGGCGGAGCCCAGGCCGCCTAGGCCGGGCCGCGGAAGGGCGCGGCTGTTCGGGAGGGGCCCGCGCGCACTTCCTCCTGTCCTCCTCGTTCCTGCCCCTCCCGCCCGCAGGAGCTGCGGAGGCCGCCGGCCCGGAGCGGGGGGTGCAGGGTGGGGGGCGGAGATCAAAGGGGGGCGGGACCCCGGGGTCGCGCGCCGCTCGCCGGCCGGGCCCGGAGGGGCAGCGGGCGGGTCAAAGCGCGCCGGCCGGGCTGGCCCTGCCGAGCGGCCGGACGCGGCGCTCCTGAGCCGCGGGGTTGGCGCTCCGCCTGCCTGCGGGGTCGAGGTCGGGCCCAGGGGGGCGCTCGGCCCTGCCCCGCCGGCCGCCACTCCGGCCTGAGCTGGGAAGGCGGATGCCGCAGCCGCAGTGCCGCTGCGGGGTTCGACGGCCCCGGCACCTAGCAGCCGCTGTCCAGTGTTGCAAACCACGTCGCCCGCAGGCGGGGGTGCACATGCCTTTATGGCATCTCAGGACTCCGCACTGCGCGGGGAAGCGCCGCCCTCGTCCGCCCCAGCCGGCGGGGGCGGGGGGACCGGGACCGGACGGGGGCCCCGCCGGAGCCGGGGCACAGCCGGCATTTGGACCAGACCTCCGATCCTGCATCTCAGGCGTTCACGCTCTGCAAACCCGGCCGTGATAGCAGTGGCCGGCTCTGGTCCTTCCCGTAGCTCCTGCGGCCTCACCCCCAGCAGGAAGCGCCACCAGCCCACAGGGGAGCCGCACTCCCCGCTCTGACGGGGCCGGGCACCCGGGAGCTCTGCCCCAGGAGCCTGGAGATCTTGTGCCAAGTAAAAACCCACCTGCCAAACGCGGGGTCTTTTCGTCCAGGCGACGGGAAAAGACATCCTCCGCGCAGAGAGGGTGTGGGAAAGTAGGTGATTCCAGGACGGCTGGTGTGTTGGTGCAAGTCAGACGAGCCCATGGCACCAGGCTGGGGAGTGGGGAGAGCACCCCGGGATAGTCTCGCACAGCCACAGACTCCACGGTGAAGAAAACAAAGCCCCAGTTCTTCCACCGCGGCTTGCCTCTCCTCTCCACCCACTGCTCTCCCTGGGAGACTCTGAGGGGGCATTTTGGCTTTCCACATGGCTCCCCAGGGTGGCATAGGAAGGTCACGTGGCGCTGCAGGTTGGCAGCACATAGGACACAGGGGCCGCAGCCCAGGCCAGCTCAAGGCCCAGCGCGGTGTGCCTGCAGCCATCCAGATTTTTCAGCCTCGAAATGTATCTCAGAAAGGAAGCTGCACATTTGATTTTTTTTTTCTTTTGGCTCCATATTAAAGAACAAAGTATGGAACTGGACAGGCCCCTCTGTAAACAGAAAACACATGTTTTCTGAGAGAATGGGACCTTCCTTTCCTGATCTCTTCCTCCAAGGACAAAGACCTCCTTAGCCCTCTGGGCCTTCAGGATTAGAGAGGCCTCAGACCCAGGGCTGAGAGGAGGTGATTCTTCTTTGCCCTGACTCCCGGAACAACACCCACATTCTTAAATAGGGGCAGGAATGGGGTGTTTGTGGGCCTGGAGTGCGGTCCCAGAAAGGAAGTCCCTTGGGGACCTGAACAGGATTTAGGGAGGAAAAGGGAGAATCTGTTTGGATCATTTACATCCTTCAAGCACTTGAGAATCATCTCGGGGTCTACTTGAACTTGCTTTGGATGAACGTGCATTTCTTGGGGTCTGCTAGCCCCACACAGGGGCAGAGACCTCTCCTAACATCGAAGAGCGGCGGTGCCCTTGTGTCTGCAAAGAGTAGGCATGCTGAGACTCTTACCCGTGTGAACTTGGGCAAGTTTCTTAACCTCTCTGAGTCTTGGGTTTCACATCTGTAAAATGGGGGTGACAATATTTGCTCATCCAGGATTAAATAAATTAATGGGTATGGCCTGGTTGGACACCTAGGAGCCAATTAATAAGTGAACAATGTCAAACTTTGTATCAGTTTCCATGCTGAGCTATTTCCGTGCCCCCAGAGTAACCTTAGAGCCCTCTACAAGTATATAGGATGCCTGGGCTCCTAGGAGCACGTCCACATCCCTTGTCCTCTGCCAGGCACTGGCTGAGCACCAGGCCTCAGCCACCTGCAGACTGGCTATGCCACTTAATGGATCATCACTTTGAATCCGCCCAGCAGCCTGATCTCAGTCCTCAAGGGGAGATTGAATTTTGGGAAATAACCAGACGTCCTTTGGGCCAAGTCTGCTGAGTAGATGCACGCAAGCCAAGCCCTGTCTCAGGCCACAATGTGCTTTGGACTGTAGTAAAGTCAGGAGCCCCTGTGGCTCTGGAGTGAAGGCAGTGCGGATGGAAAATCTGGATTGGATCGTCTGGACTGGCCACCACTGACACTGGCGGGTATAGACCGCCAGTGAGCCTGAGTGTGAGCAAACACAGAGATAGTCACACACACCCAAGCTGCATAGATGAGCCAAATCAAAGCCAGACTAATTAACATGAGGCTGCCTTTCATCTCAGCCCACAGTTTGATTTTCACGAAAATCTTTGTGGGAAAATTCCAGCGTTCCTGATATAGGGGAATGAAAGCATACAGGACTTAGAGGTTGGGGTTCCCTCCCAGTTCTGTCCCTAACCGGCCATGTGGCCTCTGCAGCCCTCTGTTGTCCCATCTGAGCAGTGGGGATCGTGAAGCCTGTCCTTAATATGAGAAGCAAGTGGGGAAGAAATGGATGTGAACTTGGCTGGAAATCCCGGCCACCTGTGTGATGGGTCTTAAGGACATGGACAACCTTGGACCCAACACTCCACTTCTGGGAATTTATCCTCAGGGAAATCAGCACAGCCATACATTAAAATGTCCGTGTAAAGGTGTTCCCAGCAGTGTTACTGATAATAGCAAAAACTTTAAAATGACTGTACATCTGGCAATAGGGGGAGAATGGACTATTCTGCAGCTCTCAGGGGGCTCCAGGCAGGAGATACACAGGCCATGCCCACATGGTGCTAGTGACACTGCCCATTAAAATTCTTAAAAAAATAAATCGATCAGCATTCACAAAGCTCACTTCACAATAGCCAAAACATCAGAAAAAAACAGTTGTCCTCCAAGACCTGGGTGGGCATATATATAATGGAATGCCATAAAACAGGAAGTGCAAGCATGAGCTCTGGACGAACTCCGTGACATAGATGAAGGTCAAGTGTGCTGAGCAGGAGTTCATGTCTATGGGGCACCTGGCTGGCTCAGTTGGTAGAGCGTGATCTCAGGGCTGTGAGTTCAAGACCCATGTTGGGTATAGAGCTTACTTAAAGATAAATAAAGTCCTTTTAAAAAAATATTTAATTAGTTTATTTATTTGAAGAGAGAGAGAGAGCATGAGCTGGGAGAGATGCAGAGGGAGAGGGAGAAGCAGACTCCCCGCTGAGCTGGGAGCGGGACCCAGGACTCAATCCAGGGACTCTGGGATCAGGACCTGAGCCAAAGGCAGACACTTAACCAATTGAGCCACCCAGGTGCCCCCAAATATTTGTTTTGTTTTAATATTTTATTTATTCATTAGAGAGATCGCAAAAAAGAGAGCTAGCGCAAGAGAGGAGCAAATCAAGAGGGAGAAGCAGACTCCCTCCTCCCAGGAGGAGGCTCCATCGCAGGACCCTGAGATCACGACCTGAGCTGAAGGCAGAGGCCTGGGGTCAGGGTCTCAGGGTTACGAGGTCAGCCCCACATGGGGCTCCATGCTGGGTGTGGAGCCTGCTTGGGATTCTTTCGCTCCCTCTCCCACAAAAAATTAAAATAAAATCTTTTTTTTAAAAAGAGCTCATACTCTATATTCCCATTTATATAAATGAATCTATAGTGATATGAATCAGATAGGTGGTAACCTGGGGCCTAGGAGGCAGGGCTGCCTACAAGTTGGGACCAGGGGACATTTTGCGGTGACAGTGTTTTCTCTCTTGACTGTGATGCTGGGGACGTGGGTGAATACCTTTGTCCAAACTCATCGAACTGAACACGTGAATGGGATCTCACTGAAAGGAACTTGTACCCCAGTAAAGTTAATTTTAAAATGATTAGTATTTATTTTCCAGTTCCTAGAGAGATTAATATTTAATGACACGAAATGCCCACAACATAGTAAACAAAAAAATTTCTGAAATGACCCTAGAGCATAATCACACACACATATATCAGCACATCTAGGGAGCCGGCTCAGAGATTTTTCCAGAAGGACTTTCAACAAAATGTACCTAGTAATTAATTCATGGGTAATTTCTGTTTCCTATCTTGTGCTTTCCCTGTATTTCCAAATTTTCTGTAACAAACACTTTCCTTTTCATAAACACATTAAATAAGAACAAACATACCTCTTTTCCCTAGTTCCTGCTGTAGCGGCCCAGGGACATGGGGCTGGGCCCTAGGACAGAGGGTGAGGACAAGCCTGCTGGGTGAAGGGGGATCCCCTGGGAGGTGGTAGCCGACCATTAGGGGTGCGAGGGGCGGGGCCCCCTTCCCCGGTCCTTTGGCCCGGTTTCTGTGCCGCATTAGTCTCCAGGGCCGCCCTGCCCGCCGGCGCCACCGGTGTAGGGAGGACCATTATCCTTGTGTTGGCACCGGGGGCCTGGGAGCCAGCCCCTCCCATCTGGGCTGCCAGGGCCCTATGGCTTCTCCCCTGAATGAGCTTTTCTCCGGTGCTGCCTTGAGCAAGGGGTGGGGGGCAGAAGACCCTTGCCACCCCCCCCCCCAGCCCCCGGCCCTGGGAGGTCGGGGATATCGTTTACCATAATCCAAACTGGGGAAACCAAGAGGATAAGTAGCAGATTGCCTGCCATCACTCAGCCGGTACCTGGCGGCGCTCAGACTTGACCCCACCCAGCGCTGGATTCTCACTGGATTCAAGCTTCTTTTCCCAGGAGCTTCTGGGCCCCAAATAGCTCATTAATGCAGTGGGTTTGGGGACCTGGGGCTGTGTATCTCCCGTGCCGTTGTCTGCTCTGGGTTCCTGTACGATTTACCGTCTTCTACACAGTCAGCGGACCGGTCCGCTGGGCTCAGCACTTAAACGTGAGCTTCTCTGAGAACAGGGCTCTGCCCGCATGCAGAGCTGCTGTCCCCCTCTCCCCACATCGCCACCCCCGCCCCCATGGAAGACCCCTTCCCTCTAGCCAGCTGGCCTCACAAAGGTTCTGAGGAGGAGGCCTGATCGATCCGGTTTCTTCACCGCCCCCCCTCGGTTAGCAGATTCTATAACAGACTGTGGAAATTAAAAATAAGAGCCTGAAACTGTTAAAAAAAATTTTTTTTTTTAACCAAATCTCAAATGGGAAAGATGAGGCAACAGCAGGTTAAGGACACTTTGTGATGTTGTGTTTTTATCACTCGGCACCTTCCCGACTATAAATGTGCCGCGGATGGTCCTTGTGAACGGGGGTGGGGATGGCGGCTTATACCTGCGTTGAGGCTGGGGCTTAGCATCAGCTCACGTGGGGTGAGGGTGGGGGAGGTCATTGGTCCTGCTCTGATCCTCCTTCAGGGTTTCCAGTAAAAATCAGTTGATGAGGTAAAAGAAAGAAATTCTAACAAATGTAAGGTATTTGTGTGTCTATTTATAGAACTGTAAAGAAATTAACTGTAAAGTGAGTGGCCAAAGGCTTTAGAGTAAAAGGACCAGGAAGGAAGGAAATGTCCCTCCTCCCTTCCTTCCTTCCTTCCCTGTATGTTCTTTAAACTTTCTGTAACTTTTGTAATTTTTTTAAAAGATTTTATTTTATTTTTTTTTAACTGATCTCTACAACGTGACTTGGGGCTCGAACTCATGACCCCGAGATCAAGAGTCTTGTGCTCCACCGACTGAGCCAGCCAGGGGCCCTGACGGTTGTATTACTCTCATAACAAGAAGAAATAAAGGAGGTAGAATACGATTATATTAAAAGCGGCGGGACTGCCCCTGAGCCTTCCCATCAGATGATAACCATGACGATCAAGGACACTTTGGCTCCAGTACCTGCTCCGTACCAGATCTCCTGCTACCCTCTGCCATCATCCTGGCTCCTCAGAACCGCCTGCAGGTGGGAGCTGTCCACCACCCCCCCCCCCCCCCCCACCCCCCCGCCCAGGGGACCGAGGCCCTGGGGATGATCCTGATGCTCAGAACTGTACTCTTTCCCTAATGGCTTCCTGCCTCTTCAAGGTGAAGATTTTTCCTAAATACAATGATCTTGGATGAGAACATTTTTGTCCTGTTGACAGAGAATCTGGAATGACTTCTGTAAACAGAATTTAGTAAAAGAAATATAAAAGTCAGTTAGTTTTGTTTTTTGTTTCTGTATTCATTTTGTTTACTTTCTGACACTGTCCACCAGTGGCCAAACTAAAGATCAGCTCCATCATGTTCAGAGCCTAGGACCCTTGGGGCCCCTTATTCAAAAAGGATTCAGAGGGGCGCCTGGGTGGCTCAGTGGATTAAAGCCCCTGCCTTTGGCTTGGGTCATGCCCGCATCGTGCTCTCTGCTCAGCAGGGAGCGTGCTTCCTCCTCTCTCTCTCTGCCTGCCTCTCTGCCTACTTGTAATCTCTGTCTGTCAAAGAAATAAATAAAATCTTAAAAAAAAAAAAAAAAGGATTCTGAATTTTACGATGAGGACTATGGAGCACCAGGCCTAGAGTACCTGCACCGTCCACAGGCCCCCAAAGCCTGCCCCAACAAAGTCTGGACAGGTTTCGATGGAGCTACAGGGACATCCGCTCTGGGGGCAAAGCGAGCACCAGACACATGCCTTCGAGCTTCAGGAAGATATGTAGTCCCTGATACATTGTCCAGTCCCGGAAATACAAAGTAAGGAGAAGAGAGGGACAAGGGACACCAGGGACAACTCCAGGAGAGAAACCCCCTCCCCACCACCCAGGGGGAAGAGCTGGGTCCCTGCACAAGGAGTTTTCCTGTAAAGCAAAGGATACCTACTGCCTGTTCTTGTGAAACATCTCACCCTGCCCCGGAGCCTTGATAGAATTTCAGTGGCTTTGCTGGAGTCATTTGCTGGAGGCTTTGCTGTGTGGCTGGCCAGCCTCGGTCTTGGAGAGAAATGAGCTCAGACCAATGCTCATGCTTGCTCCAACAAAGACACAATGAGAAACTCCATCGCACCTGCTTTGGGAAAGGATCTCAGTCTTCACCGGCAGGTGGATTCCACCCCCCCACCCCCAGGTACTAGGGACAGACTGGACACCTCTGCATGTCAGTTGAGGACGATCTGTGGCTCTGAAGACAGGCTGCACAATGCCGCTCCAGCCAGCCGCACACACAATATGCCGCTTTCACCACGCTCGTATCCTCAGCCCCATGTCGGGTTCTGGCAGTTTCCAGGTGGATGGACAGCAGCACTGGGTGCCTCGACTGCTGCAGCCCCTGCTGTGAACAGTGTGTGAGAATGCAGGATCAACTACGGCAAGGGTCACGATGGAGAAGTCCTTGGGAGGGAAGAGAGGCTCCAGCCCTGTGAGGCCCCGTCCACTTTCACAGGACCACAGACAACATACTCCTCCCCCGGCCCTGCTCTCTACAGACCCCTTGCTCATTTTTCTTTAACAAACAATCCACCCCACTTCTGCCAGCTTTCCATAGCACTCTGGAGTAGCAGGCCTGTGACAGAATATTTTCTCCATGAGCATGTCTTGCAAGGAGGGACAGACAGACAAACGGTAAGCTAGGCAGCTGCAGAGACATCCCAAGGCAGATTGGCAGCTGCTCTGTGCCCCTCAGCTTCTGTTCCAGTGCTCACAGGGCCCTCGAAGGGAGTGGGCTTGGTCAGTGCACAGGTTCCCAGGCGTGGGGCCACTCAGCTGCCTTCCCCAGACCAGATGGGTCCCCAGGACCCTGCCTGGGACGGTTCCAAGCCACGCAGAGCAAGAGGGCAGAAAATGGAGGGCCACAGCCAAGAAGCAGCTGAGAAGAGCAGGGGGAGCTCCCAGGTCAGCTCAAGGCCTTGCGCAAGAAACACCTGCCTGCGGGGATAGGCTCCCACATCCACTGCCAATGCCGACTGGGAGCAGGCGGGCCTCTCCCAGGTCCTCTCCTGGACACCACGGGTCCCAACTGTCCCTCCGTTCTTAGAAACGCATGGTGGTTGACCCAAGCCCTCTGCTGAGGGGACAAGACGAGACAGAGCTCAGGGGCTTGCTGATACCCTGGGGACAGCCTCCTAGTGACACTCCCTTCCAGGAAGCACGCTGGGCCTGTCTCTCCCCAGACTTGCCCAAGGCGCTTTGGATTGGGTTGTAGCAGTGGGACCAGGGAGGGTAGAGGAGCCCCCTCCAGAGTTGAGGGGTGGGTGTTTACCCCTAAAGAAAAAGCCACCCCAAACAGCTACTGGGCGGAATTTCAGGTTGTGGGGTTTCTAAGTAGCCAGCCCCCTCCACCCTTTTCCTTTCGTTCCTCCCCTCTCGGGCCTGCTTTCCCTCTTTGTTGCCAAGCTCAGACGTCGCTGCTGAAACCGAGCCCAGCGTCCGCAAAGCCCGGAAACTTCCAGCTCCGCGACTAGGCAGAAAGTTGGGGTCGCAAGGCCAGGGTGACGGCGGCGCCCCAAAGGCCCGGCTCGGCGGTGACCGGGGGCGCCGCCTCTCGCGGCCTCGTTCCGCTTGGCCGCGCCGAGACCTCGGAGAGTCCAAGGGCGGGACGTGAACTTGACCGCGGGGGCTCCCCGGGATGACCTGGTAAGCGCGCCCGCTCTCCCGCCCCCACGCCCCTCCCCCGAGGCGCGCTGCGGCCGGCCGGGTCCGAGAGCGCGGCTGCGGGGGCCAGGGTCCCCGGCCAGGGGGTCCAGGGACCCGGGGAGGCCGGGAGCCGGGGCCCGGGTCTCCGTCCGGGAGGGGGCGCCGCCGCGGCCGCCATAGGAGCGCACCGGGAGCCGCGGCCCTCCGAGGCCCCCCGAGGTGTGCCCTCCGGGCCTCCTCCCCAGCAAGGCCTCGGGACGTTCGGAAGGAATCTTTCCCGACATGTTCCCTCCCCCGGCTGCTGGGTCTGGGCGGCGGCCATCCCGGCTCTTAAAGGGGAAAGAAGACCACTCTGGCTTTTTCTCTCCTTTGCTTTCTAGCGTGCTCGGCCCCCAGGAGAAGAGAAGGAAGGTGGGGGCGGGGGGCGGGGATCCAGTCTACCTCTCAGGTGTGAACGCGGGCGGGGGCCTGCCTGGGGGCTCCACACTCAGATGAGGGCCTGCCAAGAAGAGGGACCCGCAGCAGTTCCGGGAGAGGCAGGCCCTGCCACCGGAGTGGGTCCTGGGGGATCCCCGGGGGATACGGCTCCTGACCCACTCCAGTGGCCTGAGCAGTGGCCCTGCCCTCTCCTGTGTGACCCCTCCCCCTGAGCGGGACCCCCAGCCACAACCTCCCTATCAGCTCTGCCCTGGGCTCCTTGTGCCTGGGTAGCCACCGTGGCCGATGGTGGGTTCGAAACATGACAGCTGTGCTCAGGGCCTGTGTAAGACAGGAAGTCTGGCCCCGTGGGACCTTGTCTCTGGCGTCTCCTCCACCCCATGGTCTTTGCCCACAAGCCCATTCCAGCAGCCGCTCCAGCCCATTCCTCCACACCTGTCCTTTTGCCGCAGACAGGCCAGTGAGTGTCCTGATCCCTAAGGGGCACCTTCAGGATAGGGAAGCAGAGCTTGAAAATGTCGGAGTTCTTCCCTGGGTCTGGGCCTGGAGTTTGACTCAGTGCTCCCCAGCCACAGCAGGGACTGTCTGCGTGGCTTTGCTCTAGGCAGTGGCCTGGTCCCTAACCTTCTAGAGAGCACTGTTAACCTCATCTCCATTCCCAGGGCTCCGGGAGCCCAAAGTCCTTGTGAGAGGCTGCAGGGGCGGTGGGTAGGAGGGTTCATGCCAGAGTGAGAAGGTCCGGGCCAGCTGGGTTTGGGCAGGTCACCACCCTCAGTGCCCTGGACGTGCCAGCAGCGGCCTCGAATGGGCAGCCTGCAGGGTTCAGGAAGACCAGGTGGGGCACTGTGAAGAATTTTCAGGCATGGGGGGGAACAGAGACCCCAGGCCTGCCAGTTGCTGCCAAGAGGGTCAAGGCCTCGGGTGCCAGAGCCTCGGACTTTTTGGGAGAAGGAAGTCCATGTTTGTGCATGGAATGTCCAAAATTTGAAAATATCACATATCCTGGGTTGAACCCAGCCTGCAGACCCCACTCTGCAACCCCTTGAACACCTGAGCTAGTTAGTGCTACATGGAAGAAGGATTCCCAGGGACCCCAGCCCCAGCCCAGTATCTGATGACGAAGCCCCATAGATCTGGAGAGCAGGTGGGAAAGTCAGTCTGTACCCTGCTTAGCCTACATCTCAGGGAAGTCGAGGCCTGAGTGCTCCGGACAACGGGGCCGGCTTGCCTCTTTCAGATCAGATCTGGTTCACTGAGCTGATTTGGAGTTAAAATCTCCCCTTAAACCAGGTAATAGAACTACGCCATCCCCAAATCCTCTGAGGAGCCTCTGTGCCCACTCAGGCGGTGCCCGCCGAGTGTGCTGTGCAACAAAGCCACGCAGGGCAAGATGCGGAAAGCGAACTTCAACTTGAACTTTCTTCCTGTCCCAGGTGGTAGAGCAACCTCCAGGTATGAAAGCCTGGGTCTGTTGCTGCCCAGAAGGGCTGAATACAGAGAGCCAGGCCTGTTTCCGAACCCCAGCACTGCCTCATGCTGCGTGGAGGTGCTGGGAGACTGACCTCGTGTCCCCTGTCTTCAGCTTCCCCCGCACCCCTACAGCCTACAGCCCTGCCTACAGTGCCTACAGCCCTGGGCTGAGCACTGGGGATCAAGAGGCGGTTCTGACACTGGCTGTACCTTGAGAAGCTGCTTGCTGGCTGCCCCGCGCAATCTTAGCACCGGGGGAGGTTCTCTGGGCTAACTCCCATCCAGGGAAAGTGTTTCGTGCACAATGCTTCTGCTGGTGGCCTTGCAGCCTTTGTTGAATGCCCCCAGAGATGAGCAGCTCACCACCTCTCTGGTGGTGTTTCTTGTAGGTACCCCTGAAACTTTACTGTCAGGACCAAGGTCTGAGGCACCTGGTTTTACGGGGAAAATACACACCTGGTAAGAAGGTCCTAAGAAATTGGCGAGGTATTGATTTTAGTCTCCAGAGGAAGCCCTGCAAGGGATGGACGCATGTTTCCCACTTTGTGGGAATTGGCCTATGTAGCAAGGAGAAGACGAGGAGTCGCTGAGTGGGGAGATTAAGCAGACATGGTACAAGAGGCCGGCCGCCTCACTCAGGAAACTCGAGAGCGAAGTCGAGGCATCCAGAGGCCTTGGGTTCCTTTGGCAGGACGGGCTGCATAATTTGCGGAGCGTGGGGCAGAATTAAAACGCGGGGTCCTTATTCAAAACGAGGAAGAGTTTCAAGATGGTGACCACAAAGGATTAAGCTAAGTGTGGGCCCCTATGAGCACGGGGCCTTCCTGAGCATGGGCTCTTTGTGGCAGAGAGGTCACAACCCACAAAGCTGGTTGAGCACCCGGCATGTACCTAAGCAGGGTGCCGAGGCCCAAGGGGACCCACGGGCAGCCTCCTGGAGGGAGCACGACTCCCCTCCTGCACTGGGTGTCTTCCGTCACTGGGGTTGCATGCTAATTCTAGAACACTTCCAGTCCTCACAAAAGAAGAGAAATATTTCCAATCACCCATAAAACCACCAGAGATAGCCAGTGGGAGCACTTTGCCCATCTTCAAACTTGGGTGTTTTGAAACAAAATCGCCATCCGAGCTTCTTATTAGAATACGTATCGTTTTATCTTCTGTTTGTTCTACCAAACTTTTTTCACTGCCTCTTCCTAAGTCAGACGCTGCTGTTCTGCCGGTCGATTTTTAATGGCTAATGTTTCATGGGCACAGCTTTTTAACAATCCCCATCATTGGACACAGGTGATTCCCCGCTCTGTTATACACAGCTTTGAGGAACGCGTGTGTGCACAAATCTGCACATTTCCGAGGGGAGTGTTTCCAGAAGTTTCCAGAAGCCTCTTGGGGTGTCTCTGAAATTTCACCTTGGCCAGGGCCCGAGCTGCCATCCCCCTCGCGGTGGCACTGCTGAGGGGACAGCCCTGCCTGGCATCTTAGTTGTTCTTTTTAGAGAGAACCCAGTCGTCCCGCAGCTGACTTGCCTGGGCAGTGCTGGGCCCCCAGGGCACATGCAGCAACAACTGGTCGCCTTCACGGCCACTGCATGAGGGGCTGGAATCGGCCCCCTTTACAGATGAAGACCCCGGGCCCAGTGACGGGAGACACTGACCCAAAGACTTCCTGCCTGATCTATTGCAAGAAGGACATATTGATGGTAACGAAGCAGAAGATGGCCCCTCTCCGCCCCGAACTGTGGACAGGATTTCGGGGTCTGGGCTGCCTCAGTCACGAAGCCTGAAGGCTGGGGTTGGACTAGATCTTGCTTTGCATGGCGCCCACTCTTGGGCAAGGCTCAGTCAACGGTGGTGTGGAGAAGCAGGAAGAGGAGGTTGGGGAGGGGAGGAGGAGGACAGGGAGGGAGAGCAGAAGCCAGGAGGTGAGGTTCGAGCCCCTTTAGGACAGGAGGGCTCCGCAGGTCATCTGGACGAAGGTCATTCCCTGGACGAAGCCTCCTGAGGGCAGGGATGAGGTGTCCTAGCTGCAGCCCAGCACGCCCCACTGCCGATGAGCCCCGTGTGTGCAGTGACTCGTAGTCAGGCCGCACCCCCAGTCTCCGTCAGAAGCATCTGGACGTGTGGGGGAGGAAGGAAGGTGGGGTGTTAGTCTCCGACTGTTGCCATAAGAAAGTCCCCTGATGGGATGCCTCACAGGTCGCAAGTTCATTGTCCTGCAGTGGTGGAGGCTGGAGTCTGAAATGACTGGAAGGGCTAAAGGCAAGGGTTTGGTAGGGCCGGTTCCATCGCGAGGCCCCCGGAGAGAATCCTTTCCTTGGCCTTTTCCAGCTTCTAGAGGCACCCACTTTCCTTGGCTTCTAGCCCCTTCCTCCATCTTCAAAGGAAGACATTGTATCTCTCTCTGACCCCTGCTGGGCCAGGATCTCCATTTTTCAGGGTTTATGTCATTAGATTGGACCCAAGTGGATAATCCACGATGCTGTCCCGGCTCTAGGCCCTTAACTTCACCCCTCCCCCCGCAGCCTGGGTTCGGACTGTTCTGGGTTGACGCAGATGACTGCCAGAGGTCCTACTGGCCGCACCCTTCGCCTATGGCAAGGACAAAGGTTCTGGGAGCTCAGGCAGGTCCTCCGCTCAATCAGGAGCTGCTTTTCCTCACCCCAACCCACAGGGCTGGCAGGAAGAGTGGGCACTATTATCCCTATTTTACAGGTGGGCAAACTGAGACCCAGAGTGGCTAGATAAGATGCTTAAGGCCCTACAGCTGCTAAGAGGCAGGGCTGACCCTCAGTAGTGGCTAGACCCTAAATCCAGGTCTCCTCAGGGTCTGCCTCTAGGAATACAGACTTCCCTGGCTTTCATGGAACCCCAGCCCTTGATTTTTTCCGGAAGGGTGGTGGGCCTTCTTGTCCCTTTCCCAGAACAGGCAGGCTGCTCTCATGGACAGAAAGGCCTCAGGGCAGCCCCTTGGCAAAGGGGGCACTTGTGTGAGCGTGGGGGGATCTGGGAGCCTTCCCCGGCGGCAGGGCCTCATTGCATTGTGAGGATGAGTAGGGTAAAAGTCTGGATGGCAAAAGATGGGTCTGTCTGTCCTGGCTGGAAGGGCTGCAGCTCTCCCTGGTCCTAGCAAGGGCTTGCCAGACATCTCACAAGGTGCCGGCCCAAGCAACGAACAACTCAGAGCTGCTCTGAATAAGAACGGAAGGAAGGGAACGTTCCCAGGGCAGCGTCTGAAGCTGGGGTAGCCCTCCAGACACAAAGGCAGGCCCCGGTGTGCACCCCAAGGCCGGGAGTGCACGGAGGGCAGGGGCAGCCTTCCCTCCAGGCCGCCTGCTGGAGCCAGTCCCACCAGGGGCCTGGGCCTGGCACGGGAGGGGTTAAGCTGCTGTGGGCACCTTGGCACACGGAGCTGCCCAGAATGTCCGGCTCTCCACCCCCACGGCTTTTCTTCCTTTTTGCCTTTTTCCTTCTTAATTAATCATACGCTGCTGCCCAATTTAAATATGGAAATGCCCAGGCCCCGGCGATGCAATTGCTCCCGAGGCCAGGCGGGCTGTCCGGCCCGGGCGCGGGGCTCATCGCGGCGTCGCCTCCTGTCTGGGGTGTGTGAAATTATGCGCACAAAAGGCGTCTCCTTATCTGAGTGTGTGAACTAAATAAATAAATAAGGGCTTTTGTTTGTTCGCCGGCTCCCGCACATGACTGTTTTGACTAAACCGCCCGTGTTGTCTGTGCCTTTATGGGCCTCGGGAGAGGGGCCGGGGGCGGGGGCGGGGGGCCGCCGGGCATCTGGGCCTCTCCCTCCGCGGGCACCGCCGGGGCCCGCACCCCTCCCCGCACACACCCTCGCCGGAAGGTTCCCCTGCCCGGGCCGGGCTCCCAGCCGCTGGCCCCGTGCCAGGCTCGCCGCCGAGTGCGGGCAGCGGGGTGGGGCGAGCGGAGGCGGCGCCGAGGACGTGGCCGGGCGCCCCGGGCGCGAGCCGGACCCAGGCCCCCGGAAGGTGAGGGCACCCCGGGTGGGCGCAGGGTGGGCGCAGGGTGGGCCCTGGGCGGCGGGGGCCGAGGGGGCCGCAGGGGGGGCGGGGGAGGGGGCTGGAGAGCGGCCGGGGGTGGGGGGGGTGGCGGGGTGGCACAAAGCCGGGCAGTGCCAGGCGACGCCGCGGCTGCCCCGGCCTCCTCCCTCCTCTCTCCCTCCCTGCGGGCCGCTCGGCGGGGAGGCCGCGCGTGTGCACGGGCCGGCCGGCGTGGCCGTGGCGGAGGAAGGCCGCGTGCGCGAGGCGGGGCCCCGGGCTGTCAAGGAGAAAAACATCCCAAGGCCTGCGAATTGCTGCTCTCAGCTTTTTTCTCCCCCTCCTCCTGCTTGGGAGGGGAAAAAAAAAAAAAAAAAAGCAGCGCTTCCTCTGGAGGCGGATGCAAAAACGATGCAGACTTTTAACCATCTCCTGCACCCGGGCCTCCTCGCACCGGGGCCTCGAGGGAGGGCGGAATGGGAGGGCGCCCCGCGCCGTTTGCTGGGAGACCTTGTTAAGACAGGCCGCCTGGGCATCCCCGGCCAGCAGCTGGGCCCCAGGCTGCGGTGCTGCTCCGGTATGAGGGCCGCAGGCCATGGGGCACGTGGTGGGCCCCGCGGGCAGGCCCAGGGGCCTCCGATGCCGCCCTCGCCTGGACTTGGTGGCTAAATGGCTTTGTCTCTCGGTGTTGAGCCGGGGTGTCCCTGCACAGTGCTGGGCGCATCGTGTCTTGGTTTTTCGCTGACTTGGGGCTTTCAGCCATTCTTGGATCCTGGACCTGTCTCATGACCAACTTTTGTGTTTAAAAAACAATCTGGAAAGTTTTCTGGCGTTGGGTGGGTGCTTCACACACTGTCCGTTCTGGGCAGGACTTGAGGAAGGGATTCTAGGGTGAGGGAGGTGATCCGGCCCCCGGAGAAGCAGCCGGCTGGCACCCAGTGCAGAAGGAGCATGAGGATGCGAGGCGGGCCAGTCGCAGGAGCGCGGTGGGACGGGGTTCCGGAGGCACCGTGCCCGCTGAGGGCCCATGAACATGTTTTAATTTTAATGTCTTTTAAAATCAGGAGAAAACAATAACTATAATAATAATGAATATATAATGAAGAATTCAGCCTCGATCATATTTGTCTTTATACCAAGGCAGTCATCAAATATTCTGTTTCATATGTAGGAGAGGAAGGGGCCATGAAAGCAAAGGTGTTAGGGGCCGTGAAAGTCATAAAGGGGCCCTTGGTCAGTCCAGTCTGTCCTGGGACATAGGTCACATGTCTGGCTCCAGGGAGGCCTCCGGGGGCCATCGGGCACCTGGTTCACACAGACAGCTGTGAAGAGGATCAGGGGTCTGGAGTGTTTGCGTGTTTCTACACACATGTGAGTGTTTATAAAGGATTCTCCGGCACATGAATGTGCGAGACTCACTTCTGGAGACCGATGAACACGAGGCTGAGGCCAGATGCGGCCACGAGAGTCCGGTCCGCCTGGTCTCCTCCGGGTGTAGGCTGGTCGCTGGGCCCGGAGCCACGGTGCTTTCTCCCTGCCATTGTCTCCCTGTGGGGAGCAGGCTTCGAGGCCCCTTCCCAGCCTCGCTCAGCTCCGTGCAGTAGACACGGACTTTGACGTGTTCGCACAGCCGCATTTTTTTAAAAAGTGGAAACCGACAGGTGAAATTCCCTCTAAAAATAAAATTTATTTTATCAAATATATATCCCAAAGTTGTGTATTTCAGTGTGGAATTAATATGAAATTATCAATGAGGTTCCCCCCCTTTTTTCTGGATCCCGAGTCTTTGAACTCCAGATTTTTGTCCTCACATGCGTCTCCATCCGGACGGGCTCCCTGGGTTGCAAAGGCTCAGTGGCCCGACGTGGCATTACAGTGCAGGCCTGCTGTGGGGCAATGCAGGGTTAGCAGGTCCCCATGTCGCCCCATCCCAGAGTTGGGGAGACTGGTTTTTCTGCTTCTTTTTTTTTTTTTTTTTTTTTTTTAATGGGTGGCCCTTCTTGGCCCGGGTCAAGGGGCCGAGTCAGGCCCCCAGCATCCCCGAGAGCTGAAAGAATGGGCATTAGGGCTGCAAGCTTCCAGGATGAGGGGGGACTGCTGGAAAGGTTCTCTTCGGCCGGCCGTGCTCCCAGACGCCAGGGGGACGGTACAAAGGGCCGGCTTCAGGGTACAATAGTGGGGCGGTTAGTCACAGTGCCGGGCAGCGGGCAGGCACACAGAGCTCCCTGTGTCTGCGCCTGGCTGGGCTGGGCCCTGCAGCCTGGTTTCCCCTGCTGGTTTCCCATCTCTGCCCATGGCCTTTTGTTTGCACCCCTCCCGACTCCCTGATTAACCCCCTGCTCCCCGTTGTCTACCTGGCTGCCCGGCTGGGGCATCCTGACTAAGGTCTGGTTTCCATCAGCCAGCCTGGCCAGAGGCAAGCTCCTTCTCAAAGCAGGGCTCAGGCCTGCATGATTTCACTGGCATCTCTTGGGAGAGACGTGTCGGAACAGCTCTGTCACTGTGGCTAGGCGGCATTTGGGCAGCTGGGGGAGAGGTTTGTGCCCAAGGTATGTAGCCGTGCGTGCCGGTCCCCACTCAAAGATCCCACCAGCCTTTGAGAGTGCTCCCCATGTAGGGCTGTGCATCGCTGGAAACAATGAAAAGCCAAAACTGAACACCCAAGGAGTGGCTCAGAAGCTGACGCCGGCTCCGCACATCTTAAAGTGAACAGACTGATATAAATATTTTAATCTGGTGCAAAGATGATGGATAAGAGAAAATAAATTAGTCATGTCCCAGCCCTGTCTGGGGGCCCTTGGGAAGGAGGACTTCTGTCAGCATTTGTGCCTCAGTGGAAATGACCGAAATCCCCCTCCTGGGTTGCAGTCTTCGAGGCTCCAAGATGGAATTAGCTGTTTGTTGTGATTTGACAGTTAAATTATTAACACGTGGAGAAGGTAACTGCTGTCCCAGAGGTAGAGGGCACGGCGAGCAGTCTCTCTCTTTTTAATTAAAAATTATCTGTGCAGAGATTCTGCGTGTTGGATTTTCTTTGCTAAATTAAAGTGGCATGTGTTTTTATTTATTTTTTAAAAATATTTTATTTATTTATTTGACAGACAGAGATCACAGGCAGAGAGGTAGGTGTGGGGTGGGGGGAGCAGGCTCCTCGTGGAGCAGAGAGCCCGATATGGGGCTCGATCTTAGGACCCTGAGATCATGACCCGACCTGAAGGCAGAGGCTTAACCGACTGAGCCACCCAGGCGCCCCTGCATGTGTTTTTATTTTAGAAGGCAGGGATGGTTTGCTGTGCGCTGTGTGAGGAGAAGTGAAAATAAAGGGTCTTGGGAAAATGTGCCCGTCTACTCGCAGCTTAAAAATCCCAAGTGCCAGATGTCTTCCCGGGAGGAAATAAATGTCTCCAATTCATTGATCTTACCTGCTGATTACACATGATAATTATTTGTTTTAAATAATTTAATCTTCGGCTGAAACCGGAAGTGTCCTCGGAATGTAAAAAGCCCAGGTTCGCAACACCTCTGTGTTCAAAATCACCACATGCCAAAACCCCGGGCCTGGGCCACTCTCCGGGCGGCTCGCGGGTCCACAGGCCGCCGCTCGTCCCACGCTGTCTCCCGAAGACACGAGACGGAAGGCACATGTTCTGCTCACATCATTTTGTCCTGATTTATTTGTAACCAGTTAAGATGATTTTAGCATAAAGAGTGGTGAATCTTACTTGCTTTCCGAGAGCCATTGGATTTTCAAGCTGGAGTAAAATTTTTACCCCCCAAAATCCAAATTTAGCAATTGCCTGTTAGAGTAGAAGACAGCATGCTGGTTCGCCTTTTAACTCGCTGTGAAAGAAAGAGACTTAAGATCAAATACATCGGATTCGTAGGTCTATTCCCATCCGTTGTTATCAAGGGGCCGGAAGGGGCCCCGTTTTAAAAAATAAGACAACAAAATGCATATTCCCACATGGGCATCATGAGTTTTTCTGGGGGGGACTCCGGCCTCAGAAGTTCCATAGACAGGAACGTGAGTCGTCATCCTACCCGTGTTTTTTCCTTCCCGGGGGCAGTGTGGCATTCAGCTCTCCCTGTGACAAAGACAGTCCTTGCCCGGCTGGCGCCCACACACCTCAGCCAGCTGCGTCCCAGCGCGCCCCATACCTCTCAAGGGATACACAGACTGTGCAAATACCAGTATTTTAAAACAAACCCAAGAAAACCTTCACTAATTGCGGTCCCACCGTGGCCACTGGCACCGCCTCCGGTCATGGGGGGAAAATAAAAAATGGAGTAACGGGAAACACAGGCGTTCCCCGGGGAGAATGTCTCCCCCGCAGGAAGGCACCAGGACAAGGTGTGGGAACCGCTGTGGACACGGGCGACTCGCAGCCTCTGTTCCCGTCCTTGGGTTCGTCTCTCCTCCAAGCCTGTTTCCCAGATTTAAATGGAGAAGAATAGTGTCCGTCCGAGCCCACGGTCAAGGGCTGCTGCAGAACTAGAATAAGGCAGCCAATATTTGCACAGCAAAGCCGCCCAGTTTCATTTTCTGTTTGAAAGTGTTTTTCTAAAGGGCAAAGTGCTGGAACCACGTGAATGCCATTATCATCTTAGTCACTTCTCCGGCCTTGTGGGATTATTACTGTTTATGTTAAACTCATACCTGTTTAACAGTAATTTGTTTCATTCTGGTGATGAATTAGATCTGCTTGACTTACAATAAATACGGTGTTATCAGTGATACGATCCTTTTCTGAGTTTGCAGGCAATATACGCTCATCGCGTGAAACTGGGGAAATGCAGGAAAATGCCCGTAAGGGAGAAATTGTTCATCCCCGCCCCCCTGCAGCTCGGTCACATTTCCAGATTTCTCTCCAGGCTTTCTTCACTGCTGCCGTGTCAGTTCCTGGGGGCACCTATTTTCGGAGGAACTCGGTGACTTCTCTGCCGTGACCTCTGAAAGAGCAGTTCTTTCCAGGCTGCTCTCCTTCGGGGGCAACTCCTCCCTGGCCCACAGGTCGCTTCCTTCAGGCAGGCCCCCGTGCAGGCCTCGGTGTTCGGGGAGAAGACCTTGGGCTGCACAGTCCCCAGGCTTTGTCCCCCACCGTTCTGGGAGCCAAGTCAGGGCAGGCCAGACAGACGGCCAATACGGCCCCATGGCAGAGCCCGGGCTGACTCAGGACGTCGGGGGGGAAAAGGGCAGGGGCCCCAGACGGGGCCCCTTGCAAGGCCCAGGCCGCGGAGATGGGGGAGAGCCGGGCTAGGCCTTCTCCGTGCAGGACAGGGCAAGGGGGCCGGAGGACAGAAGCAGCTGGGAGAAGGGGTGAAAAAGCAGGCCCGAGTTCTGGATTCTCGGCAAAAAAAGCCGCTGGAGCCAAATCACTTCTTAGACACACAAAGTTTTGTCAGAACTATTGAGATAATGTTTCCAAGGTGTTCAGCTTTATGGTCCTGACTTAAACCCACCACACAGTGGGGGGTTCATGCCAAGCAGCTGGGTAGGCAGATATGGGCCAGCCCTTCAGTGCGAGGGCACCATTGCCAAACGCCGTGTCGCAATCCGGTATGTGCCTCGGCTGGTCCCACAAATCCATCGGGCCTCCGGCGGGGGCACAAACTGATTCCTGTCTTGCTTTCTGGGGTAACTGTGATCTAGGGGAATTCTAAGATTTCCACGTTCGTTTCTGATGGGACAAATGGAGCGTATGAGGTTGGCCTGAATGCCCCTTAGAAGAATGCACCCTTCGACACCCTAATAGCGGATCATTAGAGATGGATTCATAACCCACATGGCAGACAGACTTCGCAGACAAGGCCACTGGTGGTCGTGTTAGTTACAGCAGAGTAATATTAGCAAGAAATGAAATTTGGAATAATGGGGGGCGGTGGCGTAAATTATCACGTAACAAAATAATGGAATAGTTTGTCCCTGTTACAATGCTGTTGACAAAGAGTTTGTAAGGGCTTGCGTACCAACAGATACAACATTTCACATACAGTAAATATGGATGTAAGTGATGTAATTGTATGCACATGTTTACTGCTGGGAAGGAAATACAACAGCATGCTCCTTCTGAATAATGGCATATCGTTGAATTTTCCTTTTTCTGTGTATTTTACATCTGAATTATTTGCATTTTATGTTTACTGTGTAAATTATCTCTATCTTAAATATCTATCTTTAAATTACTCAGGCTTTGGACCTTGCTGTCCCTTCTCTAAACACATGGTATTTTTATAAGCAGAAAAGAAAAAAAATTTAAAGGCTTGTGAGTAGAAGTATAGACAAATGGCGTATTCTCCTTCAGTAGTTGTGGATAGATGGTATGTAGCAGAAATATTCGTTAGACCAACAGATATGTATAGTAAGTAAATATTATTCATTTCTTATGAAAGATTTATACCTTGATAGCTTATTAATCAAACACTACATGCGTTTACTAACTAAACATGTACGTTTACACAACCAGGGCATAAAAAACTCAATTCAGATTTTGTGTGAACTTAAGAAGAAATATTTTTGCCCCCTCAGCAATAGCATTGGAAAGGGAAAAGGGCATTCTTGTTCTTCCTGGATACGTGGTCCCATACTCGGTCGAACCACCTATGGTTAGACCCTGTTCTTGATTGCGGGGTTGATGTTTTCTGCCTCTACTGCTTGGCAATTTAAAAGGTTCTTCAAGTTCCTATCTGGAGAAGCATATAGATTTTGGGTTCATAATGCCAGATGATAAACTGTGGTCTTTGCGGGGAAACCTTGGTTTACTTATACTCATTATTTGTCTTTGAAAAAAGAAAGAAAACACTTTTCTCCACCCCACCCCCCGCCCCGGCTGTACTTTGGCAGGACTTTCCTATCACAAAATATTATTCTGCAATCTTAAGACACCTGCTGATTGACAGCTGGAGATGCATGGGAACATGTCGTGTCAAGACAGGAGGGGAGGATTTTCTTTTTTAACTAAAATGCTACAGGATTTTGTGATGTGGAAAAATCAGTCCACGTTTCCATCTAAAATACTGTATCTTTCAAGCAAGTGTCATTTTTCCCCCCGTAAAATGAATTTCCAGGACCAGCTGCGATGGGAAAGGCAGAATCTTTAAAACGCTGGGGTCTGGGAAAAAACGCGATGCCCCCCGCCCCCCAACCCCCGCCGGCTTAAAAGACCCCGTGGGGCGCACTCAGAGCCACCCTGCTCGGGCTGCCACGTGGCGCAGGGGAGCCCAGACCTGCGGGGACCCGCGAGGACGCGCCCGCCTTCCGCCGAGTCCCCCTCCAGGCCCTGGGCCGGCCCCGGGCCCGCGCTCCTGCCCCCCAAGGCGGGGCCTGGCGGGCGCAGCCTCAGTTTCCCCGGCTGTCTCTGCGGGTGGGGACGCGGGCGGGAAGGGGTTTGCACGCGCTAGGCCCGGCCGGTCTGGGAGGCGCCCGGCTGGGAGGTCCCGCCGGCCTCCGGGGCGCGACCCTCTAATCCGCTTTAGCCAATATATTGTGCGCTTTACTTCGGCAAAGTAAACAGGGCGGGCGAACAAAGTGGCGGCCGCCGGCCCGCGACTCCCTGACCCCGGGGTCGCGCCCTTTGTTCGCCCTCGGTGGGGCCGCCCCGCCGCCTGCCGCGGCTAATTGGGGCGCGTGCCGCCGCCGCCGCCGCCGCGGACCCCGGCCCCTGCTCGGACCCGGACGCGGACCCGGACCCGGACGCGGACCCCAGACCCCGGGCCCTGCTCGGACGCGGACCCGGAGGCGGACCCCAGATCCCGGGCCCTGGCTGGGACCCGGACGCGGACCCGGAGGCGGACCCCAGATCCCGGCCCCTGGCTGGGACCCGGACGCGGACCCCAGATCCCGGGCCCTGGCTGGGACCCGGACGCGGACCCGGAGGCGGACCCCAGACCCCAGCCCCTGGCTTGGCCGGGAACTCCGACCCAGACCCGCACGCGGACTGAGACCTCGACCCGGACCGCTGCGCGGCTCAGGACTCGGACTTGGGCCCGGGACCCCGGCTTGGACCCCGATCTCTGCCCTTCGCAGACCCGACCGCGGACTCCCGACTCCGACTCCAGGCCTCGGTTCGGACCCCGGACCCCATCCTGCCCCCTGCGAACCCGATGCCCGGCCCGGGGAGACCCAGCCGCAGGCTCGGACTTCAGGCTGGGCTCTGCGCGGGATGCGGACCGCAGGCCCCAGGCCCCAGGCCCCAACCCCGCTGCCGCCCGGCCCCGCCCAGGCCCCGCCAGGACCCCGCCCGAGGTCCTGCGCCGCGAGCCCCGGGGCTGCCTGGTGGAGGCGCTCGCGGGCCTTCCCGCCGCCACCGGAGCTGCTGCAGGCACAGCCCTGTCCCTGCCCAGCCTGGACTCTGGCACCCCGGGGGGCTGCATTGCATGAGACTAGCCGATGAGCCTGGTCCGCGGACAGACCATAGGCAGCCACACGGCCGCGCGCGCACCTGTCCCCTGGGGGAAGGACCCCAGGACCCCCACAGGAGGCACCTCTAGGCAGGGCCCTTAAGGCTGGGTGGAGGTGCAGAGAAGAGAGGTTCCCTGGACCCTGTTTTTCTTTCCGGCTCTTTATTTCTGCGGGGAATCCGGCAGATGGGGAAGAAAAGGAAATCCAGGGAAGCAGAATTCTGAGTCCCAAGTGAGGGAAAACAGGGACCTTCAGACCCCGCTCTGGCGCAGGGGCTCTGTCCGGCTCCAGGCCTCACAGCCTCTCTGGGGTCTGCGGACAGCTCTAGGGAGGGCTGGGGGTGAGAATATGTTAGTAAGGCCGTGGTCGCTGAAGTCGGGCCTTGGCCATTCTGTGTCCTCTGTGTTCTTTGTTTTTCCCTCAAATCCTGGCTAAGCTTATACTTTTTACCCCCAAAAGCTTCTGTGACTCAGCTCCTTGTAGCTCTTTTTTTTTTTTTTTTAAGATTTTGATGTTTTTTAAAAAGGACTTTCTCCTGTAGTCAGGTGCAGAAAGGAAAGAGGAAGGAGTCTTGGAAGGCTTTGCTTTGAAGAGGAGCCTGGTGGTCTCTAGTTGTCGTTTGCCCCAGTCCTCCTGAATCCCGTAGCTGCATTCGCTCACCTTTGTTAGGGAGCCTCTTTTAAATGTTACTTGTGTTTCTGAGCGTGCTGTCTGTGGGGTGGAACCTTCTAACACGGAGTCTGGCTTCGGGAAGGTATGGTGTCCTGGAGCCGTGGCCATGCCCTTCTGCTGGGAGGATGGAGCGGGGCTGGGGGCGAGCGGGCAGCCAGGCCAGCACTGGGTACGTTTCCATATGTGGTGCCGATCTCTGCCGGAGAGGGAAGGGCCCTGGAGTCGTGCCCTGCATGGCTCACAGTCCCTAGTGCTATTTCCTAAAGAACCTGGTCTCCTCATTCACTGTCCCCTTCCTCATTGTCGGTCCCCCACCGCCACAGTCCCTACCTGTCCTTTCTCTGCTCTGACGGGTAATTAGTTCATCTGATCCGCTATGTGTGCCCCTGCAGAATGCGGATGTCTGGACCTGGGCCCCGGGCCAGCCCTCCCGGAAAGAACTGCCACGGGGAGTCTCTCCACAGGCAGCCAGGTGTCCTTGCTGCTGTGTGACTTAGAGATTTTTCCTGGCCGTCCTGGTCACCTGTTTGGTCTTTTATACCAAAACGACTGGCATGGGCCTGCCGGCTTCAGAGAAGGCAGAAAGCAGGGGGAAGGCTCAGGTGAGGCTCAGGGCCACCCTGGCTGTGTGGCTGGGGAGATCCTGCTCTCGGGGTGCTGCCCCCCCACATCCCCCCAGCAGGAAGGGTGGTGGACAGAGAGCATCACAGCTCCTGAGCTCAGGCGAGGCTGCTTGGTCGGGAGGACTCTGGTGGCCCCAGCGGCAAACCTGTGTCTACTATTTTACACCGGACATAGACTTATCCCAGCCCAGACTTGAGGGGGAAATCAGGATGCACCTGGCTGGGAAGGGTGGACGCCTCAGATGACCGAATCTGGCTGCAGCGGGGGGACCGCCAGAGCTGGCCAGCTTAAAGCAGTTCTGGGACCCAGATTTCAATGAGGCTCTGTTCTTCCTGGGAATGATTCTTACCTATAAAATAAACCTGTGTGTGTATGAGTAGGAAGAGGTGGGTGGTGATGTATAGGAAGAAAGAAAGAAAAAGCAAGCAAGGCAAAATATCAAAGTGGCATGTGTGAGTTAGGGTCCCAGGCCAAGTCACTGTTCCACCCACGTGGGCCTCAGTTCCCCTGGCTTATAGGGAGGCATCATCATTTTGGTTGCGTCTTCCTCTCGGGCTGTGAGATCCCGTGAGACAGAGACAGGGGAAACACTGAGTGAATTAGGACGCACTTGTGGTACGCACTTGAGGAGCTCTCCTTATTAGCACGGGAAGAACCCTTTACTACAAGGCTGCTGATTCCTGATGGAAATTCCTAGCGACTCCTGCAGTACCTGGCCCAACCATATGCTCTGGCTCTTTCTGTTGCCCTGAATGGTATGGAAACCCTCTGCATCAGCCAGAAGAAGGACGTGTGGGCCAAGCGTGGGGAGCAACTGAGCAAGATAAAGAGCGTCCTTGTCCCCTTAAGGCTTCTGGACAGGACACGGAGATGGCCCCCAATTTCGGGGATTGGCTTTGACAGTTTGGAGACCCTACTCCTTCTGACATGGACGCCCGAGAGCCCTGAATGTTGATCCCAGAGTCTAAGCCCAGACTGTATCTGCGGCCATGCCCAGCCTAGCTAGGGTAAGGGTCTGGGGGGCCCAAACCCCAGCCCAACCCCCAAAACGTGACTTTCTCTCAGAGGAATCCAGCCCCTGTGTCTCCCAGAGCTGCCAGCCCTTGCCTCACTCCCCAACACGGGCTATGCCGCTTTTGTCCTAATGACAAAGAATGAGGTCAGCTTGGTTTGCCTTCCACAAATCACCATTTATTCCAGGCAAAGACTTTTCTGTATCTGAGATACGTCCTTGTTATCTACAGCAGGTTGTGTTTTCGCTGGCTTTGGGTGTTCACACATGTATAATTAGAGAGGAAGGGGCCCAAAGTGAATGCGGGGACAGCCGGCCTGTTGCCTGGTTTAGGGGCTCTCCAGCAGGACTTCGGATCAGCTCCAAGCCGTAGGGCGGCAAAACTTGTATTCCTACATACACATACACATGCATGTACACACACACACACACACACACACACACACAGACAAGTGTGTGTGCACACGCACGCACACAAGTATCCCAGGATATCCTCGTGTTGTTAACATTTAATGTTCTAATTTTAAATTTTGAGGCACCAACTGGCTGTTTTAAGAGGCTCATTCAGCCTGTCTGCCTTGGAGCTATTTTATTTACAAGTCTTTGCGTGGCGTCAAAGGGCTCTGTGTTTCTTGCAGACTGTGTTCGGGAGGTTGAGTGTTTTGGTTTTTGGCCGCAGCTGGTTAGTTTTTCCAAATCTGTAGATCCAGGTGTGTGTCGAGAAGGTTTTTGTTTTTTGGTTTTTGTTTTTTTTCCCCCCAGTGAGAGAAGTTTCCCAGTAAGCCTCGGAGCCCTCCTAGAAGTTTCCAGCATTCTAGGTGTGAGAGACTGTCAGTTTCAGGTTGTCGATGTGGGGGAAGGAAGCAGCCGTCACTCCTAGACCAGGCGGTGCAAACGGGGCCACCGTGGAAGCGTAGCCAGTCTCGAATACAGAGTTGAAAAACTGGTTAATGGGAAGATATTAGCCAAGGCTCGAGCCTTTGAAGATGATTAAAAATCACTTCCTGGGAGTCTCATGGAGAGCCAAGCCTGTGCACTTCTCTCTTTATTTTGAAATGGATTCTTTTAAAGTACAGGTTCCTCGTGTGAAAATTATGTCGACTCATATTTGCAAATTCCAAGCCACCCCTTACCCGATTGCTTACACTACCCCTTTCTCTTCGTTAAAAGAAATAAACTTCGTGTCCTTTTAATATGAAGAATTTCACCGAATGTTGCTCTATAAATAGCAGGAAACAAAACAGAACAACAGCATCGGCTCTGTTTTTGAGTATTTTCCTTTGCAGCCATTAAATATTATCTTGTCCTTCAGTGATAAATTTAGCTAAAACACTTGACTTTTTGTAGAAAGGGCATACATGCAAAATCCTGCTTTACCCTTGTCTCCGTGTTAACCAGAACTAAAAGCTACAATATTTAGGCACATTCAGGAAAATGAAACTGTCATTATATACAAGGCAAATTACTCGCCTCTGTGGTGTGAAATCATATTAGATTTTAAGAAAATAAAACGGGAGTATTTCGGTAAGACCACCATGGTCAAATCGGAAACCACTTGAAACTGTCCCCTAAAAATTCCCTCATTCTGCATGTGATTGCTTCGCAGGCAGCTTGGGTTCTTTGCAGTCATTTTAAAGAACAGATCTGTGAAATCTTGATTTTAAAAAAACGTTCCTGCTGTCCTTTGCAATTTAACAATGAGCCTTTTGAGTTCTAAATCAGGATTTATTTCCTCTCTTTTCTTCTTTATTCTAAGGGCTTATAATTTACCTAGCTCACTGAGAAACTGTATGGCCAAGAAATGATGCTAAAGTTCTCATTTCATCTGTGGGGAAGAAAACAATTGAGCTGACTTTCAGCAGTATTTAAAAATTTTTTTTAAATAAACATGACAGTTTCTCAAGTTTAAAATTGCTTTAAATGTATAATAGCAAAGTCTGCTTAGATGTGATTCAAAAAGACAATGTAGTTATTGAAATAATGGCTATTTCGGGCTCCATATAAAGGATTGATATGATGCAAAAATATTTCAAATAAATCAAGGCTTTTCAACACGTGAAAGGAAGGCATTCCTTGGATATTTGGGGAGAGAAATTCTTTTCAGATTTTCTGATGTTTTTCATTTTCATGGAAGTTGGTAACTGTCTACCAGAAACTGTTAAATTCCAAATTCCAATATGCCTTTAATTGCTAATACACATTTGCTATAGGTGGCAGGCTAAATTCTTTAGAAAGTGTCGGTTTCCCAATTGGTGATGATTCCATTGGAGGGACTACAGAATTGTACAACTGCAATAAATTCAGTGTCCACTTCTCGTCAAGAGTTAATTTTGATTTTTAAAAACTTTATTTTCTTCTGTGCTTTTTCTCATTCCTTATGTCATGCTAAGGACCTCACTTTGCCATTTGATGGATGCGTGGATGACCAGGGGTATTGGTCTGTCGTCCTTAATTCATTTTTTTCTGATTTGTGTTGTTACTACTTGGGAATGAAAAAGATTCACTGTGATTCTTGATCGGTAAGGGGAAATTTTTGATGCCGGTACGTATGTATTAAATACAGTATATTCACATATATAGACGTATATGGGACCGAACACACATTTACTGCAGACTTTTGGTCGTTTTAGGCTCTCCTTTTATTTAAAAAAAAATATTTACCCTCTTAAGAGTGCTTTCGGCATTGTTAGATTTTTAAAAAAATATACATATGCAGGTAACACATCATGAAAGGTGAATGTGTGCACTTTGCGAGTGTGTTAAATTTGACAAAACAGCTGCCCACGTGTTTCTGAACAGGCATGTGAATATGCGGGCATGTGAATATGCAGGTGAATATGTATAATATATACAGGCATGTGAATATGCGGGAGTTACTACCCATCAGTTAGGAGGGAGCGTGGGGCGTGCTATTCATCGTCATTGGGGCAGACACACTAAGTCTGTTCCATATATATGTGGATATATTTGTATTTTAGGAAAGAAGACACAGAAATGGTCTGCCAGCATGCTGGCTTTTTTTTTTTTTTTCTTTTTTTCCTGGGGAGAGGCGGGTGGCTGCTAGTGTAGATTTCTGCCCTCTGTTTTCTTCTTCAAACATGCTTGTCCTATAGCTAGAGTTTTATTTCGGTTGTTAGTGAACTATGCCAAGGTTGACACAAAATGGGGTGAACGAAAGCAAAGGATTTTGAAAATGCTTCGTTATGTTTGCAAGGAAGGAATCCTTTCTGTGGGGTGGCTTGCACTTCCTTCCCCAGCCCGAGACCCTCACTCGATGATCTTTCCCTCGGTTTACCTGTAGCTACACTAGCAGGCTTCTTTGCCCTGGCATCTCCATAAGAAAAAAAAAATGCTTACCCAAGGTAAATTGATGCCAGTGAGTTTGTGCACAAATCATTGAGTTGTGCAATTAAAGCCTGCATAAAGTAGGGGTACACATTATTATGAAATAGATAGAAATGGAATCCCAAACCTGCAGACTACTTTGAGATAAGAGAAACAACAACAACAACAACACACACACACACACAAAAGAAAGAAAAAAGAAGAAAAAAGAAAAAAAAATGTTAAAGCTTGTTTGTGCCTTTCCACGCAGCACCCTTAGCCTCCCAGTAGCTCCTCAAAAGGGCACATTGTCTGGGATGACTGAAGAAGGGGCATCTTACCCAGGAACCGCCACGCTCTGACAATCTCAAGCTTATTGGGCCAGCTTTGAAAACATCATTATTCTTGAGTGTGCAAGCTGGATGTTCAAAACCCAAGTGAAAATGTAAGTTTTCAGTCACACGCATCCTGCTTGCTTTAATTAGATTAAACGCATCTGTTTACGAAGCCCTTGGAATGCCTTGGATACTGACATTTTTTAACCATTAAAAGTCACGGCGTTGGGAAAAGAGACAGTGAACTGGAATGCCCGTGGTCTTCCTAGGCTGGTGTGAGGCCAGAGGCTGAGCCGGGGACACGGGGGCTCAGGGGCAGAGCAGGAAGTCGCCAGCTGCATTCCCATTAGGCAGATCTGGGGAGAAATCAGGAAAAAATAACTGTATAAGGCTGATAGTGTAAACATCCTGCTATATCGAGAGCCTTCCTAGGACTTATTTTTTCGAGCATCTGACCTTAGGCGTGGTATGGCCCACAGGCACAGACCAAGTTCTTCTCCCAGGAAGGCTGTCCATCGATAACACTCACCAACAACATAAATCTTCTAGGTTTCTTTTTTGATAATTTGAGCATATTTTTAAAAATTATTTACTTTGAAAAATGTAATTTTATAGCAAGTTGGAAAAAGACTTGAAAAAACCAATCTAAATAATGCCCGGTGAAATTACCAGAGAGCTATTATTTTCCTTGAATAAAGCGGAATTTGATTTCTGAATTCACAACCAAATTATATGTAAATCCTTGCCAAGTACAGAGGGGATAAAAAAAAAATTGTGCGTTCTCAAATATTGTTCTGACTCATCCGACTTCTTGTTTTACCAAATAAAAATTGGGAGGAGGAAAATGGCATTGAATTAACTTATTACTGTGTGTAGAGAACGAAAAAAATCAGCTAATAAAAAGGTTAGCAAGTTGGTATGATTATACAATGATTTCAGGTGAAAATTACAAAGCTGATATGCTAACGTTTGCTTATTGCCTTCAGTAATGATACAGTTGTCAAATTTGTATTTTGCCAAAGAAACAAAAGTTATAAGTGGCATAAGGTAAGATCATCTCTCTTTGTGGCTTTTTAAATTCAGTGTTTTAATCCACCAATTTAATCACAAGATATATATCACATTAGTTACAATATTTATAGTGTTTAGGGAAGAGAGTATAAATAGATTACAGTGTGTGTGCGCGCGCGTTTGTGAACGTTATCGCAAAGGTATGCACAACTTCAGGGTTTACCCTTGGGAGCAGTTTTGTGTGAAAATATATTTATTTTCAAAATCCCGGTTCGATCATTAACCGCGCTTGCTCATTATTTTGGAAAAACAAGGTTTGGTATTAAAAGGGCCCGAGACAGTGTGTTTAGATGCCTGCATTCAGCCAGTCCCTGAAAGCATTTTGTAGTTCTGGAGTCCCCAAAGTTGCTAAGCCACAGAATGTCTAATGTGTTTTTTGAAGCAGTTGAACCATGCAGTAGAGATGAGTGGACGGGGTGGGGGGGAGATGTGTAATGGCCATTGGTGCTCGGGTTCTTCCTCGGTGTGGAAAGAAGGCTCTGGATGGCTCTTTGGGACCGCCCGGCACATACTCAGCTTGTAGGAACCTGTTCTCTTACCCTGCAGCCCAGGCTGGGACTGGGCACTGTAATAGGGAAGAAAATTATAAAGGACTGTGCGAGACAGGAGACACTGTCCTTCTGCTGTATTGCTAGAACATGGGCACGGCATTCCTGTGTCTCAAACCGCTACAAAGGTGTCCATTTCTGAGGAAGGAGGAACACAGAATTCCTAGGCTTCCAGCTCTGGACCCCCACAGTCCTCAGGTCTGGGAGGGTCACCCTGGACCTTCCCCGGGAAAAGAGTGAAACCCACCCCATTGTGAAGTCACCCCTGCTTGGGCTCTCTCTGCTCTGCCTGTTGTCAGCAGCTGTGAAAAGTGAAAGTTGGTCAGCGTTTCAGTGAGAAGATGAACCAGAAAGCATTTCATAAAACTCCATTTTCTCATAGGAGTAAGAAAAGCCGTCCCTAGAAAGAGGCTACACTCAGAGCCTAACACCCAGCAAAACCATTTTGGAAGATTCCTTAATATGTCCTGAACATTTCCCCTCCCCCAGGAAACCATGTTTGTCATGGGGGGGGGGGGGGCGGGGGGGTGTCCAGCCACAATTCAAGGCCAAGATCAAAGGGGTCTAGAGAACTTCTAAGCTGGGTCGGTGGTCAGCTCAGGCCCTGGCAAGGCTGCTTCAGCCGCCCCAGCCCAGCCCTGCCTCGGGCAGCCAGTTCCCCCTTTCTGGGCAGTCCAATCCAATATGGGATGGAGTTTCCTGGGAAGCAGGGCACACGAGGAACTTTTGAATGCACCAATGGCATAAAAAGTATATATATTTTTATGACAACGAGCAAGTTTCAATTGGTTGACAGAAATGGCGAGATGTGACGTCAAGGGACACTGGTTAGAATGCCAAGGCCGGCTGGGGTGGGGTGGGGTGCGGGAGACAGGCACAGAGAGACATTGGGATGGGGCCCAAGAGGCCTTGTTCCTCTTGGGTCCCCGTTGCGGGCGTCCGGGGACAGCCAGGTCCATCTGGCTCTGAAAGAGGTTCATGCCCGGACAGGGAGAAGGGGTCTGAGTATAGTGACCCGGTGTTGTCCCCAAGCGCCAGAGGGCCAGGCCGGACTCTGCGGGGAAATCACTCAGGCGGCAGGAAAAAAGCTGCTGGGGCCTCCTTGGCATTATAACCAGAGGCGGGACCCTGGAGCCCGGCCTGTTGAGACCCCCCCGGGAGGGGGCGCGGAAAGGAGCCACGCGGTCCCAGGGTATTGCAGTGTAGTCGCCTCCAGGAGCCAAGCTGAGGCCTAGAACCCCTAGGCCAGCGGAGCAGGAAGTTGTTTCTGCAGGGAAGGAAGAGCGAGCTCCAAGCTGGGCAGCGGCCCTGGGCACGGTGCCCCCGCCATCCCACGCCTTCCCGGCACCCTGAGGGCACCCCTCCTCCGCCAGGCACCTTGCGCACCCCCTCCATCTCTGGGCTCTGTGCGCTGCCCCTCTCCACTTCACCAGATCCCATGCACCCCGCCCCCCACCACACCTGGCACCGCGCCCCTCCCTCCGCGGACGGACGCTGTCCGCAAAGCCGCCGCGGGGTCGCCCTGGCACGCACCCTGCCCTGGGGGAAGGCCGCCGCCGCCGTCGACCCCGAGCCCTGGCCCGGGACTTTGTCCAGAGCTCCGGGGCACACGCCGCCCCCTGCAGTGCCGAGCCGGCTACCCTAGCGGCCGTCCGCGGCGCGCACCGGTCTGCGCGCAGGCCGGAGACCGTCGGTCCGCCCCGGGTCCCTGAGCCGGGCCAGAGCCTGCGCGCGCGCCCCTCCTGCCCGCAATCATGGCAGCCGGCGCCTCGGAACGCAGCCGCCGAGCGCGCTCCGGCAGCCGCCTCGGTGCCAGGGCGGCCGGGCGAGCAGGGGCCAGGGCTCACGCCCGCCCGCCCCCGCAGCCGCGCGGCCCCGGGGCGCGATGCTGGAGGCCGATGGGGGTCCTCGCGGCGCGGTGCCCCCTGGCCGCGCCGGCAGGCGGGCGGGGCCGCGGGCCGGGGGCGCGCGGCGGGGAGCGCCGGGGGTGGCGTGCCCGCGGGGGCGCGCACGCGGGCCTGCGGGGCGAGGCGCGGGGTTCGGGCGGCGAATCCGCTGCTCTAGCCGCCCGCCCCGCCCGCGCGCGCCGGCCCCCGG
>NC_081562.1:3352141-3438413 GCF_022355385.1 Mustela nigripes | reverse complement strand
GGGGGGGGGTGGGAGTCGGGGAGGGGCCGCGGCCCGTCCTCGCCCGCAGCGGGCACGGCCGGGGGCCCCCCCGAGGCTTCGTTGGTATTCCGGGCACAGCCGAAGCCTTGACCTCCCCGCGGAACAGAGGCGCCCGGGCCCGCGGGCACGGCCGCTGTCCCCGGGAGGTCTCTCCTGGCTGCGGGGCCCGTAGGCGCCTTGCTTCCCCCACCCCCTCCTCCCCGTCTCCTCCTCTCCGGGTCCCCCGTACCCCCTCCCCCGCCCCGATCCGGCGGCGAAGGGGTGGGCAGGGAAACGCGCTCTCTGGGACAGGTGCCAACTCCGAGACAAAAGACATAAAATAGGCGGCAACGTGGGAAGCGCGGCCGGCGCGCTCGGGCGGGGACGGAGGCGCCGCGGGGGCCGCATCCTCGGTGCCGACCGGGGAAAGTTTGGGAAGTCGCCGCGGCGGCTTCGCAGCGGCGGGGGACGCGCGGGCCGGGCCGCCCTCCGCGCCGCGCTCGCCCTCTCCGCGCCGCTGCTGAATAATTCATGGCGCGGCCGCCGGCCATTAGCATGCACCGGGCGCGCGGCGCGTCTGTGCCAAGCCGCCGCCGCCGCATTCGGCGCCCGGGCCGCGCCAGACGAGCGGCCGCGCGGCAGCCGGGCCCGCGCTGTCCCCGCGCCCGCCCGGCGGCGCCCATTGTGCCCGGGCCGCGCCGCGGGGCCGCCCCGAGCCTGCCCGCAGCCCTCAGCGCGCCCGACGGCCGGGCTCTGCAAGTTGGGGCCCGCGCCTCCCGCCGGCCCGGGAAGCACGTGAACTTGGAGAAAGTCGCGGGGCGCGCCGGCCCGGACCTCCGCGGCAGGGCGTGGGCGCCCCCGGCCCGGCGCGCTTTCGTTTTCGTCGGGGACAAAGGTCCCCCGAGGCGCCAGTCGCGGACGCGGAGACCGGGTGCTGCCCGCCGCTCCTCGGAGAGGTCCGGCGGCTCCGTACCGGCAAGCCGGGGTCAGAAGAGGAGGAGCGGCGGGGTGCGGGACATGGGCGCTGGGGCCTGGCCGTGCGCCTCGCCCGGCCGGCTCTCCGTCCCGGAGCCGTCCCGCCCTGCGAAGAGTTGCGGGAGATGGCACCGCGCTGCGCTCTGCGGTTTACACGCGCCGAGGAGGGAAGCGTTTCGGACCAGGACTCAGACCCGTGGCCCAGGGCCTGTGCGGTGCGGGCACGAGAGCGCAGCGCCGGCCGCGTCCCCGCGCGCCCCTCCGCCAAGGGCAGGGCAGTCGACCTGCGTGTCCCGGGTCACCATCGGGTTCCGGGTTCCGGGGCGACTCCTGCGGATGGTAAGTGCATTTCTCACTTTCGCTACTTAGTGAGTATTTAAATATTAATGAAGGGATTTCTAAGAAGACCCTGTAGGGCAGGCAGGCCTTCCGCAGACCCGGGAGGCTGCTCCTGAACCGGCGGCCCGTCCAGCTTGGCAAGAACTCCGCGGCCGTCGTTAAAATTCAGGAACTTGTTATTTGTGAAATACAGTTTCTGATCTCAGGTGTGCGGACCGTTTGCCAGGGAGAATCTTGTCGGACGCAGAAGAGAGCCATAGCAGCTATCTTCACCAGAATAGAAAAAAGAGAAAAAGCAAGCATCTGTTTTTAGGGGCGATGTGTTGGGAAGGGTGATCTGGAAGCAGCGATCCCTCTTTGAAAAATTGACATCTTTCATTCCTTTCCTAAGCCAGCCAAAGCGCCGCTTCTTTTTTTTTTTTTTTTTTTAATTTTTCTTTTTCCCTGCTGGTCAAACATTTATGGAGAGCGGGCTTCAGGGGCTGCAGTCAAGCGTTGGTGGCCACTGGACCGGTTGAGTGAAAGGCCCTTGTGTGGAGGCTCTTGTTTATGGTGGCATAAAATGAAAAACAACTCATAACTTTTCGTAATAAATCCCCCTTTATAGGCGGCTCACACACAGGCCCAGCCGGCGGCCCTGGGGAGTTTGTGGGGAGGAAGAAATGGGTGAAGGAATGCACGTTTGCCATAATTACAGGGTTGTAAGGTAGCGCTGAAATGAATTTCTTCAAAGTTGGGTTTCAGACGCCAGGGCAGGCCCTGCAGGCCGTCCCTGTCTCCGTTTTTATTTTCGTTCGTTGATTCTGGCCATTTGGGATTTTAAAATGCACGTTTGTCCTCGCGGGCACCTATCCTGTTAAAGTGAAACCCGTCCTGGGGGTGGCAGGACGCTTTTTCGTACCATCCTATCAAAGTACGATTTCCCCTCTGCTCTCCCCCTCTTACTGATGTGGTTTGGAGAACCTTAATGGGCGATTTGACCACAAAATAATGGGCAGGGGCCCCCCTGTTTCCATAACGCCCTAGAGTTGTGAGCTGGCACCTGAAGGCCATGTTTCCGGGAACGTGGACAGAGGCCCAAGTCGCCCAGGCCTGCCTCACGACAGCCTCTCCCCGGGCTGCCTGGGTTCCCTAGAATCCGGAGGAAAGAGGAGACCGTTTGGCTAAGATATGGCCAACTCTGGGTGCAGAAGCCAAAAGTTTGCTCCAGTGCTGCGTACCGGACCCCGGGGGCCGCCCCTTCTGCTAGGCCGCTCTGCCCCCACACCCCTCACTCCACCTCCCCACCTCCCCCATTTTGAATTTTTATTTATGACGCTGTCAGAGGCAGTTAGCAGATGTGAAACCCGGGTGGGACGTGCCAGAGCGATCTCAGGAACGGGGTTGCGGCTGCGGAAGGCGTGCTGCTGCGGCCGGGAGCTGTTGCTTGGCGTTGGCAGTGGCCCGGCCCATGCTCAGAAGAAGCTCAAGTTCCGGAGGACCCTCGCCTGCAGAGTGTGGGAGATGTTCTCTCCGGGTCCGCAGATGACCTGTGCCGTATCTTGTGGTGGGCAGGGCCGTGTGGCATTCTGCCGACCCCCCAAATGAGGGGCATCTATGGCTGCTTCTCCCCGGGCCCGTGGGAGCAGGGAAAGGCCTGAGCATCCAAGGAGGTGCCCGCAGGGCCACTTAGTGGGGGGTTACCATTTGACGAAGCTCCAGATCCCCATCTCGGCGGCCTGAGTGTGCCCCCAGTCCCTGGAGGGAGATGGGGTTGACAGTCTCTAGTAAATTGTGCTCCCCCACCCCACGCTCCCGGACAGAGGCCTGGCCTCAGCCCCAGCACCGTCCTGTCCTGCCTTTGTCCTGTTGCTTTGGAGCCAGCCCGGTTCCGAGGGAGACTTGGGCCCCACCGGGGGCTTCTTACTGTGTTGGGCTATCCCAACTGGGCAGAATTCATTTTTGAGGGTATGCACACCAAAATCGAGGTTCTGGAAATGGCTCCTGTGCGGTTTTTGTCGCTTCTGGACTGAATAGAAAGAATGTGCTAGCAGGGGGACAGGGGCTCACGGACTGCGGTGGGCCAGTGGGAGGCTGGCCCTGGCATTTCTGCTTTTGTTTTAAACCAGGGCCGGCCCCCGGGTCTTTCCTCGTCTGCGCTTGGGGCCGGGTCCTGCCCAGCCGTTGGCCACTTGAAGCCCCCAGATCCTGGGTGAGGGGTGTCCTGGGTGCTGGTGGAGTCCAACTGCTCAACACAGGCGATGTGTGGTGACGAGGCCTCCACTGGGGCCCGGGTGTACACCATCACCTGAGCAGGGGCGGATGGCGCTGTGCTAGGCTCCGTGGGAACAGCGGCAGCTTCGTGGCAGGGTCACTTTCTGGGTCTGTGTCGTTTGCCCCGATGGGGCGGTTTATGAACCAGTCTTGCTTGCTCCTGTCCTCAGAAGGGGCCTGGGGCCTGTTCTGCCCTGGTGTGGATGAGGCCTGACGGAAAGGCAGTCCCTGGGGCTGAGGGATGGGGCCTCTGCCTGAGCAAGTGCTCCCTGGTGTCCAGGGAAACCAGTGTGTGTCCCTAGTGAAGGCCAGTATTTGGGAAGGGGGGGCAGCCCTTGCAGGCCTGCGAGGAAAACATCTCACAACCATCATGCTTGGTTTTCCTCGGGCTTAGAGGGTATCCTTGCATGTTTGGGGAGAAAGGAGAAGACACTTGTGGGAACCCCATGAACGGGCTGGGGGGTGGGGGTGTCCTGGCTCCCGTGGGGCAGCTCCCATCTGGGCTTGTCCCTGGCTTACTGTGTGACCCCAGACAAGGTGGCTCACTGCCCCGGGCCTGCACTCTGAGCCCTAGCCCTGGGAATAATGACAGCACCGTCAGTGTCCAGACAGCTCTCTCCCCACAAAGCACAGTTCCTGGCACGTGGCAGGGACACCGTAGAGCGTGCTCATGTTGTAAATGGTGATCACTGTGTTTACCATGAGGGATGATTATATTCCTGAGTTTCTAAGAACCAGAGTCCAGTTTTGGTTTCTCTTGGAAGGACACCTACGAGTTTACTCCTCACCCCCGAAAGGTGAACTTTGATCTTTTCTCCCAGGTGGAATGCCAGGAAGCTTGCAAAGCCGGGCTTCCCTTGTCACGGGGACGTGGCTCGGAGGCACTGGGGACACTAGATGGGAGCAAGGCCCCGTGAGGTCCTGGGACATGTTTACCGAGGAAGGAGGGGAGCCTCCCCACAGAATGGCACTTCAGGAGCTCATGTGGGTGCTGACCCGAGGGTCTGACCTGTGCCTCTCACCTCTTTGGGGCTCCAGGGAAGATCGAGGGCAGGCCGTCACCACTCAGGGGCCAGAGTGGCCACACCAGCTGCCAGCATTCGAGCTGGCAACGCGGGTGTCGATTTGGTGGGAGGGTTTCACTGCCGGTGAGCTAATTGTTCTTCGGCCAAATACAAGCATGCATTTCCCAGAACGCTTCGTTGAGGAGAATCTGCTCTCTTAGCCGATGGTTCAGGAAGACCAGCAAGATGGCCCTTTCTCAGAACCCGCTGTCGGGACGAGAAGGGAGCCCGGGCATTGGCCGGACATGCTGATGTGTCAGAGCAGAGGAGGGGAAACGCAACAATTGTCTCCAAGCCAAGACAATGGATCTTTTATATGAAATACTTATTTTCGGGGCTGACCAGTGCCCTGTTGGCTGGGACCGCAAACCTTGAGTATCTGGCTGTCACAGGCCCCGAGAACCCAGTCAGAGACAGAGATTTCTAGAAAGGGTAAAAGGACCGTCTCCTGACCCCCGATTCTTGGGAAATGCAGTGGGAACGCCTGGCTTTCTTTGTTGAGTGGAGGCTAAACTTTCTCAAGTTTAATTCTTTCCTTCCGGGATCTCTTTCGCAAGACTGTGGAGGCTCCTCGTAAGCACGCAAGCACCGGAAAGGTAGCCAGGATTACAGGGTTCTGGTGGTGAGCTGGGTTGCCCCTGCCAGGGGCCAGACCTGATGAACCTTTGTCTGCTGGGGGGCGTCGGAGGGTTGGCAGGGTAGTCACCCAATGGAAGTGAGGAAAACCCGGACTCTTAAGAGGAAGGGTCCATCTTCCCAGGAGGAGGCCATCGAGAGCAATTTCGGATGAATCTGTGATTCTCTGGGGCCCTTCGCTCCTCCCAGAGCCCACGGTCCAGTGCCCTTAGGAGCAGCGTGTGGGTTATCAGAGAGCCTGGCCTGCCGTGGTGAAGCCACACGCCAACCCTCACATTCCGTCCCCGGCTGGAGAGGGTGTGTTTGTAACTCCTGACGGCCTGGCCCAGAGTGCGCCCTGGAAGGATGGCTTTCTGAGTGACTAAAACGAACAGAGGGTCACTCTGAGGCTTAGGCACCCGCCGTCTGCCGCCTTCCCCACTCTACCGCCGTGGATAGCGGTCAGCCGGGTTCCTGCTAAATCCACTGCCTCCAGGCAGCCGGGAAGGCGCCCCAAGAAGCGGGGCACAGCCCCCAGGCTCCCGTTAGGGACTCGGAGGAATGGATCTGGCTGGGGCCGGAACGGAGAGTGTCTTCCTGGCGTTGGGGGGACATGGGGAAGGCTGTGGGGCTAATCGGCCTGGGATCCCTGCCAGCTCAGGGGTCCTGAGTCTGGGCGCCCCTGCGAAGCGGGTGAGGACGGGAGGGAGCGGCCCCCGTGGGGGGTGACGGATGAGAGTCCCCCCCCCCCCCCACCAAGCTTCCCTTCACCCATGAGTCTTTGTTGGCAAATGAGAACATTCGGCTTTCAAAAAGGAGGTTTCGTTTTTTAAAACTGCTTTTACATGGGGTTTTTTGGTTTGGGTTTTTTGGGATCCTGGAACTGTTTCACTCTGGTCTGTTTCACCTGCCTCCCCTCCCCCGAAATGCCATCAAGAGTCTCTTTTGGGAGTGACCAAAACGACGTCCGAGGCCCCGTGCCGATTTGGTAAAATCGAAGTAGAAAGTGCTGGAACGGTGTGTCAGGCGCAGAACACCCTCGGAGACGGGCTTTTATTCTGGCGGCTGGGGCAGCCCCTGAAGTCGATGGCCGAGGGTCTCGCTGTGAGATCTGGATGGCGGACTTGTTCGCGCCGGATTCCGGACGTGTCCGGAACCCGCGTGGCTGCAGCGGGTGGCCGAGAGGTGGCTTCTCTGAGGAGACGTGTGAGAGCAGAGGCGATGGCTGTTCTCGTGGTCGGAAATGTGTGCATGGCGTGGATGACGTGAAACAGCCTTCTCTTTCTTTTTTCTTTTCTTTTCTTTTTTTTTTTTTTTTTAAGGAGTGATAGTATTTTCCCTTAAGATTAAAAAAGGAGTGTTGTCCCTGATCCCTTTGGCTTCTAGAGCTGAGGCTGGGTTTTTGGGCGGCAAACCGCCCTTCCTTAATTCTGGCATCTCAGACGGCAGGAAGAGTGTTTAGCTGAAATATTGACCTGCTTGGTCTGGGGCTCTTAAATCTCGATTCGCCTTTCATGTGTTTAACAGCGATATTTACATCCAAATCAGCGCTTTATAATTACATTTTAAGTTCTAATAAAACGATGGTGCCGGCTTTGTTGGCAGTGGGAGTGAGTTCCATGCGGGTGGCATCCCCTCACCCAGACCGGCCTGGGCTCCGAGGGGGCGCCAGACCACGCGGGTTCTGGCCTGCGGGGACACACGTGTGTACTGAGCTTGACAGGGTCTGTGCGTGTCACCTGTGGCGCCCTCCCCGCTCAGCCAGGGGGAGCAGGGCTCGTCCCTGGGGATTCTGGCCCTGGCAGGGGGCGATGCTGCCAAACCTTCCGGCACAGGGCTCCAACCGAGGAGGACCTGATTTGGGCCTGGCTGCTCTGCCACCCGGACCGACGTGTTGTGTCCTGAGCCCCACGCTGGGGCAGAGGCCATTTTCTCCTGGGCAGCCCTCTGGCCCAGCAAAGGCCACTTCTGGTTGTGGCCATATTGTGTACGCCTGTGCTGGGGTAAGGGACGCCCACTGCCTCTGCCTCCGTAACAGCCGAGGTTCTGCTTTCTCTCCTCGGTCAGGAGCCGGTCCCCAAATGGCCACCTGGTTTTCAGTGGCTTTCCCGGTGGAGCATGGGAGCTGGGGGGGGCCCTCTCCTCCCCGGGGGCCAGGCTGTTGGCGGCTGTGCCGAGCCGTTCCTGGAATGGGATTACCCGCGTTCCTGGTTAGGCGCGTGGCACCGGAATCCTACCTGCTTTGTCTCTGGCATCAGCTGCTGAGCTGGTCACGTGGTAGTGTGCGTGAGACCAGAGCCCAAGGACCAGAGGACTCCTCCTGGACTGCTCCCTTCTTGCTCCGTCGCCTCGCCACCTCCCACCCCCTCCTTTGCGGGCATGACCGTGTCTGAGCCTGCGCTCCCGTCCCCAGATGCTCAGGTGTCTAGACAGTCCCTTACCCCCAGTCCTTACTGGAAGAAGGGCCCATGAGCCAGACGACAGGCCCAGCCACGGCCAGTCCATGCTGTGCCCTCCACTGGAGCACAGAGCTGGCCCTGCCTGTCCAGGGAGGCCCTGTCTCACACTGACAGCCCCGTGGCTCCCCGTGCACGGGGATAGCAAGTGCCTGGCCACATAAAGGGTCGAAGGAGACACTTGGGCAGATAGCACAGCCCCACAGACGTGGCCTGCCTGCCTTGAGCAAAGGACAGCCAAATCTGGTGAATCTCCAAATAGAAGCTCCAAGTTAAACCCTCAGGCCCGCTGACCGGTTCTGAGGGCCATAGACCAGACACACTCCATCGTGGCCCCGTGTGGTGGCCAGGATTGGCTTTGGCAGAGCTGAGGAGTCTGATAGTCTGACAGGGTGTGGTGGCACCCCTGGACTCTGGACGCTGGGGCCCTCGTGGTGGCCCGGCTGCTTGGCAGCGCCTCTGGGCGAAGTGGCCGGCTCCTGAGCACCAGCGGGGTGCCTCTGTGTGCGTTTCTCCTTCTGTCCTGCAGCAGCCCTGAGTGGCAGGAGCTGTTATCCCCGTTCCTTCTGTGGACGGGGAAACTGAGGCTCAGAGAGCTGCCACGGCCCAGGGCCAGGCGGCCCCTTGGACACAAGGCCGGTGCCAACCCCTGGCAGCTCAGCCTCTCGGGGCATGGTTAGAACGGGCTCGCTCCGAGGCCGGGGGTCTAGGGAGAGGTCGGGGTGGGGTGGGGGGCCCTGGGCCTCGCCTCCCCCCTTCCATCCCCGGGGAGCACGCCGGGTGCTGGCCGCCGCCGCCTGCTCCTCCTCGGGCCGGCCCGGGAACAATGCGGCCTCTATGCCCGCGGCGGGCCCGGGCCGCCTGGGCTCGGGAGCAACATGGCGCCCAGGGCCGCGCCGCCTGGCCACAGGGAGGGCTGGCGCCTGGGCCGCGCCTGGGCCGGGCCGGCTCCCCCGTCCTCCTCGGGCCAGCCGCTGAGTGGCCAGCCGCGCCTGCTGCCTCCTCCCTCTCCCACTCGGGCCCCCCCCCCCGCCGCCCCCGCCTGGTGGTGGGTTCGGGGGTCCGGCCCACCCGCCTCTGCCACGTCTGCCATCCTCCCGGCACCCAGGAGCATCTTTCAAAAATTCCCGGTGGGCGGGGCCGAGCCGCAGCGGCCGCCTCTGGCGCCCCCTCCCCGGGCAGCCAGTGCCAGATGAGAGCAGGAGACAAAAGTAGCATTTTCCTCGTCCTCCTGGGCTGGAGCAGAGCCTCCCCCAGCACCACTTGGCTCCTGGCAGCCCTGCCTCCGGGTGCCGGGGTGGCCGAGGCCCAGGCCGCGCCGGCCAGGACCGAGGGGACCGATGGACAAGGTGGCTGGAGAGCAGGACGCCCGAGGGCCCGTCGGACCGGGGCTGGCACCTGGGGACGGCCTGCTGGCCGGCGGGACCTGCCCTCCTCCTCCCGCCACCGTGCCCGGCCGGGCCAGGAGGCACCCTTGCCACTTCCTTGCTCTGGAGAAAGCTCCTCACGTCCTCCCGCACCTTGGGTAAGTCACCTTCTTCCCTTCTCTTGTGCTGGAGACAAGCCGAGGGCTCTGCCATCTTGTGCTCGATGCCTGTTACGTTTCCTTCCCTCTAATTGGTTATCCGAAATTCAAAATTCTATTTCCGACCCCCCCCCCCCACCATCTTCAGTGAAGTAAGCCTTTCCAAAAACTGCAGGGGAAATGCAGAAGCCAAGCCCATTTATTTTTAAGATCCAAAGCTATAGGCTTTGGGAATCACAATAAAAATGAATGTTTGTTATTTCACAGTGGCTGTGTGTTCAATTAGATCCGAACGAACGTTTCAGGGGGTATTACGAGGCACGGCCTACTCGTTTCTGCTCAGGAGGACAGCTTGTCGTGGGGGGGTGTTCTCATCATCATCATCATCATCATCATTATTATTATTATTTTAATTTTTGGTGGTGCCAGGAGGGGCAGAGGGAAAAACACCAGCGTGCCCATGCTCCTCCCAGCAAACTCCTCGGCAAGCAGGGCTGGGCTGGCACACGGGAGGGGTGGGTTCTGCATTGAGAAACAGAGGCCTTTTTATTTTACCCGGCGTCTTTAATGCTGCCATGTCCACAGTTTAGGGATCCAGTTCTTTTCTCCCTTTCGTTTTATTTTATTTTGTGGGGTGGGGTGTGCGGGTGTCGGGAGAAAAAAGAAGGCTCTTTTTGGCTCTCAGCTCAGTATGGGGAAAATCTTTTAGGTTGTTTTGTGCTCTGTTTTTAAAACACTTACTTAAGCCCGGGGATTCCGCCTCATGGTGCCGTGTCCAGCTCATAACTGCCCTCCCCACAGATGGTATGTGGGGTCCACGTGGACACGACCACCAGACGGACCCTCAGGGGGCCTGAGTTGTCCAGAGCCGGCCTGTGCCGGATCCCGTCCTGGTTTCCCATCTGCAGAACCGTGGGCCGAGACGTTCGACCGTCCAGGGCCTGAACCGTGGCCAACAGGGGTGGGACTCCCTCGAAGACCTTTGCTTCCCCGGGCCATGCTGCCCTCGCAGCCCAAAAGCTACCCTCTTCAGTTACCCGAGCTGCTGTGATGGTCCCTGACCCTTCAGAATGGTGGACCTTTTCAGATAAAAGGTGGGCTTTGCAGAGTTGAGTTCTGACTTACCTCCGTCCCCTGGCAGGCTGACAAAAACGCCTACAGATGCGGCCTGGTTTTTTCCCCACAGTGGAGGGTAGCCGGGGTCTTGATTTATGGAAAATGGAAAATCAGGCCCAGAAAGTTCTAAATGGCAACGGAGAGGAAAAGTCCCACGTAAATACATCTTTGTTTTCCTAATCGGAGGCGTCGGGCCCTGCCCGTGTGGGTCTGAGCAGCCGGCCTGGGCAGATACCACCAAGTGTAAAAGTGAGCTCCGCTCTCACAAGGACGACCACGGCTGCTTTTGTTCTTGCATTAGACAGCGGTCCCTGCTGGGGGTGCGGGCGGATATAGCAGAGAGGACTAAAACATCTTCGTGACTGGGACAGCCACATTCTGCTGCTGCAACCTGGAGGGTGATCCTACCCAAATATTGAGCAAGCACCGAATGGAACACTGGTGAGAAAGTAGAGGTCATGGGAAAAAGACGGAGCGCCATAAATGCGAAAGGAAAAGAGTCCAGAGTCTAGAGGGTGGGTTTGGGGGAAAAGAGGGTCTTTTGCGTTTTTTTTTTGTTTTTTTTTTTTTAAGAATTTGTGCTCTTCATAGCTGCCCATGCCTCATCTCCAAAAATTTTAATTTTTTGGTATTACTAGTTAGGTAAATAGGCCTTTTAATCCTAAATTCTGGAATGATAGTCCCGTTTCCCGAGCACGACCTCGTGCTCTTTTTGGAGGAAAGAGCAAGCAGCATAAAATCAATTAATTTCCATAAATGAGCATTTTCATTCTAAATTAGTATTTTCCTCCAAGATTATGATCATCTAATGGGAGTAGTGTCTCTGGATACCACATCCTCCAGCACGCACCTTACAGAGCCGGAATGGCTATATGTGACTGATTACCGTGTTTGTTTTGTAACTTGGGCAATGACATTCCGCCTCCCCACAAAATCAGGAAGATGCCCTGCAATCTTTTGTGTCCTGAATCAGGCAAAATATCAGCGTTCTTCATGGTACTCAATACTTCTCAGCAGGTCGGGTTTTTTTTTGTTGTTGTTGTTGTTGTTGTTTTGGTTTTGTTTTGTTTTTTGTTTTTTTAAGAAAGTACCACGCATAGCAGTTTTCACATCATTGCTCCTATATAAACTCCACTATACACCGAAATTATACATTCTCACAGCACAGATGGGCTGGTCTGTCATTACGACTGCTGGGTCCTTGTTGGAACACACAGCATATTTCAATTGTGGAGTCGACAATTTCGAAGAACTGAGGTCAAAATAAACAAGTGGCATTTGTATATAAAAACAGTCCTGTGGCCCTCTCGTCCCCTGACCAGCGCGGTGGAGGAACCGCCATCTCCTTCATTAGATGAGAATTTAATCGTTGGTCTTCCTCTTTGCGCTCTAAGACTCCGAATGCCCTACATCAAAGGACTTCAGTGTTTTAACCAATGCCCAGTTTCTATGTTGTTTGGCAGCATGAACAGCGTTAACACTAGATTTAAATTCAAAATTACGGGGTTTGAGACTTTAGATTTTGAGATCTTCATTACATCTCTAGCTGTTTTGTATAGGGTAACATAAAATTATTCTGAGTTATTTATGAAAAACCGATGACAGATTTTTCGAGTGATTTAAAGGTACATTTAAATCCGCCACTCGGCAAAGCACACATACGCACACACGTTCAACAGGTAACTACAAAGAGAGGCTGTAAACTTAAAAAAAAAAAAAAAAAAGAATTATCTCACCGAGATAACAGGGTGCAGAACTTATTGGCCATCATCTCACGTGAGGACAGGAAGTTTTACAAGCACAAATAATTTGCACACGATAACTGTTTGTTTTGTGAATTTGCTCACATTATGATGTAATCTGTTCCGAGGGTTCTTCCCTGCCCCCCGCCTTACTTTTAAGGGATTGCTCTGCTTTTTCCCTGAATTCTGGATCCTGGCTCTGCCCTTCCCGGCCTCTGAGGCCGCCTGCCCTGGCCGTGGCCGGGAGCTCACACCCGGGGCTTGTGGCCGAACGGGAACGAGACACAGATGTTTCCCTCTGCGGTCTCCTGTGGGCTCCCAGACCTCCTTCCATTTGTTAGTAGAAGTGCTTTGTTGCGGCGTGTTTGTTTGAAGGCAGGTACCTGTTGGTGGAGATGTTTGGAAATAACAGGAAGGGCGACAAGTTGATGAAATTTGCCGGAGCTCCTGGGGAGCCGCTTTCTCTAGCGCTTCTGCTCTTGGATTTTATTTTTTGTTTAACCACGTCCTCCCTTCCCGTTTGGTCTTCCAGCCTCTCGGCCCTGGTCTTGGCGGCAGACCTGTATCACAAGCAGCCCCGGGAACACGGCGCCGGGCGGGGTGCCCCCGCAGGACTGGGCAAGGTGAACCCCGCACGTTGCTCGCTCGGCAAAGCCAAGGGCAGAAGAGCAGGACCTTCGGGACCGAGGCCGGGGTTCCGACGGAGTCGGTGTCAGTCCCCGGCCGCGTCCGTCAAAGGCAAGTCATCGCACCTCCCGATGTCCCCGTTTCACAGATGAGGAAAGCGTCCCCACCTCACAGTCACGCACGGAACGCACGCAGCCCCGCGCTCCGTTCCCTGAGACCACCCCATACCCGCTGTTCGTTCTTGCTTGGTTTCTGAGTCTCAGAAATGCCTGCCAGGTGGGGGTTAACGCCGGCTGTGTTCGGCCAGGGGAGGCCCCCGGCCTGAAGCCGAGGCCCCAGACTCGGCCGGCTGGCCACGGTCAGGATGGAGGCCGGACCCGGGGCTGCCGTCCCACGTTCGTTCTGCACGTCCACACGGTGTCCAGGTGCGGACGGCGCACCTTTGCCAGGGTGTGGGCCCCACGGTGTGCGCACACGGGTAGTGCCCTCTGCTCTGCCTGGTACGTCAGGGGTTTCCAGAGGTGGACGGGCATTTGGAGGCACCGTGCCTGCCTGGCTTCTCAGTGAGCCGTGGAGCCCCTGGGCCATCCCTCGGGACACCTGCTGGGCACCCCGCTGCCCCCCTGTCATGGGTCCCCTTCCCCAGCCCAGGGCCAGCCAGAGCAGGCTGGACAGGGACCCCAGCTGCTGGGCTTCTGGAAGGTGAAGGAAGGCCCGCTGGCCGCCCTGGCTGCACGCTGGGAGCCAGCCAGGCGCGGAGCGGTCCCCTCGGAGGGCCGGGCTGTTCCAGGCACCGGCCATTTGCAGACGCTGAGGAGTGGAAGTGAGCCTCTAGGCCCGGGAGAGGAAATGGCGGCCCGGGCAGGCCCAGAACGGGATCCGGGAAGGTGGCCGAGGGCGGGGAGCGGCCGGAAGGCACAGGGTGGGCCGCCGGGTGCGCTGGCAGCTGTGCTGTGAGGAGCGGCCCGCGGGGCCAGTCTTCCCGGGCGGGTCCGCGCGCGTGCACGTGTGTGTGCACCTGCGTGCAAGGCCCCGAGAAGCTTCCGCAGCCCCGCTGGCTCATCAGTAACGGGGGAGGCTGGGGGCGGTCCGAGGAGGCCCTGGGAACACCCAGCACACCTTTGGACAAAAAAAAGAGCTTTGAGGAGAATGATATTTACTGCAGGTCTTAGTTCTGTGTCTTCAAAGCTCGGGAAACGGTCCGACATGTCAGATGGGAGCCCGTTTGGGAGGCCCCAGGGGGCTTGTGTGTCCCCTCTTTGGGGCCTCTTAGCAGAGACCAGAGGCCTGGACTCTCCGTGGAGCTGCCTGCCCATCCAGCCTCAGTTTCCCTGTCCATAAAGCATGGGGATCAGTCCTACCCACAGGTTTCTCGTGGCCTCCAAGGTGATGAGGTCACTCGCCACTGACCCCCCTTGAAGGGGAGCAGTTGTTGGCGGCTCCCCAGGACTCTGGCTTCTGAGTTTCTTGAGGGCTAGAAGGGAGATCGAGGCCAGACCTTTTGAAGAGAGCAGCCGGGGGGGGGGGTGGCGGAGGCCAGGCTGCTCCAGCATGTGCTGGGGAACCTCTGGCCCAGTTTCCTGGGAGCCCAGCCCTGCCCCGGGATTCCTGCAGTGGGTGTGCCCGCACTTCCGGCCGGCGTGGGCGGAGGGGTCCCGCCGGGGAGCAGAGTTCCCGCCGGTCCCGCCCGCCAGAGCCTCCTGGTTGTGTAGCTGCTTCTGGCTCGATGGGACGAGGACTCCCCCCTGAGCGGGGCACGTGGGGTCCAGGCAGGTGGCCCCCGGCCCGCCAGCCGCGCACGGGCCCGGGGGACACGGCTGCGGTGGCCTGCAGCAGCAGCGGCGGCAGCGTCACGGGGGCTGATGCAGGGTAGAGGAGGCGCCCTCCCGCTGGAGCCTTTGCAGTGACGATCACCCAAAGGGTAAGTCGCCTGATGCCAGGACCTTTGGAGGCTCCCAGCACGGGTGGGTGGGTCTCTAGGGTCTCAGGCCTCAGCCCTGGGTGCTCTAGCGCTGGAGGTGAGCCCTGTTCCCCAAGATGCGGTCACGGGGGCACCCCGGGGGCAGCCTGGCCTGTGTGACAGTGCCGGTGGCGGCTCTGGGAGGTGGCTTCCCGGGGGTCACTGCTGAGCCGGGCAGCGTGGCGGGCCACCGCAGCCTTAGCGGACACTCCAGGGGAAAGGTATGGCCGCTACCTCGAGTGTCCTGCTGCCAGGGGAAGAGCAAGTAAGACAGGCTCAGGCAGGACCCATGAAGGGACCCAGAGAGGCAGAAACCCCTGCCTCAGCCCAGCGGGGAACTGGGGGCCACGCTTTGCTCCCCCAAGGGAGGATCAGATGTTGCACACGGGACTTGGTTCCTTGGGGTTGGAGCAGCTGTCCTTTGTTGACCTACTATGTGCCAGGCTCAGGGCCGGGTACTTCGATCCTACTTATTTATTTATTTTTAAGATTTTATTTATTTATTTGAAAGATAGAGCACAAGCAGGGGAGCAACAGGAAGAGGGAGAAGCAGGCTGTCTGCTGAGCAGGGAGCCTGATGCAGGGCTCGATCCCAGGACCCCGGGATCACGACCTGAGCGAAGGCAGAGGCTTCATGGAGTGAGCCGCCCAGGTGCCCCCCCCTCGTTTTTTTAAACATCCATTTGGGAGTGCAGGCGACCTGTTGCGCTTCCTTCTGACATCCCGTCCGAGGCCCTGTGTGCTGGCGCTGCTCCCGGTGCTGGGATGTGGGGCAGGCAGGACGGCCACAGGCCCTGCCTGTGTGGAAGGTGTTAGTTAGCAGTTTTCAGTGTGAAAGAACCGAGGCTCCAAGAGGGCTCCAAGAGGGCAAGGAGCGTCCCCAGAGTCACACAGCCAGTGAGTAACAGAGTCCGCACCCAGACCAGGTTTCCGACCGCAGGACCCGCTCTTTTCCCACGCTGGGTAGAAGCGGCTGGATGCCGGAGCCTTTTTATCATTTACCTGTCCTGGGTGCTGACCTTGGTGGGTTCTCCCCAGACACACAGTGCCAGGAGGGCCCTGTCCTTTGGGCTGGAGTTCTTCCGTCCCCAGGAAGAGCCAGGATGGCTTCCCTTGCTTCCCTGCCAAGGGCCATGTCATGCTGGTTCTGGGGTCCCTAGGACCTGTCTCTGGCTGGGTTGCCGTGACCTCCGCATCTGAGGCCTGCTGGTTGGGCCCTTAAAGCCCCTAGTGCCCTGCTGGGCTGAGGGCTTCAGGCCCGTGTGGCTCAGGGTACTGGCTGGTGGCTGACGGTGCAGTATGGCAGTGGGCCTTGAGAATGGGTGGCCCAGGGGGTCATGCCCACTCTCGCTGTTCTTCTGGCCCATGGCAGGGGATCTGCAGGGTTTATCACTCAAGCACTGGGAATAACGGCCTCTGGGGGACACTGTAAAAACCTGCAACAGGCAAGACCATTTTGCAGCCTTTGATGTTCTCAAAATGGCCCTTTCTGCTGCTCTGTGCCCAATTCATACCCTTCCATGGTGCCGGGAACTTCCCGTGGAGGATGAGCACAGGATTTGGGTAGGTTCTTCACATGGAGGCTGGTTGTATCTGATGGGCCTGGACCCCTTGCTCATGGAGACACTCGTAATTTGTGCTAAGGTGGACAGAGTGGACCGATCAGGCTTTTGGGGCCGTCGGCACCTGTGAGGTCTGCTCTGAGGTGAGGGTCTCCGCTAGAGGGGGGATCCGTCAGCCCGGGCAGGACAGAGGTGCTGGGGTACTGTGTAGAGATCAGGGTAAATGTGTTTGAAAGCGGCTCTCTGCGGGTGAGCGGGGCCATGTCCTGTTGGAGAAACCGTGCCCTGTGTGTCCACAGGGTCCCCTTTCTGGCCCTCGTGTCCCAGCATTGCTCAGAGCTCATCTGATTCTCGAGGGCACACCTCTGGAGCGGCTGGGGAGCCTGCTCTGGGCGGGCCCTGGCTTGGGGTCCAAGAGGAGATGGACACACCATCCAGTGACTGGATCAAGCAGACCTTGTTGGGCACTGGGTCCTCTGCTAGAGGGCTAGAGCTGTGACAGGCAGTGGAGTCTGTCCCCAACTCACAGGCCCAGGGACCTCACTTAGCGAACGGGGTGCCCTCAAGAAGGCCTGGCCCCGGGCCTGGTGGTGCTGGGTGGGGAGCAGAAAGTCAGCCAGGAGCCCCCAGCGCCGGCCTGAGGAATCCAGGAAGCCTCCCGGAGGTGGCGGACCCACGGCCCCGGGCTTGTTGTTGCATTCAGCCCGGGGCCTGCCACGTCCCAGGGCCCTGCTGCCAGGCGCAGCGCCGCCCCTCCTGCCGCCCCACGCCAGCCCTGCACAGGCCACATCTGCTGCGGCAGGCGCGCCAGAGCTCCACCTCCCAGCTCCGTCCCCATGGAAACCACTGGGGGGGGTGGTTCCCGCTGCACTTGGCCCGCTGACTGGTTTCCATTAGAGCCAGCCTGCTTTCCTTGAGCTCTGCCCCCGAAGTTCAAGGCACACAACCCCCCCAAACCGAGGTTTCTTTCACATGTACTGAGCACCAGTGTTGGGCCGTGGGACCGGGACTGCGTGGGTGGACTGCGGGCCCAAGGTCGCACCCCAGGCCGTGACTGCCCTTCTCTGGGCTTCGCCGTGGGCTCAGACCCTATCCTTTCTTGCTCAGAACCAGCAGCTGCTACAAGGACCCCCCGGCTCCATGCTGGCTGGCCATAGAATTATGGGGGGGGACTTTCAGTAGCCCCTTCCTCTTTCTGGGCCTCAGTTTACCCATCTGTAGAATGAGAGGGTTGAACGGCTTCGCCAGGTGCTTGCCGTGCCAAACAGGACGACGGAATAAGGCAGAAATGCAGCTGAGGCAAAGCCATCTCTCTCTGGGACTTTTGTTTGTTTTCAGAGAGGGGATTTTTTTTTCAGAGGAAGGGAGTCATGGAATTTGACCGGAATGGCTGTTGGAGAGCCAGTTGGAGCCCGTGGACCCAGGGCTTGGGAAGGCCCGGGCAGCCGTGCCCGCAGGCTCCTCCTGGCATCGGCGGGCGGCGGGGGGGGGGGGCGCCCAGTGACCTGGCTGTGAATGTGGCGAGCAGAGGCATGAAACGTGCCCGTGACAGAATCCAGAGGGCTCTGGAAAACTACCCGAGAGGCTTCCGGAGGTCAGAAATGTGGGCAGAAAATGAGATCCAGATTTAAAAAAAACCCGGCTGGCTCATCCCCCTGGGAGGGAGGCCTGGGAGAGCCTGGCCGCTTGTTGACTTTGAAGCGCTTACCCAGGACTGGTCTATGGCAGCAGCCCCCGGCCCCAGCCGGACGCCCTGGCGCGGGTGCTGCCATCCCCTCTGCCTCTCGAGGTGGGACTTTTACCGGAGATGATGGGGAACGCTTTGAGGACTCTTGCCCGACCTGCCTTCTGTTGAGCCCTTGCCACTGCCCTACGGGGACCCATGCCAGCTGACATGCAAGGAGCAGAACCTCGGAAGCGGCAAGCCTCCGGGCAGATAACTTTTCTTCCTGGGCCTTAATGTTCTCATCTGTGCAATGGGGAGAAACAAACCTGCAGGCACGTGGGAATTAGATGAGTCTCAGGATCGAGCTGGACAGACGGTAGATGATGGTGGTGTTGGAGCTGCTCCCCCGCAAGACCCTCACTACACACGATGCAGCTGCACCTTCCATGGCTCCCCAGACTTGGGGCGGGGGTGGGGGGGACGGGAGGGGGGTGCGGGTGGTGGGGGTGGGCGGTGACGCTGGCCCTGCCTGGCCTCAGGGAAAGCTGTTTGTCGAGGTCACCTGGAAAGCCCAGGTGGCTTTTCCACGTGCAGTGGCATTTCCTGTTCCTCTGGGACCCTACTCAACCTGGGGCCTGCCTCCCCGGGGAAGCCTCCCGACAGACCCCCCGGAGGCGGGAGCCGCAGCCAACGGACACCAGGGACACGGTCGCCACCGCCACTCAAAGGACGGGCGTGGTGGCATTTTCAGCTTTCTGCCCTGGGCAGGAAGGGAACTCGGGTTTGAACGAGGACACCTTCCTGCCCTCCGGCCCGGCCCGCCTCCCCAGTGAAAGGCCGAGGGAGCTAGCTCGGGGGAGCCGGCCGTGGCGTGGCCCAGGTTGATTTAGATTTGCGGGGAGACCGGGATCTTGTAGGAAATGAAGGAAATTTCCCCAGGGAAAGGGGGAAGAGAAGAAAGAGGAGCTTAAGTACCCAGATAATTATAAAGCTTGGCATGGTGATTTATGGCAGGCAGGCCGGCTCCTCTGGTCTCCACCGCCCCTCCCGTCTCAGCGCCCCCCACCGCCGCGCCCCCAGAGACCCGCTGATGGGGGAGGCAGTGAAGCCAGCGGGCGCCGCCCAGCACCCAAGCTCTGCTTTGTGTCCTGGGGACAGAGCCCCTCTGTGTTCTGAGCCCTGACGTCTGCTGTCTGGGGACAGCCTCACGGAACCCTGATGGGCTGCCAGCCGGGAGGCTGAGGCTCCCGCACTGACTTCACGGAGGAGCCTCAGCCAGACGGGTCGGCCCGTTAGAACGGGGACAGTCAGGGCAGAGGCCCTGCTCATTCTTGGTGCCGTGGGAGGGGGGCTCCGGGCCGTGGCTTTGGGCTGAAACAAGGATCGGGGTGCGCTCTTCAGGGAAATGACGCAGCGCGCCGCGTTGACCAGGGTGCGAGAGAGGCCGTGGCTGGCCCCAGTGGGCTGCTTGGCCAATGCGCCCTTTAGGGCCCGACTGTGGGCAGCCCGCACTAGGGGATTTCCTCTGCTGTGACCACAACTGTCCGCTCCCACCCCCTGTAATTCCCGGCGGATGTCCCCTGGCTGCTGACCTGCAGGGTCATCGTCGGCTCCCCTCCTTGCCACACACAGACTGTGCCCAAGTCTTGCCAGCTCTGCTTCTGCTCAGCGTGTCTGGGTCTCACCCAGAGAGGCGAGATCGCCATGCAGACTTCCGCCCTGCCTCCCGCCCTGGGGGGCTCCCGCCCAGCTCCAGGAGGAAGTCCAGTCTCCCCTTCCCGAGACGAGAGAGGCTCCCAGGAGCCTGTCAGCCCCCTCCGTGTTGGCATCCTCCCACTTCTCTAGACGGTGGCCCAAGCATCGCCTCCTCCTGGAGGCCCTCCTTGCTCCCCACCTGCCCCGTATCAGTTCACGGCCCAGTCACAGTGTCTGCTCTGGAAGACTGAGCAACTCCGGAAAGACCGGCCAGCATCACCAGCCTGGCCCAGGGCAGGCTCCTGGGGGAGTGTTTCATGAATGAATGAAACAGGATCCCGAGGCTGAAACAGAAGGGAGGGAAGGCCGTGAACCCTGTACTCAGGGTGGCGGCATGAGCCACCTGGCTGGCCGTGTCACACGGCCATGGCGCTCTGAGAGACAAGGGGACAGGTCTTAACTTTTTTACCTCCAGCAATACGTTCTCTTTTAGGACTAATCTGAGGGGACTGTGACCCCACCTCGTCAGGGACGGCATGGCAGCATCCGACAGGCCTGAGCCCTGAGCACCTGCGACCCACAGAGGGAGGACTCCAGGTAACTCCGGGGCCACGGGAAAACCATGGCTGCTGCTTTGGGGCGGGGGTTCAGTCGGGACGACCAGCAGTGAGAGATGCCGTAGAAGGCTCTGGGGCCTTTTCTCCTCTGCTCAGTGGGTATGAAAGCTGGACTCAATTGGCCCATCCGACGTCATTGGTGAGCGGTGGCATATCCTGTTAATTTAGGTCAGACATTTTCCGTTCATGAATTTCCTGCATGGCCCCGCCACTGTGTGGGGCTTATGGGGGTCCTCCTCCTCCAGGAAGTCCTCACAAACCCCAAGGCGCTCCGGCCCCCTCTGCCCTGGCAGTGGGCTGCCCAGCCCCTCCGTAGCACCCACCGCACCCCTCTTCTTTCCCATCTTTCCCATCATTCATCTTCGCGGGTCTGGGTCGCATGAGGGCGTTGGCATCCAGACCCTTCCGAGGGCCCAGGACAAGTCTGAGGCAGCTTCCACTGAGGCCCTTTGGAAAGTGTGCCTCGGGGAGATGGTGCCTGAGCAGTGCGCAGGGGCCTCGGTCCCTCCCCAGCTCTGAGCCTCCATTTCCCCAGCACCTCTGACATTTGGTGAGTCTCTGGAAGGTTCCCAGGGGCCAGTTGGAGGGGCGGCCTCAGGTGCGCGAAAGAGCTCCTGGGCTTTGGGCGGGGTCTCCCCAGGGAAGGAGGAAAGATCTATGCGTAAAGCCAGAGGTGTGTGTCCTCATGCCTCCCCGAACATGAGAAACAACGTGGCCAGCCACTGTCCTGGTGGGGTGTCTGAGTCAGGGAGCTGTGACAAAGATCTCTGACGGGGTGGCATGGCCCGTTCCACAGACACGGCTGGTGGGAGCCAGTGCCACGGAAGGCTGTGGCCGCCCGCCTTGGTGTGCCTGGGACCCATCCTGGGGGGGAGTCTGCCTCGGGCCTGGTTCAGCAGGGGAGAACCGTGGGCTGCCTTTCTCTCCTTTTCTCGGTTCTTCAGAGCTTGTTGAATTAGGCAAAACTCCTTTAAATCACAGTTAACCACCTGGCCAGGGTGACCTCAACCCACCCAAATCCTCACGGCAGCACGCCGTCCCCCAGAAGGAGAGACGTTTGCAGAAGGTGCGGCAGGTTGCCGTAGGGGGCGGAGGGGGCCGCTGAGAGTGAGGCGCGCGGCAAGGCCCCTCCAGGCCGACGGTGGTGGCGATGCTGCTACCTTGAGGGGGGATCCCCCTGAAGGGTCCTGTTCTCTGTTCTCGTCCCGAGTGTTTGGAGTCTGATGTCTGGAAGTGACGTCTGTTTGTGGCGACCGGGACCCCTGTTGTCAGGCTGGTGCTGGGGCCTGTTCCGTTGCTGCTGGAGGTAGGGATGTCCTTGTGACGCCCCTCGACCTGCTAGAGCTCAGGGTGGGCGTGTACACGGACCGGCCGCCGGCAGAGACTCGATTTTCTGGCCCCAGTTGGTAACTGTGCGGCGTGGGCCATTGCCTGGCGAGAGTGCCTGTGGGATGTGGGGGCCGAGCCTGTGGGGTTGACGTGTGTTCACTGTCACGTTCGTGATGTCAGTGATGGCTGCTTCTTAAGATACCGGACTGAGGCCCAGAGAGCACAGGAGATTCTCTGCGGCCCGCTGGGCTCTGCTGCCCAGGCCCCTCCCTGGGGCTGGCTGCTCTGCCACTGGGCACTGTGTCCTTGGGGGTTTGAGCTGGCCTGTGCCCTTCCACACTGGCTGCCGTGGTAGCCGTCAGTTCCCCGAGTCCCAGCTTCACCGGTCCCTGCCAGAGAGCCGTCTGGAACCAACTGAAGCAGCCGACCCGGAGAGGCACCATGGCTTGGGCCTCTGGCCCTCTGGCCCTCTGGCCCTCTGGCCCTCTAGCCAGAGGACGTGGCTGGACCAGCTCACAGCCTCCTTCTGACGCCCCCCGACCTGTCTTGGGTACCTACAGTCTTGGGTCTCCGACACGGCACGACCCCAGGGTCAGGCCCCATCCTCCGCGGGGCATTCCTACACGGAGATGAGGGTGAGCTCTGCACATGATTTATTAGCAACTGGCTCTTTCCATCTGTAGGCTCTTTATCCCACACGTGACCTTGGAGAAGGCCAAGTTCAATGCCAAAGAAAAGTATGGACAGGCAGTTCTGGGGATCCATGCTCCCATGGTTCCGGGCTCTGCAGCTTGGCCAACACAGGGTTCCTGTTGGGGGCTCCCAGCTCTTGCCTCCACGGTGTCCACTCAAGCCCCAGGCCCTAGAGACTTGGTCCCTGGTGAAGTAAGAGGTGGAGAAAGAATTTCTCCAGGATAAAGGCCCAGAGTGAGTTCTCACACATCCTCAAAGCAGCCCGGTGTGGGTGGGGGGCAGTGGTGGGCATGTGGTCCAGGGAGCCCCGTGTGGCCTGGGTGTGCAGCAGGCACCATCTCTAATCTTGCGTGTAAATCTGAGGAGGTAGGTGTTGCTGTCCCTGTAGAACAGATTGGGAGCCTGAGCCCCAGAGATGCGGAGGGGCTTGCCCAGAGCTGAAATGGGACCTCTGCGGGCCCTGGACTGCCCTGCAGACAGACACAAGAATGTTCCAGAGACCAGGCTACTCTTGGGCTTGGGCAAAGCGGGGATTGAACTCTGAGACATCCTGCCAGGTCCCAGGGTTGGTTCTGACCAATTAGGCACCAGCCTCATTGTGCCAAAGCCTTCCAGAGTCTGGAACTGCATGGGGGAAGACAGTTGCCAAGACGGCCTGGGCTGACCCTTCATCCAAGTGACCACACCGTGGGGCACAGTCTCTGAGAGGGAATGGGCCCCAGTGCAGGGCCTCCAAGAGAAGTGATGGTAGGCGTCATCATGAGCCAGCTGTGGGCTTGGGACATGTACTTTGGTCATTGGGAACACCCGCCACAGTTCTCCGGCGTCACAGGAGGGAAGGGCAGGAGGGGCGACCTTGTGCCTGCAGCCACACACCAGGTGGAGACCGCGGATCTGGCCAGCCCCCCACACTTCCTCAGCCTCCCTCGTGATCTCTGGGATGTGCGGGCCCAAGCTCATTAGTGACCCCAAGGGGTCAGGGGCCTCTGGCCTCCCTCCCCGCCCCGCCACAGCCCATGGGCCGGGCTCTTGAGGGAGGTCAGCTTTCAGAAGGCTTAGGCAGCCCCGAGGGAGAACGAGGCACTCCCAAGACTTGCATGGGCTCTGCGGGCAGGCAGCGCCGTAGTCGTCTGGCTCGGCCCACGGAGACTGGAGACAGGCAGCAGTGAAGGTGAGAGGCCGAGGGAGCGCCCCGCGTCCCCGTGCCTGGTGGACACAGCCTGGCTGTTCTGTGCCGTCACCGGGAGAGTGGCGGCAAGGGTGTGGGAGCAGCGGAGTGTCCCGGGGGGAGAGCATTCCGTCAGTGCCGCCTGCAGCTGCAAGGGGCTTCACGTCCCCTGCCCTGGGCGGCCGTCCTCGTGAGTTCTCAGCCGTGGCCACATGTGGCTCCCGTGCCGTACAGGGATCGGGCCAGGATCCCAGAACCAAACCTGCTGCCACAGCTGGAACTCTGCTCGCCACAGCCCCTGTGTCTCGAGCCCAGGGTGGCCTGGTCCTTGTTCGTCACCTCCTCCGGCTCCCTGGAAGCTTGATTTCTGCGGCTAACCTCAGCTGGTCGTAGAGAATAGGGCCGTTTGTAAGCAGCGGACCTCGGCTGCTGGGCCTGTGGGCACGACGGTGAGCCGCCCATGGCAGCGGCCCTCTGTGAGCCCAGCCAGGCTGGGCGCGCTGTCCGGGGTGGGGGGTGAGGTTGTGTGCTCCGTTGGCTCCCCTGTGCAGTTTCGGGGTTCTCCTTTCCTGGGCAGACCCTTGGGTGCTGTCCCATCAGCTCCAGGGGAAGGCATCAGAGACGCCCCAGTTCGAGGCACTTCCTGACCCACCCACCTAACAGGCGCAGGCAGATGGGCCCCGGGGTCATTACACATGGGTGCCTGGCGGGGCTCGGTCCCGCTGGGAGGAGAGGCAGGGAGGGTGTCCCCGCCAGGGACCAAGGGCTGTGCTGCCTCGGGGCAGTCCCTTCTCAGGGGTGCTCTTCTCCTATAAAACAGGGCAGTGAGGGGCTCAGGCCCAGAAACCCCACCCTGCAGCTAGGGAAACTGAGGCTAAGAGCGGCTCTCGATGATGAGAGGCAGGAAACAGGATTAGAACCCAGAGCTGTGTGACTTGCAGGCAGAGTGCGTTGGGCTCACAAGTGCCCTAGGCTCCCCTCTTCAGGGTTGGTGTTGGGGTTCCACATAGTGTTTCGGGGTGGGAGTCTGAACACATTCTGGGGAGCCCACGAGCCAGTCCCCTGCAGCCTCTGAGGGCCTGATGAGTCCCATGACCCCCTCTGCCCGAGGTAGGGGTGCTGCAAGCCAGCTAGTGGCAACTGGTCCCTCTTGGCCCCGGTGGCTCCCTGCTCCAGGTGGGACCTGCTTGGTGATGGGGTCTGGGGAAGCTTGTCCCCCTGGCGGGACAGAGCAGCCGCAGTCTCACACCGGGGTGGGGGGTGGGCTGTGGGAGTCTCCCAGCTCTCGCGGTCATGTTCAGGAAGTCGGAGGGCTCACAGAGGCCAGGGGAGGAGGGTGTGGAAGGGCCGCAGACCCAGGGCCCAGGGCCCAGACGCTGCCTTCCTCCTGGCCGCCCACTCACGCTCAGCCTGGGGCAGAGGCAGAGTGGCTCCCGCTGAGGCCCAGCCTGGCCCCTCTCTGTGGTGAGCTGGGCCCGGGTTTGGGTCTGCCGTTCTGTCCTCACAGACGGAGCCAGCCCCCTGCTTTGGGGGAACCTGGACCCGGTTGTGGGGAGGGTCCTGGAGGCGGGGCAAGTTCAAGAGCCTGGCCTCTGGCTCACCCTGAGCCAGGTGTTCTGAGGGCACCCTGGGGCCTTGCACTCCTGCTCAGTCAGTCCTCGGGTGTCCTCTCACTGGCTCGTTGGGAAAAGGCCCAGAGTCAGGTCTACGCATTCTGAGCCCAGATACAGACATGGTTCCAAGAGCCAGGGCTGGGGGTGGTGGCGCTTCCCTGCCATCCTGGGGGCCTCTTGGGTGCTGGGCTCTGCGCTGGGCCGGGGTGTACCCAGCCACATGGGAGCTGGTCTCTGATGCAGAGCTGCCAGGCCTGGGGGGTGGGGGTGGGCAGTACCAGACCTGCAGCCTCCAACCAGAGCTAGGGAGACTCTGACTCGGGCGGCAACCCTGCGAGAGCGGAAGATGCTGGCTGGGTCCCACGGAAGCCAGTGGCTGGGGTTTGGTTTGGTGGGGGGATTCCAGACCAGGGCTGGAGCTGGGAGAGCAGACGAGGCTTCCCTTGCTGCCTATAACCTCTGGGCACGGCGGTGCCCTGCCTACCATGAGCTGGGCCCCTCTGCTAGTGGTAGTGCCAGGTAAAATAGAGGCAGGGGAGGGTCACACCGAGCCCCCTCCCGTTCTCGGAGTCATGTGCCACCAGGCCTGCCCGGCTGATTCTTTGGTCACCTTGTGTCTTTCAGAAGGTGACTCATCCCAGAGTACCCACAAGGAGGCGGGACCCATCATGGTTTTTGGGAGACACTCCAGGACCACAGAACCCAGGTAGATGGTCTTGGCCCTGGGCCAGGGCAGGGAGGCAACCCGGGAGGTGGGCGGCCTGACCAGGAAGGGAATGTGAGCCCGTCTCTCAGAAGAGCCCAGCTCCAGCCCCTCGGGCCCAGCCTGCAGCCAGGCCCGCCCTTCCTGAGGGATTCCTTCTGGCCCCTTGCAGGTGGCCGAGGTCCCACTCCGGGACGAGCAGTGAGGGCAGAGCAAAGGGTGCCCGGGTGCCCTTGCCTCGCCCTGAGTGCCCAGCCTGCCCTGCGGCCTGAAGACCCTGATTGGTCTCCTCGAAGCTGGTGGAATCAGGGCCGGCCAGGAGGGCTGAGTTGTTGGCACAGAGACTGTCCCGAGCGAGCTCCGAGCCATGGCCGCCTGCATGGTGCCAAGTGATGGGCATGCCCAGCCCCCCAGCCGCAAGCCGTCCTCCTGGACGCGGGAGGACACGCTCTGCCAGAGCCCCAGTCTCCTCTCCTGGGAGGCTGGGGCATGAGCCGCTCCTGGGGGAGTGTTGGGGACGCACTGTGGATCCCAGAGCACGCATGGCTTCTGTGACAGGCCAGGGGGACGGGACACAAGTCCTGGCACACACCGGGCTCCCGAGAAGCTCAGTGGCTTACGCCTCACTGAAGGCTAGACAGGTGTCGGGGCCACCCTGACGCTCTCCTGGCTCCTCCCCTCACTGGAGCTCAGTGGGGTCCAGTTCCTTACATCTGTCGGTCGGGGTTTATGTGCTGGTGTTAATATGTGAGGTGGGACAGGTCGAGGCAGAGTGGGAACTGGGGCCGCCAGGGGCCTTGTTGGCGGCCTCTCTGAGGCAGCCAGGAGGGTCTCCGCACCCCCAGGAACCCAGGCCTTCTGTGGCCATGGGTTAGTTTCACAGCCCTGGGGAGACAGCCAAGCGGGGAGGGGTCTCCACCCCGACCCCAAGATCCAAGCAGCTCTGTGTGGCGGTCATGGGTCCGTTTGCACGACCGCAGGACAGGGAGCCTCCCTGGCCACAGCAGGTGCTATGGGGGGCCTGCCAGAGGTCTGGCCTGGTTGCATTCCTGACCCCGAGGCTCTCTGTCGGTGTCCCGGGGCAGCACCTCCATACCCAGGGTCGGCCTAGGGGCAGCCACTGCCAACCCTGAGGGCTTGTGGGTGTGGCCACACCATGGCAGGGGACTAAGCCACAGGGTCCAGATCAAAACTGGGTCCCAGACCTACCTGGCCTGCACTGCTCTGTGGTCTGGGGAAAGCCAAGACCTCTCCATGGGATTCTGTTTCTCATTTGCAAAAGGGGCATCCAGACCCCTTCCTACGCAGCCCACTCCCCATTCCCAGTCAGAGCAGAGGAGGGAGCCTCTTCCGGCCAAGAGGTTGGGGGGGCGGTGTCTGACTTGGAATCAGTCCTAACCCATTACTTGCAAAAATGAAGCCTCCACACATAGCCCCCACTGATCACTTGGGCAGAGACGGAACTAAGGTGTTCCACATTGAAGTGCTGCTGTCTAAATAAATGTAGATAAAAAATACATAGATCTATACTAAAGCTTAGAGCAACAAAGATAACGCAGAAAGATAAAAAGAAAATCAGGGCAAAAGGAGAGGCAAAGGTAGGCCTAAAAGAACCACGTCGCATAGAAGTCTCTGGCTGCTAGTAATGACCTTGCCAATTCAGCTCTGAGCGTCCCAGCAGCCAAAGCAAAGAGGAAAAGCTGTCCTTTGTAGGAAGTGGTGTTCAGGGCATAGTGTCCGCAATGGGGATGTCCAGAGAGCTGCCTAGTGCCGGCAGGATGCCCTGACGCCCTGGGCGAGGCTGGAGGGGGCGCGCTCCCCCACGCTCCGCTGTGCTCCCTCACGCTGCCCCACGCTGCCCCACGCTGCCCCACACTCCCTGGGGCTATTCTCCTCTCCTCCTGAGCCCCTCCCACACTGCGCCTGATTCTCCCGTGACCACTTCAGCGGAGGGAGAGGCAGGCCTTGCCTTGGCTGATCTTGAACATGTGTCCCTCTGGCCCCGGGGCCGCCCGCTGTGTGCCTGTCCCTGCCACTGGCTGCTGCTCTGGGAGATGGGTGCCTCCAGAAAATCCAGTGGTGCCACTGGGAATGGGTGTCCTTCCCAGGGTTTGGGACACAAAGCCTCACTGATGCATCGGCTTCATGGCCCTTGGAGTCCTGGAGGTGGCCTCCCAGGCTGTCAGGGCAGCGCGGGCCAGGGCTGGGGGTACTGACACAGGGCAGGGCCTGGGCTCTCCTTCCCGAGACTGACATGGCATCTCTCTCTTTCCAGGACCCACGCCTCTTCCTGCCTCCTCGTTCTGCAGGTGACCCTGAAACTCCGATGACTCTGACTCTGCCTCTCAGGTCAGTGCCGCATTTTGAACCTTGAGAGTCAGGGCTCACCTCTTCCCCCCAGGTACCACCCTGGGCTGGGCACGTCGGAAGTGGGACTAACACACACACACACACACACACACACGCAGGCGCGCGCGCGTGCGCGCACACACACACACACACACACACACACACACACACACACGGCTTGTGGAGGATTGCACAGCCAGGCCCATTCAGCTGGGTCTGCTCCGGCCTCAGCCCTGACCTGCGGCCAGCCTCCTCCTGTAGTCAAGGGACCAAGGTCTGCCAGGAGTCAGGGGCTTGCCCTGGTCTCTTGCCCCAGAGAGCTGGACTCAGGCCCAACTCTCTGGCTCTCTTCTGCACAGAAGTTCGGAGTGAAGCCCCTTCTGCCAGGAGCCGTCTGTCTGGGGGTCCATGGTGGGAGGGTTTGGGCCAGCTGCTGGGGACGGTCCGAAGTGTCTGCGGAGTGGGCAGCACTCGGGCTCGGCAGGTGAGAAGGTCCTCGGCCGGCCGCTCCCTAGCCCAGCCACCTTGTGGCCCTGACGGAGGCCTGTGGTGCTCAGAGCCCCCAGCCCACCTGTGCTCCTCCTCTGAAAGCTGGCCCACAGGGCAGGCCATAGGGCCGCCTTGGCTGAGTTGAGCCTCCTGGGGAGCCCATGGGGCCATGTGGGCCAGACGCCCCCCCCACCGTTGCCATGGTCAGGGGCAGGCCTGCCTCCCAAGTCCATGTGGAGAGGACCCCAGGCTGTTGCGTCTGGGCGCAGGACCTCTCTGCCATCTGGGCCCCGTTTACAGGTCCAGCTTGCCCACAAGACTCTGCAGACGCTGCCCCCCCCCCCAGGGCTTTTGTGTCTGCACGGAGAATGCACACCAGCCGGTGCCCGTGGCCGGGGGGAACATGAGTGGGGAGAGGGGGAGGCCCCCAGAGGACACGAGACAGAGGGAAAGGGGGTCCTGGGGGGGCATAACAGAGGAAGGGGACGAACAGGCAGAGGCAGAGAGAAAGTGGGCAGGGCACGGGTAGAGAGAGGACACAGAGCAGAGTGACGGAAGGTTTCCTGGGGGTGGGGGGCTCGCTGGGGAAACAGGGCCTAAGGGTACAGCTGGTCCCAGATGTCTGCAGGGCCTGCTGGGCTCTGCCCAAGACTGTCTAGTCCAGATGCTTTCCTGGGCATCCCTTGTGAAATCCCCTGGTGTCCCACGGGCAGCTGTGGTAGCCTCTGGGGTCCCCGGGAAGCCCACGCCCCAGAGGTATGTTCCTCTTGCCAGCTGGGGCACCAGAACGTGCACCTGGGTCCTGGGTCCCCATGCCCTGATGGGCACGTGCAGGGGGCTACAGAGGTGGGTCCCCAGGAACATGGGTGTAGGCAGGGCCAGCCACCTGGGAGGCCAGAAGGGCGACGGGCACCCAGGACAGCAGCTGACCCAGGCATGTGGAGAGTGGCCCAGGTAGAGAAGGACAGGCCTGGGAGGGTGGGGACCCCAGGACAGGACCATGTTTCCCAGAGTGTGCAGCGGACAGAATGCATGCAGGCGAGCGCATGCAGTAGGTGCTTATTCTGGGCTCATCCTGAGCCTGGGTAATTCCCAAGATGACCGCAGAGCCCACTCACTGCAGGGGCGAGATCACGCTCAGGGCCAGATGGGAGGCCCCAGCCCCAGCCCCGTGCGCACAGGCTCCTGCAGGCCTAGCACGACTGGCACTGGTCGGGGCTCGTCTTCGTCCTGTTCAGCCAGAAACAGAAGCTGGGGATTGGGACGAGCTCAACTCTGGCCTCACCTGTGGCCCCAGAGGGTCAGTGGGACAACGGAGCTGCCTTTCAGGATGCTGGGCTGGGAGGTGCTGAAGGTTTTCGGGGGACGGTGACTCGGTTGGTAGGATTTGCTTTTGAACGGATTCCGTATTGTTCATCTTGAAGTCTGCCCAGACCTGGCCCAGGACGGGGAGAAGTCTGGGCACGGGAGGCTCCCTCCTGTCCCTGGTCCCTTCCCCTGCGCTGAGCCCCTCCCCCACGCCCAGTACAGGCAGGAGCCACGCTCCACTGCTCGGCACCCGGTGGTGGCTTGTTCCCTGAAGGAACCCTGGGTTCCTGTGGACGGGTGGGCTGCCCTGTTCTTCAGAAGTGGGTGCTCACAGGCCTGATGCCCCACGGCAGAGCCACAGACGAGCCACGTCCGCCTGCCCCCAGGCTGACCCGTGTCTGCTGCCTGCAGTCCAGGAGGGGCCGAAATTTATTTTGATGCTCAATGTCCAGATAGCGTTTATTTACCCAGGTAGGAAGTAAGGCCTTACAAAGACCTCACGTTTGATCTTCTGGTCCCAATGAAAATATTGACAGAAGGCAGAACGGTGGGCTTCACTCCATGCTCACCTCTCAGTTCCGAGCGGCGCTCTGGCTAGGGGGTGACTAACCCGGGACCGCGAGGAGAGATGTGACAGCAAACAGAGGACGGGTTCCCACGAGAGCCTGCTTTGCGAGCTGCATGGGACAAAAGCCACTCCCGATGCGGGTCCTGTCACTGTGCCAGGCCCTGAGCCAGACGCCCCTCCCATAGGAGCTGTCCCTGTTGCTGGGTGGGTGCCCCTTGGGGGGCAGAGGCTCGGGGAGGTTAACCCTAACCCCGCCAGCCCCCAGCAACATTTCTGGGTTCCCGGGAGTGTGTGGCTGTGCTGAGGCATCAGGCCGCGGGTTATGAAGGGGCAGCCTCCCTGGGGGGCAGGCAGGAGGCTGGGGACTGGGTCTAGCTCAGGCTCTCCATGCCCTGGGGCCCAGGGTGGGCTAGAGGGTTCTTCCCACTGAAGCAAAAGCAAGCAGCTCCCAGACCCACTGCGGCTGGGAGGGCCCAGGGCTGCTGTCCGTGCTCACAGGTCAGGGCTCGGTGGGACACTTGGCCTCAGACAGCTCCCTGCTTGGAGGCCTTGCTCCCCAGTAGTTAATGGAGCTGGCAGACCAGCGGGCCAGCTCTGGGTAGGAACACACAGGCTCCCACTCTGCGCAGCAGCCCTGAGCTCCTGGCCCCAGCTTGCCTGGGACTGAGCAGCTCTTCTCCCAAGAGTACTGCACACACCGAGCCTGGCCAGCCTCAGAAGACTGGGGAGCCCGAACACCCCTGCGGTCACCTGCAGGGAGAGAAAGTGAATGTCTCAGACGTGGGGCTGCCTGGGGTCGCCTGGTGCAGCGGTGGGACCCGGTGCGGGAAACGGAGACGTGGAGAAGGATGCCCGTCTTGGCTGTGTGAGTGTGGGCAAGTAACTTAACCTCTCTGTGCTCATTCCTCCTCTGCGGATCAGACCATAATGGGGACGGACGGGGGCACTCGCTGCGACGGGCTCGGTTTGGTGCCTGGCACGTGGTCAATGTGGGGTGTTTGTGCGGTTTGCGGTGGGGAGAACATGTCCAGGAAGTGGCACACACGCGGACAGCAACGTTGGGCAGAGGGGATGTGAACCGGGGCTCCCGGGAGAGGTCTTCCGTATCCTCCGTGAGGACAGCACCGTGTTCACACTAGGACAACTGCGGTCCCATGCGCGGCAAGGACCATGGCACCTGCCCTCCACACCATGCTGTCGCCACGGCGGCACCCCCTCCACGGGACAGGCGTGGGGCCTCCCTCCCAATCCCACTTGCCTCCGTCTTGACACAGGCCTGGCTCCTAGCTCTAGATCAGCCTGTCCCCATCAGAACACACGACGCAGGCTCTGCCCCGCTCTGTGTGAGTCACATCTCCCTGGACCTGATGCCCTCTGAGGGCCCCCATGCTGGCCTCAGCCGGAGCCAGGGCTCGGTGACCCCCTGGGCCTCAGTTTGCTGGTCTCAGGTGTTCACTCTGTGCCAGCAGGGAGGAAGGGGCCTGGGGCTGGCCCTGTAGCCCCCAGAGCAGTCCTGTTTGTCCCTGCTGTACGAGTGAGGTCTGATAAAGATCAGGAGACCACGGACAGAGTCAGAGAGACACGGGCTCTTGGTGTGCACCCTCTGCCTGGCAGGCTGGGCTCCCGAGAGGCTCCCGGTCCAGCATGTGTCTGCTGGGGTAGCCCCTTGTGCCCCCGGAAGGCCCCGAACAGGGGGTGGGCTGTCCCCAAACAGACACAGGACAGGAGCTTTGAGGTGTGAGATGGGGCCCTGTCGGGCAGGTGCTGCGGGAGCTCGGGAAGGGGGTCTCGGCCAGGCATCCCTGGAGCTGGTCTTGCTGGTGTCCCCCTGGTGCTGCCCTGGCATGGCTGGCCCTGCCGGCTGTCCCTGTGCCCACCGGCCGTGGGCGGGAAGAAGCTGCCAGCCTGGACCCAGGGTGGGAAGTGTTGGGATGTCCCTGGAATGCAGGGTAGGCCTCGGGCCATCTGGTCAGAGGCTGCCCCGCATCAGGGCAAGCGAAGACCACCCTTGGAGGGCCTGGGGCAGAACAGGATTTTCATCCAGAAGGAGCCCAGGCCTGGGAGGCCGGGAGCCTGTGTCCACCCCTGCCTCTCAGTGTCACTGCCTCGCGCTGGACAGCCTCCTCTGTAAGGTGGGAGGGCATCCGTGCCACCGCCCCGGGCAAGGGCTCGTCCCCAAGACCACCCAGAGCCCCTGGGAGGGATGAGGGTACCTCTGGCGGCTCAGGGTGGCCGGGCCCAGGCAGGCGGAAGGTTGCAGAGAGGGCACCGCCTGTCCTCCGCCCCCCGGCCGGGCCCTCCCGGCCTCCGCGCAACCAGGCGGCTGCACTTCCAGAGTGGACATTCCTCCTTCCTGCCCCCGGCTGCCGGCTGCCTTTGTCTTCCTGGGGCTGCACAAAATGGCCGCCGCAGCCCTCCGCCATTTTGTGTGAGGCCGGCGGGCAGGCGGCCCGGCGGGGGAGGAGGGAGGGAGACCACTGTCCGCCCGCTGCCCCGAGTGGCCTGGACGGAGCCCAGCAGCAGCCCCCGCCCCAGCTCGGCCTTGGCCGCGGCTGCCCTGGGCTTGGCACCAGCGCACGTCTTGGCAAGGCCGTCCGGGAACCCCGGCCCTTCACCCAGCCCGGCCGGCCCCCTCGCCGCCCCCCAGCCTTCCCTGACGAGCAGACGGAGATGCTGCGAAGCCGAGCCCAGAAGAGCTGTAATTAAAGCCATGCTCCTGGAGGGAGTCCTCGGCATCCCCGGGGCCGGCACGGACAGTTCTAGAAATGACTCTCGCCTGAGCGGGAGGGGGGGAGGGGGTGGGCTGCCCAGACTCGCTGCTACGGGGCCGGGTCTTTTCTAGGCCACGCGGGGGACAGGAGCGGCGCACTCAGTCCTCCGCTCGACCGCCCGCGCCCTCACCTGCCCAAGGAGCCTCTGGGCTCCCTGGTGGTCAGTCAGGTTTCTGGTCTGGACACAGGTCCTGCCCGTCTTCAGGAAATGGGCAGGGGGCTTCCTGGAGGAGGTGGGCTTGTGCCGCTCTACAGCTCGGCTTTCCCCGGGGCCTGAGCCAGCTAAGGTTCTTCATTACAGGAAGCTGGGGGTGGGCCCATTCCAGCCCAGCCCACTGCCCTGCATGGTCCCATCTCCTGAGGGACCCACATCCCCTAGGCCGTGGCTACCCCGAAGAGCACCGTCCCAGAGCTGGGAGCCACCGGGCGTCGGGGGCCTCCATCTGTGCCTCCTGCTCTTGTTTTGTGCACAGTGTGGACAGGCTTGCAGCTCTGACCGTGCCCAGCTGGGCGCAGGTAGCATGGCACCGGGGGACACACTCATGCAAACAGCAGGCTGCCCGGCACGTGGGAACTCCTGGCCACAGGGACCGGGGAGCCACATAGAGAAGACTCCGTTGTCTCAGGAGCCAGCACCGGGCCATTCGCTGTGGGCCACCGTGCCCTGTTGGCCCCGGCAGCGTGCCTCTGGGAGCGGCCAGCACGCCAGCCCTCCGTGCCTGCCGTCAGGGCCCAGCGATGCGGTCCTCAGAGGGCAGCGAACCTCCTAGAGGCGCGTCCAAGGAAAGACCTGGTGCAGAAGCCGGGAGTGGGGTCTGAGGAGTGTGCCTGTTCAAGGCCTGCTGCCGTCTCTCAGGCCAGGCAGTGTGGAGTTGTGCCGGGCAGACCTGGGGGCACGGCCTGATCTGTGTTCTCGGCCCAGCTGAGGGTCAGTCCCGCACTGTCAAGAGACAGACACCCAGGGGGAGAGCGTGTGGAACAGGGTGGGGAGCTGCTGAGGCCTTCCCCAGACACCTGTGGCCCTGCCAAGCCCTTCAGGCTAGGAGGGTTGCTGGCTGCTGCTCCAGGCCCTTCCCAGACGTTCTCTTCTTGTGGTTCCCAGAGAGAACATTCCGTCACCGTAAAGTGAAGTTTACTCATGCCCTGGATCCCTCTGGGGAAATCCTGTGGGACAGGATGGTGGCCACGCGCCAGGCCAGACCCAGCACCTCTTAGGGGAAAACAGAGTCCCACGGAGAAAGACCGTCTTGAAGGGGACCGGGCCAGCCAGGGCTGCTGCGGGGTGGGCTTTCGTGCTGGGCATTTTTAATGATAGGTATGCATCCGGTCCCCTCCCTTAACACTGCTCCTCGCCATGTGACCCAGATTGTAGCTTGAGCCAAGAACATTGTAGATAAACGCGTACCTTTGAGGTTAACGCTGTTGGCTCCTAAAGAGCACCGCACAGACACACCCGCAGGAGCAGAGAGCCCTGCATCTGGCTTCTCCCTTTGGAGTCCAAGCGAACGCTGCAGGGGTGAAGCACCGCTCTCCCCACTGACACCCTCTCCCTGGGCACAGAGCCCGCTGACCTTGTTCCTGACCACCCAGCATCCTTGCCGCGAGGCCAGGGGTGCTCACTTGCCCGAGGCTCATCTCTGCTTGGAGCCAGAGCAGGGTCAGAACCAGGACCAGGGGGACTTCAGAGCCAGCTGTCTCCCCTTCCCCATGCCCGTGCCCCCATGGCTGCAGCCCGCTAGCCACCCCAGCCAGCCCCTGCCCCCTGGCTTCCCAAGGGCGGCCAGGGGTCACTTTCGTGGGCCTCGCAGCTCCGCATCTGTGGCATTACCATTCCAGCCTCTGCTGTGGCCGTGCCGCCCACACCGTGCTGGCATGGAGGTCTCTGGGCACAGGAGGGCAGGGAGCTGGAGCAGGACACAGGCTTTCAAGTGCCCATCGTGGGTGCGGGGGCAGCAGCTGGTCAGGGAGGGTGCGGACAAGAGGATCACTGGAGCCCGGAGACAGGAGGAGGGCTGGGGTCTGTCCAGACCCACGGGGCTGGAGCGGGGGCTCCTGGCTGGGAGTGGCTTGTACCGCCCAGAGGGACGTGGGGCTGTGGGAAGAGCCGAGCATCATGGAACTTGGGATTCCAGATCCAGTTTTGCTGTTCTGTCCCCAGGGCATGCTGTTGGGGGTGGCGAGGCCCCTGGTCCATGTCCTCCCTGGGCCGCTGGAGCCCGAGGCAAAAGAAGTCAGTAACCCTGTCCGTTCTGTCTGTAGGAGGAATATTTTTATGTCATGGACATTTTTACATTCGTTTTTAAGAATTTTACTTTAAAATATTTGTCTGGATTGCTGAGTGTTGGTGCTCCAGAAATGGTCTGGCTGGGCTCCCTGCTTCCCGGCCATGCCAGGCCCCTGGTGGGCACACGGCCCCCTGCCCCTGGCCCAGGTCAATCAGACTGCCATGTCCTTAACTCGATGGGCCGTGTTTGTAAGGAGACCCACCCCCGCCAGGGCCCCCGGATGCCACCCCCACGTCTTTTTCCCAGACTCCATTGTTGGCACGGCTTGCCGAGCAGAAACACTGGTCGCTTTATGGGGAGAAACCTAATCGGGGCAGCAGTGCGGGGGTGGGGGTGGCCGTGGCGGGGGGGGGTTCCTGGCTCTCTGTGGCCCCGAGCCAAGCCTGAGGTGACTGCGGGGTGACACCGTCTGTCTGCCTCACTCGCTCCAGACATCCGCCCAGCCCTGAAAGGGCCACCTGCCCACGAAGGCCGCCCACACACCTGTCCCTGGCTGGCCTGGCCCCTCCCACCCGGCACTGCCCAGCACCCTGCCCACAGGCAGACACCGTGGGACCGGGTGGGCCGGTGCCAGCAGCTGGTGGCTGGTGGGGTGACCCCCGATTGCTCAGTGCCCCTGGCAGCCCAGCTCAGGGAGCCCCTTTCAGGTGCATCACCTGTGCCCTGCTGCCAGGCCTCACCTGGGCTGAGTGGGAAGGGTCCCTCTGGTCTGTCCCAGGAATCCTGCCGTACCCCCGCGCCGAGGCCCATGGTGACCCCCGGAACTGTGGGGCAGGGAGGCCCGGCAAGTCTTCCCTTCCACCTCAGACACGCCAGCCTGGGGCCTCTGCCCCATCAGCTCAGGAGTGTCTCCACAAATGGGTCACAGACCCAGAAATGTACATCCTGACCCCCACCCAAAAACCTGGGTTCTTGGCTTAAAGAAAAAAAGGCGTTTTGTTTGAGCCCCCTGTTGGGATGGGCAAAGCCAGAGTGGGGACCCCACTGGGGGTCACTCTCCTTGCTTCCCGGTCACCTAGAGACACTGGAAGCAGACTTCATGTCTGCAGTGAACCCGCCCGGGCCCTCGGGAGGGAGGAATGCTGCCAGGGCCGCTGGGCACCACTCCCCACCGCCACGCCACCTGCCGCGGGGCAGGCTCTTCCGTACAGGAGGCCTTGGGGCCCCAGAGAGGACGGCGGGCCCCAGAGCTGGGGCAGAGCTGGGATTCCCCGGGGGGCCCCAGAGAGGCTCACGCAGACCGCAGAGGGCCCTCGTGGGCACGCAGCTAGAACAACCGGGGGCCGGCGCCCTGGCAAAGGACAGAGACAGGCGGGCCAGGCAGAGTCAGCCGCGGCCTGCCCTGGCCATTCTTCTGCTCCAGGAGGCGGGCGTAGGGGAGCCAGGGCTGGGCAGGGACTCGGTGGGAAGAAGCAGAGGTGCGGGCTGGGGGCGGGTCTGGCTCCCGGCGCAACACCTCGGGCTCAGCTTCTGGCCCTCCGGGAGGTCAGCGGTCCGGCCGTGGGCTTGCCTCCTATCTGTGTCCCTTCCTTGGCGGACAGGTGCGGCTGTCTGTTCTTCTGCCGGTCCTAGGTGCTCATCCAGCCACAATGGGCCACAGCCAGGTGGGGTGGCCGGCCTCCCGCAAGCCCTGGCAAAGGCCTCGGGGCGGGTCTTGGGAGCCCTTTCCTCCGGATTTCTGCTCTCCGGAGAACCCCAGGCCTCGCCATGGGACAGGAGCCTCAGCCTGGCTGGAGCCTCCTCTGTAAAGTGGGGACCTCAGCTCCTCTCTCTTGGGTCCCACCAACTCCAGGCCCCAGGGTGTCCTCATGACCTTGGCGTAGTGCTCCCTGCCCAGCCTGGAAACATCAGTAAACCATGACCATTCAGAGACGAGGCCCGGGCCTCTGTCGTCTTTGACGCAGAACTGTCCAGCTCCGGGCGGTCACAGAGGTCCCTCTCCTGGCCCTGGCGGGGAGTGCCTCCCTGGCCAGAGGCTGGTCAGGAATGGGGGAGGTGTGGGTTGGCAGGTGCGTCCCTGAGGGGCGGAGGCCCACAGCAGCTGGCCGAAGTCCGGCTTGGCTGCGTCTCCCCAAACCTGACGCTTACTACTTTCTCCCTAAATCCCGCACAGGTCAAGAAACGGTGCCGATCTGGGGGCTTCTGTCTGTGGCCGGCCTTTCTCGCAGTGAGTGCATGTTAGGACAGGCCTCTGGGTCTGGGCGGGCTGTACCTTGCAGGGCCCCCCTCTGGCTGGCCCCGCACTGGCCGGCCCAGCCCCCATGTGGCTGCCTCACAGGTGACCTCTGGCACCCCCGCACCACTCTCCTGCCGTCCCCACTCCAGGAGGGACATGGTCAGAGCTGGGTCCCTCCTGTTCACCTCCAGGTCCTGTCATCAGGGGGATCTGGTGGTCCTACCGCCAAACCTTTGCCCAAGGAGCACCCTCCACCCACAGCCACGCCTCTCTGCCCCTGCCTCTCTCCTGGGAACTTGTCACCTTTGATGGTTCTCTGTGGCCTCCCCCCACCACGACTGGACACGGCCTGAAGGAGCCGTGGTCTATTACAGAGAGTTTGGACGGAAGAGGACTGCTCGGCACCGTGAGGACTCGTCTGTCTCTGGGGTGCACCACCCGGTGCATCTGCTCCCCTTGGCCTCACCTTGTCTTGAGGGCCCTGATCCTGGAGGTAGCCCCTTCTCTCTGCCTGGCCGTGAACCAGCCCTCGCGTGCAGTCCTAATGCACCCAGGCCACCTGTCACCCCCCGAGACGCTGTGCGGTGAGTCTAGCAGGAACAGGAACAAAGGGCAAGAGAAGGAAACCCCGTCTCGTGTGCAGGCCGGGCTGGAGGCGGTGGGCAGGGGTGCTTGTGGCGACGGCCAGGGTGGATCAGGATGTGTGTCTCTTCTTGTCTCCCTCACTCGCCCCAGCCCGGGGGCCCCAGCGCATGGGCTGGCCCGGCGTGCAGTCCGTGTCTTCCGGCCGGGGCTCTCCTGGTTCTCGCTGCGAGCCCTAGAGCTTAAGCCCGGGCCTGGGGGAGGGCAGGCGTGTGCAGACCGCGGGACAGGAGGTGTCGGAGTCTGCGTCGTGGCACACTTGGATTCCGGCTCTGGCTAAGGGTGGCCCGGTGCTACCCAGACACCCCGAGGGGCAGCTCCTGTACCGGCCCCGCATCCCAGTGGGGAAATCGAAGCCCACGAGGTTGTAAGATGTGCCCAGAGATGCACGGGGAGGAGGCCAGCCTGGTCTTGCCGCTGGCTCCACCCACCAGGCTCCCCCACCTCTGACCACCTGCGGGGGCAGCGGTCAGAACTGGGGGGTCTCTGCCGCCTGCAGGCATCAGGGTCTCAGTGGCTGAGTCTGAAGACCAGAGTCCTCTGGGACACCCAGCAGGGAGCCCTGGGCTGGGGGCCAGGTCCTCGGCCTCTCTTGTCCCCAGGAATGTGAGGCTCATGGCAGCCAGTCACCCCACAGGGCACTTGGGGGGGCTTTAGGACGCCCAGAGCTCATTCAGGACTGGCAGATGCCCCTGCTTTGGGGGCTGGGCCCGAGACCTCCCTCTGCGGGACCAGGCGAGGCCAAACCCAGCAGAGCCCAAGAGAAACCCTCTGCCCTGACAAGGGGCCAGGGACCCCACAGCCCACCCATCTCCGCCTCCTCGCTGCAAAGCGGGATTGCCAGCTTCAGCGGGCCTGTGAGGACTGCATGGCGCAGCCCAGCCTGGGGCCTGCCGAGAGGATGCAGCCTGCTTGGGGGTGGGTACAAGGCGGTCTGGCGGCCGGAGAGCTCAGGGAGCTCGGACCATTTCACCAGGCAGAATGTTCTAACCTTCTTCCTGCCACCTGCCTGCTGTGCGACCCTGGGAGAGCGAGGTCACCTCTCTGGGCCGCTGTGCTCACCCCTAAGGCAGGTTGGCAGTAGCACTCGCCTCACCAGCTTTCCCTCAGGGGCCCCTAGGAAGGTGGTGGCCCTGCTGGCCATGGTGACGCTAACCCAGGCTGACTGTGCTCTTGGGCACCGAGTGCAGAGCCCTGCGGGGTCTCCAGCCCTGCCCCAGCCGCCTTCCCCAGGGAGCCAGCTTCCTGGTCTGAAGGAAAGAACAGCATCCTGGGGCGGGGGGTCTCCCGACGTGGGGACAGCTCCGGCCACCCTGTATGGCAGGATGGCCTTCCTCCCAGTGTCACCAGTGCAGGAGATGGTCCTTGGGAACATTCTGGCCACTCCTGTCCAGACGGGGGTGATCCGTCACCGTAACAGCCCCGAAAGCACACCGCGACACCTGTCCCTGTCCCCTCACCCCTCCGTCTCTCTCCTCACACTCTCTTTCCCGTGGTTTGGTGGCTTTCTTATGTGTGGCACCCCCTGCATAGCTGGTGTGGGGAGTCCACCGGCTGGGACCCCCGAGCCCTGAGCACCCAGCCGGCCTGACCCCCAGCCCCGGTCCCCCCAGTGCTCCAGCCCCACTCCAGGAGGTGCCTCTGGAAACCAGGGAGTCTGTCCCTGCGCCACGACTGACGGCCCTTTGGGGTGAGGTAGTAGGTTGTATAGTTTGGGGCCCTGCCCTACTATGCGTAACTATACGATCTACTGTCTTTCCTGAAGTGGTTGTAATATCGCCGATGGACAGCGCCCAGGACCCTGGCCACGGAGGGGACAGGTGCAGGCGGGGCGTGGGCAGTGGGACCCTGTCCAGGGAGGGGACAGGAGAAGGTGGAGTATGGGCAGCGGGACCCTGGCCGGGGAGGGGACAGGTGCAGGCGGGGCGTGGGCAGCAGCCTTGAGGGGGAGGGGACAGGCTGCATTGCAGTAGGTCTGGCAGATCGATCCTCCACTTGCTCTGTGACCTTGGGCGGGTCTTTTGATCTCTCTGGGCTTCATTTTCCTTATCTGTGAAATGGGGACAAGTGAGGATTGAAGACGAAACCGTGAAGTGTCCAGAGCAGGGGAAGCAGGGGAGGGCTCAAAGTTGACCCTTCCGTCGCTCCCCTGAGAGCGGGGGGGGCCCGTGGGGTAGTTTTTGCCGCCTGCCTCTCTTCCCCGCCCCCCCACCCCCCACATCTGGACTCTGTCCGCGGCTCCTTCCCTGTGGCCGGCAGTGGGCACCTGGGGGAGCAGCTGTGGACCCAGAGGACGAGACTGGGGTTGCAGGGCATGCCCTCAGGGAGCCCCCCAGGGAACCCCAGCACACCCCCCGGCGCCCTCAGCAGCCTGCCCAGCTCAGCATCCGGCCTCTGGTCAGTGACGGCTCCTCCACTGGCGAGGGGCGCTGAGGCCACCCCATCGCTCACCACTCACCATTCCAGGCAGGAAGTGGGGGGTTTCTGTGAGCGCCATGTGGCCCCTCGGGGACACCAGCTCCCTCCACCGCACCCACGACGACCTGCAGGTGGACGGTGTGGGCTGCACTGTCTGTGCCTTCTGGATTGTCCCTCCTGCCCCGCGCCTGCCCAGCCCTCCAGCTCGGCTCTGGTGGCCACCGACCACCAGGCAGGGGCCAGGGCTGGGGGTGGGGCAGTGGCGGGCCCACGGGCCCTCCCGCATTCCCAGGGTGCCGGCGGGGTGAGGTAGTAGGTTGTGTGGTTTCAGGGCAGTGATGTTGCCCCCTCAGAAGATAACTATACAACCTACTGCCTTCCCTGAGGAGCCCAGCGGCACCTATGCGCGGGAGGGCCCGCCGCCAGCCCCAGCAGGTGACTCGGGGACCGCGAGCCCCGGGCCAGGGAGTGGGAGCCTGTGGCATGCAGTCCTCGATATCAATAAAAGCCGTTCTGACATGTGTCTAGAGTCCTGCCCGTTCCTTCCAAAAGCCCTGGGACGGGGGGGTGTGTGTGTGTGCACACGTGGGTGGGGGCAGGGAGCATCTGTTGGGGGGGACCGTGGGGGGCTGTGTCTGGGCGCAGAGGCCCGTGGGTCCTTCCAGCAGGTTCGGTCCTGGACCCCAGGCCCCAGACGTGCTCCTCCACCCCCATCCTGTGGAGAGACGCCCCCCAAACTCCTTGCAGGTGGCGTGGACGCCCCCATCAGCAGCTCCAGGCCCAGGCCGGGGCCGGCCTCCACAGCCACGTCCGCCCGGGGCGCTCATCTCCAGTGCCTGCCTCCTCCCCTCCAAGTGTGCCCTCATCTTTCTCCCAGAGGTCTTGAGCTTCACTTGACGGCCGCTGCCTCCCCGTCCCCACGATTCCAGAGTCTGGGAAGGAGAAGGGGCCTGTCCGTGCCTGAAGGAGCTCTGAGCACCCCCCCTGGGGAGGCACTGGCCCGGCTGAGCCCACGCCTGGCCCCTGTGCCACAGTGCCTAGCGCAAACCCAAGATTGCACCCCCTTCCTTGCTGGGGCCAGTCCCCCCAGTCTGCCCACGGCCTCCCGTGAGAGGCAGCTGCAGGCTGGCTCCTGCCAACAGCACAGGGCACACTGAGCTGGACACCAGCACAGACCCCAGTCGCCAGCCTGACCAGGGAACAGACGAGGTATGGACGGTCCTCAGTGACCCAGAATGAGAACTCTGGGTCAAGGACCAGAGGGAGCTCCTGACCAAGCCAGGGGCCCAGAAGGGCCGGCTAAGACGGACACTTCTTGGGCACCTGCACAGCAGCCTGAGGCCCTGGCAAGCCCCTCCTCCTGGTGCCCCAGCTCCTCCCACCATGACTGTGCTCAAGCCCCCATCTCAGCCCCAGCCGCCCTCCTGAGCATCCTGGCCTCCACCTGCTGCCTTCTCCAGCTCAACACCGACCCACAGCCTGCTGGCTCCGAGCCGCTTCTGCGGCACCCTGGGTCGGGGCTGGTGGGAGCTCAGAACAGAAGTCTTCCAACCCCAGGGGCCATCTGAGCTGGATCTTGATGGCTGTGTAGGAGTTTTCAATTAGAGACAAAGAGGAGGCTGTCCCAGTGGAGTGCCCCATCATCCCTTCTCCCGTCGTCCTCCAGCAGCAGGGTGGGGGACAAACTTGGGCACTGACCTCCTTCTCCTCACCCACAGCCAGTTAGTGGCCGAGCCTGGCCACTTGTGTCCCCCGAAGATCTTTTCTATCCTTGCCTTCTCGGCACCCCAGCTCCCTCTGCCATCGAATTTTCTTGGGGGTTCTAATCCCTTTCTCCAGACCCTTGGCCTCCTGTGCCCAGCCCCCTCCTCATGCCTGCACAGGCTCCCACCGGGACCCCTCCTGCTCTGACTTGCTCCGTGGGGCTCTGAACACACAGCCCCCTCCTCCTCAGGTCCGCAACTCAGGCTCCGCCTCTGACCACGAAGCCCACGTCCTGAGTTCAGCCTTTCCTCCAGGCACCTCTGCTCTGCCCAGCCCTGCAGTGGGAGCTCTCAGCCCGGTGGGGAGAAGACAGGGACACACAGCAGCCGCTTCTTGTGCTCAGCCCTATGGCTGGAGAGGCTCGGGGGCTGGGAGAGCCCCCAAGGAGCCCTGGACCCAGCCCCGTAGTCAGGGACAGCTTCTTGGAGGACGCGGCTTACCTGGATCACCTCGTGTCCCTCCTCACATTCCAGCCAACCGACTTCCGGCCTCCTCTGCCACCAGGCTGTCCCTAGAGATGAGGGTATCAGGACCCACCAGAATGGGAATCTGAGTGCCGCGGGGAGACGGGGGCAGGGGACAGGGGCAGGGTACCCCATCGTGTGGCCCTCAGTGGTATATGGAAGCAGTTCCGTCCTGAACACACCAGATGGTGTTGTCAGCCTGGTCAAAACAGCTTTTATTCTTGTCCCCTCGTCCAGCGCTAGAAGGCCCTGCGGGGTGGCGGAAAGGGCCCCACCCTCGGGACCACGGGCCCAAGATGGCAGCTCTACTCATCCAGCCTCGGTTTCCCCATCCCACCTAGCATGGTGGCGTGATGATGTCAGAGACAGCCGTTCAGAGAGCTCAGCGGGGGCAGGAGGGCTCGCAGGGCCGGCGCAAGAGAAGGGCTGGGCCGGCAGGAGGACCCGAGTTCCCGGCTGTGGCTGGACATCTGGCGCCACCTGCTGCCTGATCCGGGCTATGGCTCCGGGCGTCGCTCTGGCCTGGGGCAGACCAGCAGGTGGGCTCTGCAGGCCAGGATAGTTAGTGCTAAGGGCAGGGCCAGGGCCACACAGCACCCAAGGCCAAGGCGACGGGTCGGGGCAGAGGCCCACCATCACATGGGGCCTCACTTTCGGGGTCATGTGGTGGGGCTGGCCTGTCCTTTAGCCCGGCGGGCACAGAGCTGCAGGCCATATGCTGCTAGGAGCCACAAAGAGTTTCATTTCAGTTTCCTTTAAAATCCAACAGAAAGGGGCGCCTGGGTGGCTCAGTCGGTTAAGCATCTGCCTTCAGCTCCAGTCATGGTCCCGGAGTCCTGGGACTGAGCCCCGCATCAGGTTCCCTGCTCGGCGGGAAGCCTGCTTCTCCCTCTCTTACTCCCCCGCTTGTGCTCTCTCTCTCTCTGTGTCAAATAAATAAATAAAATCTTTTTTAAAAAAATTAAAAGATAAAATCTGAAGGAAAAAATGAACACAGGTTTCCGCTGCTATCTGAAAGCACAACATACCCTAAGAAAACATCCCTAAACCAAAATGGCATAAAGCAAAGAAACGGTTACCATTACTTTATATGAAAAGAAAAGGATTGCTCCCAGACCTAACAAACCACCTCTCTTGGACTTTTCAGCCGCTCTTAGGACACATCCCGCTAACGGATGCACAACATAACTCAAGATCGAGCACAGATGCTCGCAGACACGAGCTGTGGCGGCGGAGCACTGAGGGGTCCCGGGGAAGGGGCTGGGGGCTGCTCGCTGCCCCGTGTCTCGGGGCGCGCCCTGCCTCAACATCAGCTCATGGTGAAATCAATGGTGAATGAGATTTTCCCTCCCCTCTTTTTTATTTTCATAAAAACAGAAGTCTTCTGTGGATTTTTTGCAGTTAGCAAAAACGGGTACTAATATAGGTCTTTTGTAAAACCACACGGCTGGCCACGAACTTCTGAGAACGTTGTATGTGCACAATATGTGTAGTGAATCCTTCCATCACACACAGAACACAGCACGTGACGTCCACCATTACGAGCCTGTCCTGGCTTACACTGGCTTTGCGCCCCAGTCATACGGTGAGTCTGTAAACTGAGGAAGGAAGGAAGGGCCCGGCCGGCCACGGCGCAGGCCCAGCCCACCTGCGAGGCCGCTGCACTGCCCCGCCCAGACGGTGAGCGCCTCCTTCTGTCCCACCCACAGTGGCCGGGGCAGCTCCCAAGTCCCCTCGGGGCAGCAGGACTGTGCCTTTCCCGACAGCGACACCGTGTGGCAGTGCGAGGCAGTGGTGGCCCTGGGTGGGAGCCCAGGCTCCCCAAAGGAAAGGAGAGGTCCCCCAAGCCTGAAAGAATGGGGGCACTGGCTTGTTTGGAGACATGGAGGTGTGGGTGGCCCCCGGCAAGAGGAGCCTGAGGGGGAAGCTGGGGCTTCGGTGGCCCAGGTGAGAAGGACGGGTTCTTGGGCATGAGGGCCAGGTCTGGGTCTCTGCCTCTAGCAGAGAATTCATGCCCCCCCCCCCCGGGGTCCCTTAGCAAAGATGGGTCTCCCCGATGTTGTTGCTCCCTGGAACACTCAGGGTCTGAGAGGCCAGAGTGGGGGTCGGGGGGTGCCGTCTGGGGAGTATCCATGGCCACGGCCTGAAGGGGCCGCATTCAGTCCCTCTCTCTAGGACAGGAGGGGACGGGAACAGTCAGGTTGTCCGTGTCAGATCCTGGACAGCTGGCGGGACCGAGACGGGCCAGGAGGGGATAGGGCCATTCTGCGGCCCGATGGATGTTCACGCAGTCACCTGTGTTCAGTGATTTCCAGGGGTCTCGCTTTTGTCCTGACCCAGCAGGGTCCCAGAGAGGCCTTGTCCAGTGTTGGTGTCCTGGGAAGCTGTTTGGGTTCGTGGGAGGACAGCCAGGCTCAGATGATGTTCCAGGCAGCTCCCAGCCGCCAGGCTCTTCCTGCTTTCTCAGCACCGTCACCCCACCCCCACGAGGCTGGGGTTCCCGTGTATCTTATTCCTGCAATATCCCTAGCACCTAGCTCCGCCTGGCACACTCCTGGTGCTCAGTAAACACCCAGTGACTGAGGAAACGAGTTAGAGCGAGCACACTCTCTGCTGGGGTGGAACCTGGCACTGGGAGGGAAGCTAGTGGGAGAGGAAGTCAGGCAGGTGGGTGGCAGGAAGCAGCACCTGGGGACCTTGGGGACCTAAGCGGAGGCAGGAACTGACTGTCCCTTAAAATGGCCTTGAGATGTTCTTGGACTCAGAGGGTCCCTGGATAAATACATCCAGAGCAGCTGCCTACAGTGTCTCCTCTTGGAACTGGGGAGCCTATTGAAGGCTCTGACAAGGCCTGCACAGAGGATGCAGGCCTCTTAGACGTGGTTTAACCCATAGTTTCTCAGAGAGGCCTGACCACACACACCACCCTGGTCAAGTCAGCAGTGGCTGCCCCCCAGAACAGGAGTCACCTCAGTGAGTTGTAGCCCAGCCTGGCCTGACAACTCTGCATTTCTTCTGGCCACCAAGAGGAAAGGGGGCCCCAAGAGGCGGCGACCACCAGGCTCAGGCCAACGCAGATATGCCCGGACCATTGTGGTGACCAAGGGGCCCCTTGAAGTGTGTGGGTTTGAGACTCACCGGGAGGTGACACCATGGGATAGACTGGGGCCTGACTGGGTGGCCCAGGCCTCCCCAGGGGGCAGGTGGACAGTTACTGAGGCAGAGGAGCTGGACTGCGGACAGGTCCCAAGTGGCTGAGGTTTAGGACACATGTGAGGATCTCTGGGGACTGACCTTGGGGAGCACCAGAAAGATCTCCTCACACTCTGCTGCCGGGACTCAGGCCCGGCTTGTGAACAGCACCAGGGTCCCCAGAACGCGGGCTTAGCGGGGGCCTAGGGTGGGGCTTAGAGCTTCACAGTGAACCACAGTGTCCTGAGGAGCCCTGAAGCAGGCTCAGGGCCAGGACCCCCAAGTTCAGGAACAGAGACACAGTTCCTGGTGCTTCTGATCTCAGGCAAGGCCTTGGTCCCGGTGGACGCAAAGCCATCACTTTTCTCTTGCAGAGATGGACTATTAGGTCTGAGGCCGGCAGATGTGCAAGGTGAGCCTGGGTGCTGGGCAGAGACTCTCCAGTGGGCCGCACAGACCCATGCCCACTTATCCGGGGTCGCTCAGGGTGGTCACTCGGAGAGGCAGCCGGGGACAACCGGGAGGGCTCGGACTTGGCCGGAGCACACAGACCAGAGCCACCGGCAGGTGCCTGCATGAGCCCAGCTGTGTCTTGAATCCCTACAGGGCGGGGCCAGGGTCCCCATGCGTCTTATACCACCATGTCCCTTAATGCCTCCCAGCCAGGTGTCCTGAGCATACCCAGAAAGAACGCGGACACCGGCCTGACCTCAGCAGTCCTGGCCCCTCTCTCTCCCTGTGGCACCAGGAGAGCTCCTGACCACTCCTTGAGCCTCAGTTTCCCCATTTACACAACGAGGGGGACCTGAGCTTAAGGGTCAGGGACCGCTCTGAGCTTGCGTGGTCCACACGCGGGGGCTGCGGTCCGCGCTCAGCCGTGTGGTCTGGGGTGGCCACCAGGGGGCGCCCGGCGCCCGGTGGAAAGGGCGGTGTGGGCCGGGGAGGGCGAGGTTTGGCCCCCTGCGGCTCCGGCCTGGAGCGCCACGTTCCCCACCGCAATCCCAAGGTCCGCTAGGCGGTGGCATCACCAGCACCGGGCAGGGGAATGACGGGGGCAGATACAGCATCGGCCAGCACCCCCACCCCCGTGGGGGCAGGGCCCCTTCTCCCCTCACCACACCCCTGGGTGGGTCCAGTGCTCTAGCGGCTGGCAGGGGAGGGGAGGGGGAGACATGAGACAGCCCACGGTCCAGCCACCAGAAGGACTGCCACCTGTTGCCGGTCCGCACAGGGGGGGCCGAGGTCTGACTCCCGGGCTGAGGACCAACCCCGCGGCTGTCTGGATGCTTCCCCACCCCCACCGCATGGCTTTGGGCCGCATGACCCGTGTCTCTCTGAGCTCCAGTTTCCCCCTCTGGAGACCAGAAGCTAAGCCCAGGAGGGTGAGGCCGGCCGTCCCTTCCACGCAGACGGCTGTGTGGCCAGAGGTCACAATCAGCAGCCTTGAGATGGCAGGAGAAGGTCCAGGACAAAAGTGCCCACGTGCCAGGTGGCCAGAGGCCTGGGTCTCATCATGGAGGAGGGTCTGGTCGGATCCCACAACAGTGGCTGAATCAGATTTCCCATCTGCATGCCTGGGTCGGGAACACTGACACCCAGAGAGCTCAGAGTCATGCCCAGGGTCACACAGCAGTGTCTCCTGGGGACAGGGGTCTCCCTCTCCCCTCTGCACACCTTGCGCCCAGCACGGACATGATAAGCAGTAAACACTGCTTGTCGTCACCAGCACGGTCACTGCTCAGTGCCCCTGGGCGGTCAGCACCCTCCTAGAGCCTTGGGGAAGCCAGTTCCAAGGAAATCCTGGAGGTATCCCTCAGCACCCCCGAGACCCGCCCCCCAAAGTTCTACTCACAAGGACAGGCTGGTGGCAGAGGGGGCAGGGAACGTGGGCCGCGGGCGGTCAGCAAGTGCCACCCGTGGTCACTGATGGGAGCTGGGTACCCGTGGGAAGGAGAGATGGAGGCCCTTCCAGCTGGGCTAACCCATGTCCCAGTGAGGAAGAGGCGGCTTGACAGGTGAGATTGCCTCATTGGCAGGGGCGGGGGTGGCGGCTGCGCTGGCCTTGAGGCAGCCTGGTGGGTGTGGGGGTTAGCAGAATCGGGGTCGGGCGGAGCCTCGGGGACTCTGCTGTTCTAGGAGACCCTGGCAGCCAAGGTGGTGCTTAGACAGGCGGCCCGTCTGGGAGGCCACCAGCTGTGCGGCCTCACAGGGCCTGGGCAAGGAGGTCCTGGGGTGGCCAAGGCCAAGGCCAGACCGCTCTCCTGCCCAGCACAGGGCCCACCTCCCAGAGGGAGCCGCTGTAGGGCCTGGAGGGGCCAGACGTCTCCTAGTAAACCCCTACCTGGTTCGCAGCCTTGGTTGGATCCCTGGCTCCGGGAGCTCCGCAGGGCTGACTCTCCCTCCAGCCACAGGAGGCCTCCGCTTCTTGGCCGGCGTGGCACCCGGCCTCTGTTGGCGCCTCCGCCGAGGATGCCCCTCCAGCCGCCTCCTCTCCCCATCAGCTTCGCGGGAGCCCTTCCATTGCCTCCACCACCCCCACCCCAGCTGCTGTTCATACATGCCCGACACTGCCCACGTGATCTGACCCTCTTGTGGGTGTTCCTCCCCCGCCCCCCGATCTTAACAATAAGAAACCTGCCCAAGGTCCCACAGCCTGGCAGACGCACATCTTGCCAGGGCCCCAGACGTGCTTGCACAAACATGGGCAGGCCTGGCTTTGCCTCCACCAGCTGCCCCGGAGACCAGGGTCCAGCCTCTCCACCTCTGGGGAGCCTTCCTGGAAGTAATCTTTCCTTTCGGCCCCGCGCTTGTACCCAGACATTTCTAACTGCTGGCACGGGGCTCCATGGACGGCTGGGAGTAGAGGCCATCCATTCATGGCCCAGGGCAGCCTTGACTGCAGACTTGCCAGAACAGGATGTTCATCACCCTGAGGTATCACCTCGGGGGTCCTGCCTTGGAAAAGATCCTTCAGCTGGGAAACGGACCCGGCTACACAGCAGTGTTAGGGGAGGGGCTGCCTGGGGCTTTGGAGGCACAAGCGAAACAGCAGGGGTGGGGTGGAAGAGAGTTCACAGATTGCTTCCTGGGACGGGTAAGCCCTGAGTTGGGTTTTGTAGTATGAGTAAGAGTCTGTTAGCTACAGAGCAAGAAAAGGAATGAGAAGCCCCGCCCTCACAGAGTGTGATTATATGTGCGGTTTGTGGGGGCTGCTGGGGGGTTGCTATGTGGTATGCCGATGTGGTGGAAGAGTGAGGGACTCTCTTTGGGCACTGGGGACCACTCATGCTCCAAAGTGCTGGTCATTCCTAGAGTCAGTCTCAGAATTCATCAGGAAGATATTGTTGCAGGTGACAGAAACCCAAGCCACACCAGCTCAGGCCCAGGGGGTTTTATAGCCTTAGACCACCAAAACTCCAGGAGCTATAGAGCATCAGGCATGGCTGGATCAAGGGGACCCTGCCTCCACCATTTCTGCCGCCCATTTTCTCCCCTGTGCCTGCCCTTACAGGCAGGCTCCCATTGACAAGGTGGAAAAGTCCATACCTCCATCCCACTCCCAACCCTACTCTGGGCAAAACTCTCTCTTTTCTCTTTGATGGGCCAGCTGGAGGCAAATTCTCAGCCAGCGCCACTGGCTGGGTGTGCTCAGCTGTGCGTGCTCCCTGAGGGGACTGTGGGAGGGAGGGGAGCCCCAGAAGACTCGGTCTCCTGGTAGGCAGCTCCTGAGACCAGAAATGGGCTCCCTGTGGGCGGGCCCCCTGTGGCCACCTTGCATTGCTGATCAGTTCTCTGGGGCACCTGAAGGCTGGGCTAGTGTGGGACGGGCAGTGTCCTCCGGAGGGGCAGAGAGAGGGCATGAGCGCCGGCCATCCTCCTGCACTCCTGCCACCTGCAGGTCCACGGGGACCCTGGGAGAGCCCCCAGCAGCCACGGGGGAGGCTTCTCCCCTGTGCTTAACATCGGTCTCATTTTGCAGACCAGAAGTAAATGCAAGGGCAGTCCTAGGACTCGGCCAAAGGGGACTGAGCTGGGACTGCAGGCGGCTGGCCCAGGCCACCTGCGTATGACTGGGGTCCCTGCCCCACCGCCCAGATCCTTCCTGCACCGGGCAAGAAGCCTATCATGGATGGACACGTTTCCTAAGTGCCCACTGCCAGGCCCCCGGGGCATCATGGCACAGCCACTTAACATTCCATATGGAGTGCCCCTGGAGTGAGGGGAGGCCAGGGTGGGCCGCAAGTGGGCCGAGCCCCAGAGGAGCCAGCAAACGTTCGCCACTGGCTCTCAGATGGGGTCAAGGCAGAGGCACAGGGGCAGAAGCCCGCATTCCTCCCAGCCAAGGGGCTAACGGCTGCCCTGGCCTTCATCTGCCGCAGGGCCCCGTTCTCTGTGTGAGCTCGGAACGTGATGTCCTCCAAGCTGTCTACTCTGAGCCCCTGACCCTGGCAAGGGTCACATGGCAGGGGCCCAAGTCAAGTGTGACCTCCTAGCCAGCCCCCTGGGCAGGAGGAGGAGGCCTGTGTCTCATAGATTCGGAATGCCTGGGGCTGCTGCCTTGGGGGGGGTGAGGCCACAGGCTGCCCAGAGCCTGGCCTAGGGCTCCTCTCCCTGCTCTAAAGCTTCCTCCATTCCCCCTGGCTCCCCCACCTTCAAACCCAACATTTCAGTGTCACCATACGAAGAGCCACACCAGTGAGACACAGAAAAGCCCTTTCCAGCTCATGAGACCCACAAGTGTGGACGATAATCACCATGGCAACAATGTGAGACCCAGGCAGGAAAGGGGGAGCTCCTGGGCTGGGCCCCGGGTCCAGCACCAAGCTGGTACTCAGAGCATCTATCAGATGGGCAGACATGAGGTGCCATTTTTGTTGGGCTTTGAAGGATGAATAGGAGTTCATTGTGGGGAGGAAGAGAGGCCCAGCCCAGAGGAGGCCACAGTGTGTGCAGAGGCCCAGATGTGGGCAGGAGCTCTGGGTTCTGCTGCTGCTAAAGAGGTTGGGGGCCCCCCATCGTGAGCAAGAAGTGAGGTCCTCCAGATGCCAGCCCTCCCTGCCCCTGGTCTTGCTGGCTCCCCTAGTCCTCTGGCCTGCTTCCCCTTCAGTCCCCAGCCCCAGCTGCCTCCGCCAGGAGGCCTCCCTGGCACTGGCTGGTGGGACTTTCTGGCCCTCCTCCCCCTCCTGTCCCTCATACTGGGCCCTGGGCACCCCGTGTGACCCCTGCCCCACAGGCTGGACAGCACCCACTGGACAAATGAGGACACGGAGGCCAAGGACGGTGCCAGGGTAACCGAAAGTGACATCCCCAGCCAGGGTGGACCATGTGGGGTCCCAGGCCCCAGACTTGAGGCCCACTCTGGGAGTACGACACAGCTCCTTCAGGCTGGACGCCTGCGCGGGGAACTGCGCTGCTCTGACCCCGGAAGACCTCAGGGAGTGACACAGCCAGGTGGCCCCCGGTGCTGCCCCTGCCCTCCCCCACTCTGGCCCCCAGGCCCCTTGAAGAGCACCCCCACGTGAGTGGCCCAGCAGCCCTCCCCCTTCTCCTGGGCCCCGGCCCCTCCCCTGGCTGGGGCCGCAGGAGACTTGCCAAGGAGAAAGCTGGGTCATTCTCCCCCATGGTCCCCATGGCCCTCAGCTTGGCTGGCCGGTCACTGCTTCCCTGGGACAGGTCCCCTGCCTGTGTCACCATTCCACTGTGTGCCCTCTGGTGACACCAGACCCCTTCAGGCTTCCTGCCTTTGGCCCACATTCCCTGCCAGGAGAGCCGTGGCCAGCTGGACCACCAGTCCCTCGTGTCCCCCTCAGGCCGGGCTAGTGGTCACTGTGCCCTGCCCCCACCCGCCCAAGCCTTTACTTCCAGCTGTGGCACAGCTGTCTCTGGGCAGTTCCCCAAGCCCAGGCCTGGGGCCGGCCCAAAGCAGGGCTTGGGAAGTTGGGCACTTGGAAGAGGGCCCGCCTGTGCCCACCCACGGCTCTCCATGCTGCCACGGGCCCAGAAGGCTGTGAGCTGGCGGCAGTGACCCTCCCAGTGCCTTCCAGTTTCCTCAGTGGCAGCCCCAGGGTGAGCGAGAGCTGCTCCTCCACCTCATGGGCAAGGGAGAGACGGGGCTCCCGGCCAGGCCCCCGTCCCCTGGGCTCACAGGGAGGCCTGCTGGGGGTGACGGGAGCCGGCAGGACGCCTCGCCAGAGCGGGTTCCATCACCTCGCCTGACTCTCCCCAGAGGCCGGCTGTCCTCAGGCAAGTTGCTCGCCCTTTCTGGGCCTCGGTGGTACTGAGAAGGCACAGCTAACAACGTAAGAGCGGGGCTGTTAGGCTCAGACCCAGACCTGGGAACAGATGTGAGACCCAGCCCCACAGTAGGGCCTCCAAGGGGCGGTCAACTCAGGGGACCGGCTTCCCGGGGCAGCCAGTCAGGCAAGGGCCAGAGGCCTGTCCACTGGCTCCTGACCCGTCCCGACTCACCCCTCCCCGCCAAGTCCCAGGCTCTGGGTGTCTTCAGGCCTGGGAGACAGAGGCCAGCAAGGTCAACCCAAGGCCACACTCTGGTGAGCAGGAGGGCTGTGGGTGAAGCATCTGTTGGCCCCGGCCAGGGAGATGGCGCCCCATTTCACGGTCAAGGAGCCCAAAGCACAGGGAGACGCCATCTCCAAGCCCATGCTGACCAGGAGACCCCGGGTCAGGGACTGGAAGCCAGCACTTCCTGACCACGTGCCCCACCTTTGGATGCGGGCCCCCACATGGCACCCCAAACCCCAGAGCTCCTGGGTTTGCCTGTCTGGCCTGAACTGGGAGACACGACATCCTAGGGTGATGGCAGCTGCACAGAGCACGCAAAGGCCGTGGGGGATGGGCCCTCACCAGGTTGGGGGGGGCGAGCGGGAAGGCTTCCTGGAGGAAGTGATGTGACCGCTCACCCAGCTGGAGACAGGAGCTGAGACATGACGGGGGGCAGGGATGGCAGTGCGTGGTGTCCACGGTGAGGGAGGCCCCGGCAGGCACAGGGTCTGGAGGTGGGAGGTGAGTGGGTGTCCCTGAAGGCCCCTGGGTCCTGGAGGGCCGGGGGAGCGATCAGGTTTTAGCAGCTTCGTGACAAGGTCAGGTGTGCGTGTTGGAAGTTTGTGCTGGCGGCCTTGTGGGTTCTGCATTGGATGGGAGGGTGGGCCAGCTGTGGCCAGCAGGGGTGGGGGTCCGGGTGAGGGCTTCACCAGGCAGGTCCTGGCCCCTAGAGGGAGCTACACCTCGCGGCCCTGGCCAGAATGCAACAGCCGCCCCCACACTCCCCAATCCCGGCCCCAGGGCTGGTGCCGTGGGGCCCTCTGGCCTTGTTTTCTTTCCCACTGCTCTCGGGGGTCCAGTTTCATAGGGCATGAATGCTGGGGGTAGACTTGGCTCTGAAGGAGCTGCTCTCCCAACCCACACCCTGAGCAAGCAGCCTGGAGAGCAGCCGCCTGCAGCATCCTCTCCCTGACGGGGCTGGTGGGCTACGGGGACGAAAGCTTTACCAGGAGGGTGCAGGGCAGGGGCCCAGAGAAGCATCTTGGAGGATGAGAGCCTCTGGTATTGCGTTCCCCAGGCAGAGGGATCAGTAGGGGGAAAGATGCAAAGGTCCTGGGGCAGTCACATTGGAACCTTAGGTGGAGGGAGGTGGCTGGCTGAGGCGGGGAGCCCGTGGGGAGTTTGGCTTCAGTGAGAGAGCTTTGCGATCAGTGTAGATCATGGAGGAAGGGAAACGACTCCAGGCAAGGAGGGGAGGAGGCAGTTTGAGGCTCCCTCATGGAGGGAGACCTCATGAAGACCAGATAGACACCTGCCAGGCACAGAAGTTGTGCTGGGTCAAATGCGGAAAACTATTCCAGAACCATACCTGTCATCACAGGACATCTCCTGAGCTCTCCCTGCAGCCCCCAGGCCTGTTTTGGGGACTGTGGTGCTGACTGACCCCAGTGAGCCTTGCAAAGAAGTCCCTACATTCAGGGAAAAACCGATGAAGAGGGCATACATGGTTTGGGGGCATCGATGTTTCTAGATGGGGTTGTCCAGCATGAGTGTGGTTTTGGGGGCCAGGGCTGGGGCCTGGTCCCAAATTCAGGAGGTAGTGTGAGTGGCCCCAGTGGCCAGAGTAGCCAGGTTAGGGCCCCTGCCAGAAGCATCTTCGTCCGGCTTCTGGATCCTGCTTTCACAGCCACACTCAGCCTGATGCAGGCCGGAACGTAAGTCCAGGTGCCTGAGTCAGGAGGCAAGGGGTGTTGGCATCTGGGCTGTGTGTGTCCAGCATCTGAGCCCTCAGGTCCAGCAGCAGGGTCCAGAAACCCCTGGGCTGCCTCGGGGTCCGGAACCCCCACCACCACCACAGGACAGTGAGATTTGCATACCCTCAGCTCTGGCGTCCGGGTTCAGATCACCTGTGAGGCTGCGTGCCAGCAGGGACCCAGTGTTCCCCACCCCTTAGTCTGTTGACGTCCAACCAGACCCAACTTGGGATGTCCTCTCATAGTTGACTCTGTCCGTGTGCCTGTTCCGTGCCGGCTGGGGCTGTGAGCGGCAGACGCCTCTCTGACCACAGCTGGTGGGGTCCTGGACACCTGGGGAGGTGGGAGGTCCAGGAGGTTGTCCGATGGAGCTGAGCCTCACACAGCCCTAGGGGCACACTGCACTGACCGGGCCTCATGGTGGAGCCGTTTTCCCTGGGGGCTGGCTACCGGCCAGGGCCCGGCTGGCGGGGGGTGGGGGGGCGGCACTGGAGACACTCAGGGTCAGGGAAGCAGCAGGGAAGGGAGGTGATTTGGACAGACTGTTACAGGAACAGCCCTCCTTGGAGCCACTGGGCCGAGAGCCCCACTCAGTGTCCGTGTGACATGGCCACAGGAGTCCAAAGGCCAGGTCAAGGTCAGGGCCAGCCAGGGCTGGAAGCCAGGGCTCTTCTCCCTTGCTGAGCCCTCTCCCCGGCAGGAGGCCACAGCATTCAGGTCTGGGCCAGCAAGAGGTTGTGGTATTTGAATGTTCTGGGGAAGCCAGTCCCAGGCCGTGTTAGCTGGGGGCCTGGGGGCTGAGCTGCGGAACTGCTAGGAGGTGATATGAGCCTAAGGACACCCTAGGCTCTCCAGGGTGGGCGGGAGGTGGAGGGGCGGGTGGCCAGCATGCCGAGGTCCCCTGGACCCCCACGTAGCAGAGAGGAAGCGACGGGTCCAGCTCGGCCTCCTCTGGCGGGCAGTTGCCTGGCAGGACCGCTGGAGCACCCTGGGGGTCTGAGAGCCTGGCCTCTGGGTCCCAGGTTTCACGGGGCTTTGAGGACCGGGGGGCGGGCTCCAGCCCATCCCTGGGGTCCCGCCGCTCAACCGCCTGCTTGGTTTGTATGCTTGTTTTTGTTTTTGTTTTTGTTTTTTTGTTTTGTAGGTGACAGGTCTTAAAAAGCAAAAGAACTTAATTGCAAGCCTTGTCTGGGGCAGCCGTGAGGTAGGTCCATCTGGGCACCTGCTTGCCAAAGCCAGTGTCATTTATGTGGAAGCTTTAGCTCGGCGCAGTCATGTACACAGCCCAGAAGTTCTCAACAACAACTTATTCTCTCAAGGTTATGTCTCTTTTTTCTTCAAGATTTTATTTATTTGCCAGGGAGAGTGAGCCCAAGCAGGGGAGGGAAGGAGCAGAGGCAGAGGGAGAAGCAGACTCTGCCGAGCAATGAGCCCCAGGCAGGACTTGATCCCAGGATCCCGGGACCGTGACCCGAGCAGAAGGCAGACACTTAACCGACTGAGCCACCCAGGCGTCCCTCAAGGCTGTGTGTCTACAAACAGCTCCGATGGCGGGAGCAGCAGGCAGAGTGTCCATTCTAAGGGCACGGGAGGGGTAGGCTCCCACCGCCCACATCCTCCCGGAGAGTCAAACGGCGGACACATCTTCTGGATGACCTCGTCCCCGAGAAAGCTGGGAGAATTCGCAAACTCTTGCAATCTGGGAACGAGCCTGCATCTCCTCCAAGGTGGAGAAGACGGCCACATTCATCTGGACGCAATGGGGCCAGTGTCGCAGGCCAGAACGGAAGCCCCAGGACCCAGCGAGGAGCCTGGAAAAGGGAGTCTGAAGAGGCCCGGGTCTGGAGTGAGGAAAGAGAAGCCAAGGGTGTCCCAGACGCACATGTGTTGGCATCGCAGGACAGGGGCACAGTGGGGACAGCAGGGAGCTGTGACCAGGCTGGCCAGCAGGCCACCCACACCACCTGCCCCAGTCTTCTCCCAGAAGGAGCTTCCAAATTCCCAGCAGCCATGGCCCTGGTGATAGGGCTCAGATCAGGGAAGGAAAAAATAAATTCTTTGTGCTACGCAAACTACTGCCCTTTCCCACAAGCACAGACAATTCTGGCTTTGTTTCCAGCGAAGCAAACGATCAAGAAACTCATGGCTGTTCTGGTTGCATTACAGGGGAGCCTTAAAAAGGAACCCCCCCCCCACCCTGGAGCCAGGGGGTAGGGGAAGGATGCTGCACTGAACTCCTTGGCCGTGGGGGTGCAGAGGCGGGTCACCAGGGGAGGGCGTCCCCCAGAAGCTGGCCCGGAGCAGGCACCCTCGCTGGGTTGGGGACACTTGCCTATGCAGCTGGAAGATGGAGCTCCCCCAAGGACAGCGTGGCAGCAGGCTCTCAGAATGGGCTAGAAACCAAGAAACATAGGCAAGATGCCCTCAAGTGGGAAAAGTTGGGAAATAAGCAACAGAGAGATGGCCAAAGGTGCCGGAAGCCTTGTCCTGGGAAGCATTCTGCCTCACTGACCTTGGCCTGGCACCCAAGGTCTTCTGATCCGAGCCGACTGCGGCTGAGCTGAGGGCAGGACCAGGCCAAGCCGGCAGCTCTCCCCAGGCCTGAACTTGCCTCCCCCTCCCCCACTACCTCAGCTTTGCACACCCAAGGGAGGGCATGAGAAACTCATATGTGTGCACATACAGAGTTACATGAGCACGCACGGTCACACCCACGCAGACATGAATGCACACCAGGCACGAGCACGGGCAGAGGCACACACACATGCGTACACGTGTGTTTATGCTCACATGCACGGGCTTGCGTGCACACTGATGCACAGGTACACTCCCATACATGCACGTGTGACGCAGACCTGCCCCATACATGGTCACCTGGCTGGCCCACACATGCACACGTATGTGCACGGTCATAAGCACACACACGCACGTGTACACACAGGCCCCCGTGGCAGGCAGAGCCCCAAGCCTCTGCTCCCTGCTCCCCCAGCGGCCTGGCCCTGCCGAGCCCCATAGCTCTCCCAGAGAGCCAGAGTGCTGGGGAGCTCCCAGCAGGCCAAGATCATTCAGGTGCAGGGCCTGGCTTCCACCCAAGATGTCCTTGTCCTGATACCCAGAACATGAAGAAGTCGCCTTGTGTGGCAAAAGGAACGTGGCGGATGAGATTTAAGTTAAAAATCTTGAGATGGGGAGAGGATGTGGATTTCCTCACAGCATCCAAGGTTGTCGCAAGGGTCGTCGTGGGGTGGGAGCAGAGTCGGAGACCAGGTCATGCCAAGCTGCTGGCTTGGAAGGGGGCAGAAGGAGTCCCAAGCCCAGGAATGCAGGCAGCTTCTAGAAGCTGGAGAAGACCAGGACGCAGATTCTCCCCTGGAGCCTCCAGAGGGGGCTCAGCCCTGCCAACCCACATCAGACCTGACCTCAGATCCGAGACAGAAGGTCTGGGTTGTGTTTAGCCACTAAGGGTGGTCATTTGTTCCAGCGGCCACGGGACACTCCTATAATTACTGTGTTCTTGACTTCCAACATCTCCTGTGTTTCTCTAGGGGCTTTGTCCCCCCATCTCTGTGGATGCAAAATGAGCACAGCCGTGCTGGGCAGTCAAGGGGAATGAGCTTTTTCTCCCAAGGCCATCACTGATGCCGCCGGAGGTCCTCCTCCCCTGTGCTCTCAGGGGAGGGGGAGGGGCCTCTCAGCATCCACCTGTCTGCAGGGCTGGAGGAGTCTCCTAACGGGACCTCCACCTATCTGGGAGCTTCCCTTCAGTGGGGTCTTCCTATCAGGACGTGGTTTTACCCCTGTCTGAGTGCACTCCCTTCAAACACTCCCCACCTCAGTCCCCAGGGATGAATAGAGGTGATGGGAGCTGAACTCTGTGCACACTCTAGAAGCCCTAGAATTTAAGAGCATGAATTTTATGGCATGGGAATGTACTGCCCTAAAGCAGTTATATGAAAGAAAGAAAGAGAGAGAGAGAGAGAGAAAGAAAAGAAAAGTAACACTCATTGGCTGAATTCTGGTGCCATGTCAAAGATCACCCGTGCTTACCTGAACCCACCAGGAAACGCGCTCTCTCCCCGCCACCCTGCGGGAGCCAGCCACCTGCTGTTAAACCAGACGTTAGAGAGCCTGGCAAGAATGTTTTAAGACACTGGAAGGGGCTTTGAAAAATATAATCAAAATGTTGTATACATTCCCATAGGCAGGGCTTCTTATTTTTATATGAATTCATAAATATTTAAAGTTTTTTTTTCAATTTTAATTCTAATACTGGTAATACCGACAAGTATAGCCACAGGAGCAAAAGGCGTTGGGGTTGTCAGCAGCTTTTAAGAGTAGAAAGGAGAGGGCGCCTGGGGGGCTCAGTGGGTTGAGCCTCTGCCTTCAGCTCAGGTCATGATCCCAAGGTCCTGGGATTGAGTCCCGCATAGGACTCTCTGCTCAGCAGGGAGCTTGCTTCCCCCGCCTTCTCTGCCTGTCTCTCTGCCTACTTGTGATCTCTGACTGTCAAATAAATAAATAAAATCTTAAAAAAAAAAAAAAAAGAGTAGAAAGGAGCCCCGAAGCCAGCATCTTTGAGAATGGCCATTCAACACAATCCCCCTCAAGGATCCACACCAGGAAGCGAACGCCGATCGGACCCTAAGCTACAGAGCTCATTCTGATTCAACAAAAAGTTCCCAAATCTCTTTTATAGCAACTGAAAATCCTGAAGGGGAGGTGGGGGTGAGTGCTCAGAGGTGCAGAGTTTCAGCAGAGAGAACAGGAAGACAGGTCATGGTAATGGTCTCACAGCAACCCGAGCCTGAGCAACGGGAACGTTAAGTGCACTTTACCACAACAAAAAAATTACAATGTAAAAACTAAGTTAAAAGTGTATTCAAACACAGTAAGTAACATAGGCGTCTTAATAAAAACAAGCAAAATTGTAAAGCACTTGGGTGACGTATTGCATTATAATCCGGCAGGATGAATGATGCGATCACTAGAGAGCTTTACGCACAGAATAGCCCGGCGTCGTTAAATCCCAACACGGAGGAGGTAATGTACCAATAAAAGGGTGATTTTTTTTTTATACTATCATTTCTGTTGTTATTTGTGTTAATAATGTCAGATAAGATCCTAATTCCCAGGAAGCTTCCAGTCTGGCGGAGATGGACTAGTGAACAGACCTGTATGACCCGGGAAGATCAGCAGAGGCTCTGGGGCCGATAAGGGTCCAGAAGAAAGGAACAGTGCCCGGGGACGGAGGCGATCAGGGAGGACTTCCCGGAAGAGGTGGTACCCCATGCAAGGGAAAGCTAGTGTGACACATCAGATTGCAAGTGGAGAGGCCAGAGAGAGAGGTGGGGGTGTGACCGTGGCCGACCCCAGGGGGCTGGCGAGAGGGCGGGGCAGGCCTGGCGCTGGTGCATGTGGGAAGTAAGACTGGAGGGCCCGTGTGAAAGGACTGTGCCGGCGGGTGGGGGAGCAGTCAGCGGGACTGGAGATCTTCATGACCTCTTGCAGTGACCCTCTGGGGCAGCTTCAGTGCCTCCCACAAGGATACCAAGGTGCTGGACGCTGAGGGGGCCAGCTGGATTCCCCCCCCCCCTCCCGCCCCCAGAGCTGGGGCCGGAGCTCTGACTTTCAGCACAACTCTGCTGCCCGGAACAAAAAGGAGATGGCGACAAGGAGCCTCTCACAGTGAGCGCTGTGTCACCCACATGGCTGTCTGAGTCTTCCTTTCGGGCCTCTGCCTGTGGCCTAGTGAAGATCCCATGGGGTCCTGCCTTTTCCCCCAATCCAGAAAGTTCCAGCTGGACCTCAGGTCCTGCCAAGAGCCCTCCCTCCCTGCCCTGCCACCAGCTGACCTCTCAGGTTCCCTTCCAAAGGGGTCAGAAGCAACTAGGCAAGGAGGCCCAGGTCCGGTTCCCTAACAGCAAGGGGCCTGGTTCCCTAACATCGCAGTGCATGAGCGGGGACACGGGAGGCAGGCAGTCCCCGGGGGCCTGCTGGTCTGTCTGTCTGCCAAAGCATGCCCCTTCCAGTCACCTCTTAACTGAAGCAGGGTCTGTCACCTCTGCTGATCCCAGCAAGAAGTCAGAGCCCACTTTTAGACCAAAGCAGCAAGAAACTGTGAGAGCCACTGGAAGCAAGCTGGGGGGTGGGAGGCCACGCTGAGGGGCCCCTCCACGGATGTAGTGCGGACAGGACGGGGGGCCGCCCTTCTACTCCCTGTCTGCAGAAGGCAGAGGTGGGTGGCTTTCTGCCTTGGCCCGGGACATTCCAGCAGAGAAAGGGAGTTGGATCCCCCCCCGAACCCCCCCAGGCCGTGAGCTCCACTGATAACAGGCCTGGAGATCAGTCCTGAACACATTTGCAAAGCACAGAGCGCAAGCCCCGCTGATCATAATTCACCACGGGTGCTCAGCCCAGAGAGTCATGTGTCTGCTTTCCCCCAGCGAGGCAGGAAAAAATGCCTCCCTCGTGGGCACTGGCAGCTGGCTCCTGGGGCATGGCCCAGTCACACCCCCCAAGCACAACTCTGAGTCCCCGGCTGGCAGGGAACGTTTGAGATCAGCCAGCCCAGCCTCTCAGTTTACAGTCGGGAGAGGATGCAGGGCGGTCGTGGCTGTCCAAGGTCACAGCGCCCGGGAGGGGAGTAGGGGGCACAGTGGAAAAGCAAGGACACATGAGCGGGGCCTCTGGATGCCACGGCAGGGCCAGAGCTCCCCGGCTTGCGTCTCAGGGCCAAGGGTCAGCCCCTCAAACCTCAGTTTCCACAGCCGGGAGCAGGGCGAGGAGCCGCTGCCGGCAGGCCTCCTTGAGGCTGAGTGGTACGGAGGGCAGAGTGTCCTGCGCACAGTGGGCGTGTCATCCTCTCCGGGCGGCCAAGCAGGGAGGCAGCTCAGATGCCTGACCCTCTGCCCGGGGAGAGGGGCAGCGAGCCGCTTTGCTCTGGACTCACACCGCTCTTAAGGGACGTGCTCAAAAACCCCTGATTAGCAAGGGGCCACTGCCCCCCATGCCAGGCAAGGTGGGGACACACAGCATCAGGGACAGCCAAGTCCCCGTGCTTAACATCTGAACCAGAAAACAGATCCGTATGACCGCTGGCGAAGTAACGGTGTAAGCTTCTGTGTCCGCGGAAGGTGGGCTAGCTCCTTAGGGTCAGCTCTCCCTAGAGATAAGTAAAACTTTTTGTATTTAAAAAATCCCTGGCATCTGGGTGGTTCAGTAGGTTAAAACCTCTGCCTTCAGCTCAGGTCATGATCCCAGGGTCCTGGGATCGAGTCCCGCATTGGGCTCTCTGCTTAGCAGACATCCTGCTTCCTTCTCTCTCTGCCTGCCTCTCTGCCTACTTGGGATCTCTGTCTGTCAAATAAATAAAATCTTTAAAAAAAAAAAATCCCTTACCAAAATAAATAAATAAATAAAGAAAGAAAGAAAGAAAGAAAGAAAGTAAGTAAGTAAAAAATCCCTTACAAAATAATACATTATATGTTCATAAAAATTTTTAAAAATGAAGTGCCAGAAGACAAAAGAGAGAGAGAGAGAAATCCCTTACAAATGATGATAAAAACCTCTACAAGTAGCTGAGAGTCCAGAACGTCCAGGCCAAGCTTGGGGCGGGAGGGGCAGCAGGAACAGGGTGTGGGGGGGTAGCAGCCGCTTTTGACCTGAGGCCCTTTGCCACTTCGGAGACTTTGGACCTTGACCTTGACGGGAGGGGCGTGTGAGGACAGAAGTCAAGGTACCAGCTTTCTAATGGGAGATTGTCCCTCCTGTGAGGCTGGAGGCCCGAAGACCACGTGCCAGGGACCCAGGAGCAAGGAGACGTGGGGAAACTTGCTGGCGGCTTTGCAGGAGCGCGGAGCCTGCCTCGCTGTCCCGGAGGGCATCAGCGCCAGGGTTGCTAGCTGGCGAGACGGGAGTCCTGTTTCGAAGGTGCCTGCTCAGTCTTTGGCACTTACCTACCCAGCCATCCCTAGAGAGTTTTTTCCGGGTTTTAAAATTACACTCAGCACTAACCCTTGCTTCCACACGGAGACACTAGGTGGTGGGTTTCTAGTCCCCAGCTCCGGGTTCTGTCTTTCTCACCAGCCATCTGAGAAGGTCTCCCGCCGGCTGCCGGTCTGGGGTCCCGTCCCCGGCCACCGTCCCCTTCTAGAGATGGTTCCAGCCACCACCCTTGCACATGCGTGATATTCAGCTCCCTCTCGGCCTCCAGCCCATTCCTTCCTCTGCGTGCCCCGGGCTCCCAGGCAGAGGGAACCTCTCCCCCACCAGGCTGGGCTCCCCCACACCTGGGATGCCTGATGGCATGTGAGCTGGGCCCCCACGTGGGTGTGACTTGGGCAGGCTCCCCAGGCGGCCGCCCACACCCCGCTCTGCCGATTTGTCCAAGATCAAAATCGGGCCCTCGTGGAGGACTGTGTATTTCACGCTGCAAGTCTCAACAGAAACCAGAATGTTGACTTGCAAATAAATACCACAAGTAAATCTGGAGGAGAAGCTAGCCGGGTACAACAAACCCGGAAACATGTCGGGAGGCCTTTGCAACGTGCTGTGTGTTTATCAGTAAACAGAGCTCGTGGGGGCCAGGAGGTCCTGGACTTTGGGCTTTCCAAACCAACAACACGTTGAACAGCTTTGGGGACGGACCTGGGGGCCGGTGAGCCAAAACACACCAATCCCTAACAACCGTTATCAGCACTTCATCTAAGACGTTTTTATTAAGAAAAGGCATTTTCAGTAATAACCCAAGAATGTCAAGGACATCCTCTCGGGGAGAAAAGGGGTGTTTCTTCAAACTGACTAGTTGAAGCTTGACAGGAAACACTAGGTCCCTGCTTCTCTTCCCCATCTTGCTACAGCCCAGGGACACTTGGCACACATGGCCTGTCCCTGCAGGGGACTGGGGACCACAGTCCTTGACCTCATTTCGGTGAAAGCCAGGGCCGAGAGGTGCCAATAGAATGTCCCGGCCATTCCCTGGCTCATTTATGGAGCCTTGTGGGTTCCAGGCCCTGGGCTGGGCACCTGGGAATGAAGGGCTGGGGGAGGCCAGCCCTGCTCCAAGGAGCTCTCTCTAGGGCTGGGCTCAAATTCGTGCTGCCTCGATGCGCTGGAAGAAATCATCTGTAGAAGGCAGAAGCCCGGGCAGACCTGAGCATGAGTGAGCAACAAGTAAGCACTCTGCCTGGGGTCGGGGTGGTGTGAGGCCTCCGTCGAGGCCAGCTCGCCTGAGTGGTGACGCAGGTGGGGCAGAGGCACCTATTAAGACGGTGCTCAACTACGTGGGAGATGGTGGCAACCCAGGGAGGAGGGCGGCTCTGCCAGTGGGATGGACGCCAAGCAGGCTTCCTGGAGGAGGTGACCCTTGGCAGAGCCTTCAGGCAGTTGGTCACCAAATCGCAACCACGACCCACCTCTGAGGTCCTGTCTGTGCACGTCCTACAGGGGCCCTGCTCATTCTTTCCCCAGGGCCTGTGCAGATAAGCACCGCTGCCCCATTTGTTAGATGAGGAAGTTCAGTCAAGAGGTCAAGTCATTTGTCCAAGGTTATACAGACCGAGTCAAAGGTAGAGCCAGGTTTTGACTCTAGGTCAGTTTGATTCCTAATCCCTGGTTCTGTCTATTTGTTTCATGAGGGAAATTGGGGGTGTCCCAGGCACAGGCAGTGATGTGCCCGTATACCCATCTTTACTACACATTTGTGGGTGAACAGCAGTGTCTTCTCTGCATTACCCCCGACCTTGCCCCCCAACAACAGTACAGCTCACAGCCGGGACCCCTACCCGGGTCAGAGCATCGCGAACTCCGTCTGAGCAGAGCAGAACGTCCGTTATTGACCAAATGCTTCTCCGCACCACGCTTCACCGTCAGGCTCTCCCCTACTGGGTCACATGAGTCCTGAAGCTTCAAGCCAGCGCCCTAAGCAGGACATAAGACCATCCACAAGGCAGCCCCCATCCGGAGAACCTTAAGCCCCGCCCCCTCCCAGGGGGTTGGAATGGCACAGATCCGGGCGGGAGGACCGCTCACTGTCGGGAAGGGAGGGAGGGGGCAGCCTTGCTGCAAGTGGACTGTCATGGACTTCTCAAGCACGGTGGCCCGTCTGTCGACCTAGGCTGGGGACAGGTTAATTATCGAAGAGGTGAAATGTCTGAGGCAGCAGCCGTTGCTGGCCTGCAGAAGGTTCCAGAGCCCGCAGGCCTCATGTGAGTGCCTGCCTTCACCCACCACCGCGGCCTCTGCTTCGGTAATAACAATCGGTTAGCATGCGTCGTTTCTTATTTTTTACAGATCTGATGGAATCCAGCCAATGCCCCACTAGGCCGCCTGCTACCCGCCCTGCACCATTTCTACTCTCTCTCCCTTGGCCCCTCGCTCCTGCCGTAGGCTTCTGCACGTGCTACCGCCCCTCCGCAGTGCTGGGGCCGAGACTGATCCTCGACCCGGTGTTCCTGTGCCTGCCAGAGACCACTGGGGTAGCAGGCCAGGAGAGCACCGGCTTCTGCACCAGACCTCTGGGGGGCCCCCTGGGGCCGGCGGATCTGGACTCTGACAGCCTGGTTCTTGCTCCCTCTTGGAGATCTCAGCCGAACGATGGCATTTCTGGCCCTCGGTTTCTTCATCTGTACCATGGGGATGAACCCCGCTACCCTGCGGGACTGCTGTGAGCTCGTTGCCCTAATGTGACAAGACTTTGTTATCTGGACCCACGAGGCTCTGCAGTCATTACTGGGATGGCAGCCACACACAGGCCCTTCGTCGGTCCCGAGGGCCAGCCGTGGGCCACGGGGCAGCTCTGTCCTTGCCAACAGCCAACGCTCTGTTTCTCAGCCTGTGCGCCCTCTCCTCATTGATCTCTACCACCTGAGCCAAGGGCAGGCTTCCACGAGCCCAGAGGCCACTGCCCTGGCTGATGACCCCCGGGAGCACAAAATCCATCTCATCAGAGGCTTTGCAGATCAGCAAAGGGCAAATAAGTGACCTGTAGAGGTATTGGTTCCTGGAAAAGGGCTTACCTAAGCTGTAGGACAAACAGACTCTGGCCTGGCCCCCCAGACCCGTGGGACCTGCTGCTCCCCCCACCAGGACTCAGGAAGGCGGTCAGGTCTCACCTTCTCTCTGGACACAGAGGGCTGACATCACCTTCTTACAAGTTCACTGTGTACCCCACAGTCTGGTATTTAGGGGCAGGAGCCGCCTTCGGCTCCCCACCTCCTCTCTGAAAGTCCTAATTCTCTCCCAGAGGCCAAGGGCACAGCATCAGCAGCCCCAGGGAGATTGGGTGGGTGGGTGCATCCAGGACCTGCTCAGAGTGTGGGTGCCACAGACCCGCCTCCTAGCCTGGGTTCTGCAACTGGCCTCCGTGACCTGGTCTGGGAAGTAACCTCTCTGTGCCTCGGTCTCCCGATCGTAATGGGAGCACCATAATAATGATGTCTCCAAACATCTTTTCTAACAGATTAGAAAATGTGATTAGAAATGCGGAAACACCATCAGCCCCAACAGGTGGAAGCTATGAACCGAGACACACGTACCCCCAAAGTCTCCTAGCATTTATTAAGGCTCCAGGGGGACCCAGGGTGTCAGACACAGTGTCAAGAGCACGAAATGTCCCCGATCTTACAGATCCCGTCCAGCCGTGCACAGGAGGCTGTCTCTGCTCTGTGGCACCGCCCATGTTCCATCCACGCTGCAGGTAAGGAGAGACGGAGGGAGAGACTTCCAGGACATGGGGGAGGGGTGGAATGTTCTTTGTGTGACAGTTTCTCCTGTGCTGGGTGTGTGTCAGGTTCTTCACAGCAAATAGGGACCCATGCCCCCCCACCCAGAGGGCAGCATGCTTGGAGCTGTCTCATGGATGCTTCCAGGCGATCTGATCATTCTTCCCTCTCTACCTGGATGGGGGAGGGAGGGTATGGGTGGCCAAAAGCATTTGCTCAAAAGGGACAACTTTGGGCACATGCATGAGAAACAAATTTTCTCTCCCTAAAAAACCTTGAGAGCCCCACGAATCCAAGAATATAATTGCTCTAATGTCTGCTAGGTGCCTACACGACTCTGTTGAACCCTAACAGCTTCCTTTGTCCTCATTCGAAACAATTTTTTACCAGGTCTTTCCAACCGCCTGGCTGACCTGAGTTTATGGCAGACAGTCACAGCGCAACTGGGAAAGGAAGCCAACATCCCTTGCATTTGGACTCTGGGTCCTTCACAGCCCGGGATCTGGAGTACATCAGATGACATCTTTGAACCTGAATGTCCTCATGAGGACGTCAGCTCTGTAGTTCCTTCTTTGCTATATCCACGACACCCAGCACCGTCCGTGGCTCCTAGCAGCATGAGTAAGACACACGTTCAGCCTGCCCAGCCTGTGCCATAGTCAGGATTTAGTGCACGGGGATAACCTTGAACACTGGAACATAATACAAACACTGGTTATTGCTAGGACGTGTAATAAAAGTTGGGCTTGCCGGTGTGCGAGCAGAAAGGTGATGTGGGTGTCTCTGCAGGGAAGGGCAAAGTTCACCACAGGAAGGAGCCGAACCCCAAGGGTGAGATCCAGGCGCCTGCGACTTAAGGGCCAGGTACGGCCTGGGCTCCAGTCTCGGCATAATACAGGGATTCGTTCGCAGCTGGGTATCCGCCCCCAGCAGGTTCCCCCTGCGGCTCCGCTCGCCGCTACAAATAGAACGGTGGCGGGAGCAGCGGGAGGGCAGGGAGGAAGGCTGGCATAGCACACATTTCGTTCCCAAGGGAGGGGTGTCCCGAGGCGCTGGCACCGGGGGCTTTGTGCATTCCGTGCGCCGCCGCGCAAACAGAGCAGCTCCGCAGCTCTCTCCCCTGCTCCTTGTTCATTGGCTGCCGGGCCGCGACCTCCCCCTGCGCTGGCAAAGGACCAGCGCCTTGGCGGGACACAAAGTCAGCCCCTCGTCCGTGACGCCGGACGGGAGGGGTCACGGCTGTCTGGCAGCCGGGGTGGGGGTGTGGGTGTGGCTGTGGAGCGGGTGGTCGGAGTTGGTGGCCCGCGCCCACGCTGTCCCCGCTGCCCTTCACCCTGGGTCCCTGCCCGCGGGGCCCGCCCGGGCGCCTCCACCACCTGTTGACGCGCCCCTCAGCTCGCGTTCTCTTCGCCTTCTTTCGTGTGCTGCGGTCCTTGGGACCGGTTCTGCCCCGACCGCCCCCCACCCTGCGCACCCCGCGACTCTCCGGCGCTCGCACCTCGGCCGGGGTCCAGACCCGCTCGCCAAAGGCCAGCGGAGCAGGGCTCCCGAGAGAGGAGGGGCCTCGCCAGCTGGGCCTGGGCGCCAGGCGGGAACCTCCAGGGTCCGGCGGCCTCGCGCCCACCCCCGCCGCGACAGCAGCCCCTCCCGGGGCGCGGGCCTGGACCCCCGCCGACGCCCAGCTGCACGCGCTGTCCCACCGTGGCTCTCTGCCCGCTCGCCCGGAGACCTCTGCAGCCCCTCCGCCTCTCCGGCCTCAGTTTCCCCACGGGTGCAGCCGCAGCGGGCACGAGGTGGGAGCCCCAGAGGCCGCGGCCCCGCCTCCGACCCCGCGGGCAGCCAATCGGCTGCCGCCGCCAGGGGGGTGTGTCCCGCCCGGGGCGCGGCCAGGGGACCCGGGGCGGGGCGGGGCTTCCGGCGGCCACCCGCGCGAGCCGCCCGCGCAGCCCGGCCGGGGCGGGGGGCAGAGGGGCGGCGCGTGCCGCGGGGGGCGCGGCTGGCACGGGCGCGGGGAGGCGGCGCCGGGCATGGGCAGGGGACGCGGCAGCCCCACGGCTGGGGCAGCGGGCGGCGGGGGCGGAGGCGGCGGCAGCTAGCGCCCTGCCCCGCGCCGCCTCCCTCGGCGCGCTCGCCCGGCGGACTCGCAGGCGGCGGACTGGCCCCAGGTGCCCAGGGGCGGGCGGGCGCTCGCGGGGGTCGGAGAACCGGGTCTCCCCTTCTCGGGACGCTGGGAGGCGGCCGCCAGAGGAGGGGCCGGGCGGCGCATGCGCGGGACCCGGGGGCGCGGGCCGAGGGCGCCGGGTCTGGTGCTGGGGATCCCCGGGCCCAGGGGGCCGCCCCCTGCTCGGCCTCGCTCCGAGCGACCGAGGCCTCGGAGACGCCGGGTCCGCAGGTTGTCCCGCGGGAGGGAGGGCGCAGCGGGCGGGGGCCTCGGCGCGCCCTTCGCTCCGCCCGGTCGATTGGGGGGGTGTCACCGGCCGGGGGCGTTCCCGGGACCCCGGGATCCCCGAGGCTGGGTAGCGGGCGGCGGGGTCAGACGGACCGCTGGCTGCTGCGCTCGGTCGGACGGGAGAAACTCGCCCGCGGAGCCGCTTTAGGGACGGCCGCACTTTGCGCCCGAGCGCGGTCTGCCCCCCGGCCGAGCCCAGGGCAGCGGCGCCCGCTCCTCCCCGGCCCGGCCCTGCGGGTCCCGCGCGCGGCGTCCGCGCCCAGGTCTGTCCGGGTCCCCGCCAGGCGGGCCCGGGGGGGCGCAGGGCGGTGTCCGCCGCGCTCCGGAAGCCGGCCCTGCCCGCACGCGCGCCCCGGACCCACGGCGGCCGACCCGCTGCGTGCCCGCGCGCTCCTCAGCTAGTTTTCAAGTTTAAAGGAGGGCGGCGTGCCCCAGTGTCAGTGTCAAACGTCCTCCTAAGAAGAGACTGTGGGACGTGCCGGCGTTTGCAGGGCGCTCTGGGCCCTTAGGGGCTGCGCGGCCACCCCCACCCCAGCTAAGCAGGGAGCGCCCTGCTCTCCAGGGCCGCTCGGGAGGGGGGCCGGGGGTGCCGGCAGGGCGGGGGGCCCCGGGTTTTCCATTCCTGCTGAAGTAGGGTCACGGTGACTTTCCCCTTCCAAGGTGGTGGAGAGTTGGGGAGGATCCAGAGGACGTACCGTGACCATTTCCTCCTCACCTTCTCGCTGCCAAGGCTGCAGGGAAGGGCCCGGCCTCCGCGAGGAACCCCTGGTGCCGAGACCAGCTCGGAAGTCAGACGTTGCCGGCACAGGTAAACACCAGGTTTATTCGCTCCTGTTTGCAGACCGAAATATTTAAGTGTTTCCTTCTCTTGCTCAACAAACTAGCCGTCTGGGGTGAGTTACATTACTTTGTGGTGCAAAGTTAGCTGTGTGTTCAGTGCCTGGAAAGGCCCACGAATGTGGACTGGAAGTCGGTGCTGCTAAGTGGCAGATTCTTGTCTCAGTTTCCGGGAGAGGTTCATTCCTTGATAGCAATGCAGTTCCATGTAGCCGACAGCTGAGCTGCGAGAAGAGTTACTCTTTGACAGACGCTGAAGTCACAGGTGCCGGCTCTTCTCGCTGTTTCCATGCTGATTTGAGTATCCAGCGGAGAGCTTGCTGGGGTAGTGGGTCAGGTCTGGAGCTGTCCTCATACAGCACAGGGGCAGCCCTGTCCCACTTCGGGACAACTCTGAGGCAAAAGCAAGTTTCGCGACTGTAGAGAAAATGTGTTTTTTTTCCCCCTCTTTTCTCAGATCTTAGATATATAATGAGAGACATCCCATAATCATGAAATGGTGTGTCCTAGCTCGTGTCTGTTGGACTCGCAAACAGAGTTTTAAGCATTGTGTGCGAGAGAGAGAGAATGAGAGAGAGTGGAGAAAAGGCATGTTTCTTGCACAGAAGCCACTTGGTAATCTGCTTCTGCTTTGTGGACTCTTGGGTAATGAAAAATCGTGCCCTGTGAAACAAATGTGTTTCTGCTTCATCATTTTAAATGTCTGTGTAATAGTCCGTCATGTTTAGGTAAAGTCATTATTTAGCCAATCCCTTAATATGTGTGTGTGTATAATTGTGTATTTTATATATAAACATGTATGCCCCCCATATATATGGGGGCACCTGGGTGGCTCAGTGGGTTAAGCCTCTGCCTTCAGCCGGCTTAGATCACGATCTCAGGGTCCTGGGATCGAGTCCCACATTATGCTCTCTGCTGGGCGGGGAACCTGGTTCCTCCTCTCTCTCTCTCTACCCGCCTCTCTGCCTGCTTGTGATCTCTGTCAAATATATATATATATATATATATATATATATATTTATTTATTTATTTATAATCCATCATTCTACAGCCGTCCGCCGAGCACCTCCTAGGGTGCTCAGTGGGGAGCAAGAGAACCACGGTCTGCTCTTGAAGCTCCTGAAGTTGCTTGTTGTACCAGGATACAAAAAAGAGAGTTGGAGATTGTCCTCACCCCAAAAGGCGAAACTGGACTATAGAGAGGGGAACTGTTTTTGCCAAAACATCTTGCCATTTCCTGATTGATAGCCAATGCTCTTTCTCTTGCGTGCTGTGAGCATCTGTGTTTGTACGACAAATATTCTTTAAGTAATCGTAAAAAAAGGTCAATTGTTTCTCAGCTTAGTGTGCCCAGATTTTAAACACCCCCACTTCTCTTTTCTCCTTTTCCTCTCCCGCATCTCTGTGCGTATCCCCAAAGGAAAAGAGCGCGAGGGCCCCGCCTTCCAAGCGGCCCGTGTCCCTCTGAGCATCTGTGCTGGTTTTGTTGCGTTTCTCCGAGAGAGGATGGGACCAGTATCATTTCTGCTGTTTTTGAATTTGAAGACCTCTGTTTTTTATTTTTGGTTTTCATGGCTTGATATTGAGTCAGTTTTCCCTAGGTTCCACAGACATTCCGAAGGAAGGCGTAGTTTCTGGGTGCGGGGTAGACATGTGCTGTATCTGTTACTTCAGCCTTACTAGGGACATGGAACACGAGAGCTCAACGCCGAGGCCAGGTCATGTGGTTAGGGAGAGTGAGGCAGTGAACTTGAATTTCCAACTTGGTGTGAAGATAGTTTTTTTTTGTTTTGTTTTTGTTTTTTTTTTTTTTTTTAAGATTTTACTTATTTATTTGAGAGACAGAGAGAGAGAGAGAGAAGTTAGGGGAGCAGAAGCAGGAGAAGCAGACTCCCTGCTGAACAGGGAGCCTAACCCGTGACTCGATCCCAGGACCCTAAGATCATGACCTGAGCCAAAGGCAGACACTTTACCGACTGAGCCACCCAGGCACCCAAAGATAGTTTTAAAGTAAGAACGGGGCTCCTGGTGGCTCAGTGGGTTAAAGCCGCTGCCTTCAGCTCAGGTCATGATCCCAGGGTCCTGGGATCGAGCCCTGCATCGGGCTCCCTGCTCTGTGGGGGGCCTGCTTCCCCCTCTGCCTTTCGTTCCCCCTGCTTCTCTCTCTCTCTTTCTCTCAGTCTGACAAATAAATAAATAAAATCTTTAAAATTTAAAAAAAAAACAATAAATAAACATAAAGTAAGAACCAAGCAGCCCCTGGCGGCTGCATGTGAACGCCTTTGTTTCTTCGTCTGCGCATTCTCCACGCTGACAAGCCCTGAGCTTCTTGTGGAAAGGAGCACACGCATGTGAGCTTCTAGCTGGTTCTGCGGATGGTGAGACACGGCCTAGCCCGATGCGCGGCTCAGGCGAGAGGTGTGTTTGTTCCTTCCTCTGGAGTTTTGAATCGCATAGCATCTCACCGTCGTGACAGTGCGGTGTCTGGGAAGAGTTTCTGCACTCTAAAAAGTGAAGAATTTGGTCCCTCTGGGCCAACCTTGTTAGAATTATTTTTGTGGTTGAGCCACCTTTGTTTTCAGGTCAGCTCGTGCTGGGAGAGAAAGCTCGGACGTGTTGGTTTGCATCGCAGGCGGCTCCCTACGGTGGAAATGCACTGGGTTCTGAAGCTTGGGACTTGGTTTCTTGCTCCTTAGCAGCTGCCTGCCGGGCCCGGGGCCTTTGCCCACCTCTCTAGACTGCTCTACTGCTCTCTCCTCATCAGAAAATCCCACTTCCCTTCTCTGAGGGGTTGGGAAGCTCAGCAGTAGAGGCTTACCTGCAGTCTCCTGTACGGCATGAAAACCCACGTGTAGCCCAGAAGGTGTCCTGGGAGGAAGCTGACCCTTCCTGCTCTAGGCTCCTCGGTGAGCCACAGCCGGTCCCTGCGCTATTTTTGCTCTGGCCAGGATTTTCACAGGCTCTCAGAAAGCGGCACGGACGTTCCCCGCGGGGCTGGGACTCGCTGAGCGCAGTGTGTGTCCTGTTCGTGTCTGCCCCGCTGGTCTTACATCCCAAGTAGGTCCTTGCGAATGGTCACTGAGCCAAGCCACCAGCAGAACCCAGTTGGACAAGGATTGGCTGCCAGACCTCCGTTTCCTACCGGCCGCCAACGTGGGTGGGAGCTGGCTTCGAAGGGCGGACAGCAGGCCTGCCCACCAGGCCCCCGTGGCACGTGGCAGCTTCCCTCCCACCGGGACGGGGAGACCGCAGTCTCAGTCACGCCGCGGCAGGGGAGCGGCTGCAGTCCTGCGGCCCCAGGGTGCAGGGTGCGGGGCATCCACATCATGAAGGCGGTGGTGTCCAAGATGACTCTGACCGTGATCATGACTCTGATTCGGGCACGTCGTGTATCGGAGGGACTTTTCACGAGCGGGCCCGAGCAGCTAGTTAAGTAGAATGCGATAGCTTTCTGCGAGATCGTGGGTTCAGATTCCAAACAACGGGCTCATCAGGGAAAGGGTGTCTTTACCCCGGTGGGAGTTCGGGGGCGCTTCTGTCTGGGAGGGCAGGGGTCCCTCGGCCACTCCGGGTGTGGGGACCAGATTGGCACGGGGGCAGCTTGAGACAGTGCTGGCTCCATGTTGCAGGGAACCACGCTCGCCTGGCTGCTTCAGTTTTGTGCTCTTTTAAGACATTTGTGAGTAAAGATGAGTGACAGTTCCCAGTCTGAAGTACCCGCTTCACGCCGTTAGCTCAGAGGCCACAAGCAGACCTTGAGGAAGGCATCACTTCAACTAGTCAGAGCTAGCAAGGCAGATACAGAATGAGGCACCGCTTCCAAGACCATGAAGCTTTGTATGTGTGGGTCGAAATTATAATACAGTTAAATGAACAGTATATTCCACCCTGTTTTTACGAGTGAGTGAGGCCCCACGCTTTCCTGCAGCCCTTCATAACCGAACAAGCCTGTGGTTCGTGATCACCGCACGAAGGTGACAAGTTGCTAAGCTCCAGTAAAAGGGACCCAGTCATGCGGAGTTGACCCGTGGCCGCGTCCTTTCTGAAACATTCTAAGAAGTGAGTCTCGTCAGCCCGACGAGACTGCGTCAGTGTGGATTTCTAGTGAAGCAACACGGCTTGTAGGGGACAGGCTCGCTCTGCTGTCAGATCGTGTCTGCTGACTGTCCGCAGGCCGGGTTTCTCCTATCTCCTGTGTTCAGTGGGATAATTTTTGACCAGAAGAACTTTTAAAAGCCTCTCCAGCAGGTTTATTATCAGACAGGTGGACTAGGCTGCCAACACGCAGAGCCCGTTGCCCTTTTCTAGGGATCATGAGGAAATTTGATAAATTCTACAGTCTCCTTTTGGTTCATTTTATGGGAGAGCTTGCTAACTAGGCCAGAGTCTTATCTGTTCACTGTGCACTCGCATCGGGGGTGAGATTAAGGGGAATGATGTTTAAAAGGAAAATTGTCCAGAGAAATGTGAAATCTGGTTGAAACAAGAGCATTTGAATGACTTGTGCCGTCCTCTGATGTCCTGACCTTCGGGGGAGGGCTCTGCTGGCCCGCGATGATTGCCCCCTTTCTCCACTTGGAACATGTCCCCGTCTCTGACACTGTCTCAGGTCCGGGCAGGGGCCTCCGTCCTGCGTCTCCTGGGCTCCCCTGAAGCTGCATGGCGTCCAGTCCCAAGCACACACAGGCTCAGGAAAGCACCTCCTCCCCTTCTCTCCTTAGAAGCAGCCACATGTGGAGAGAGTTTTCCGGAAAGGAAGACATTCTGTTGTTGCAGTTGTCAAATCAGAAAGGGAAACCTCCTCTGTTCTGCTCAGCCAGGACTCCTGAGAGCTGAGGAACAAGTCCAGCCGAGCAGGGATGCTGCCAGCCCAGGCTTTATGGGGGGCAACAACCCGAGAAGAAGGCTTTGAACAATGAGGGGCATGAGGAGAAAGGTGCCGGGGCTTTAGAAGCCTTTGAAGCTGATGTTCCTTGAGAGGAGAAGACCAGCATACACAGGGTTCAAGGAACTCTTGTGCGGGGCCGGTGGAAAGGTTGGCGCCCAGAGCATCCGTCAGGTGCAGAAAAGGAGACTTTAGATGCAGGGGAGAGTGAGGAGAAGGGGCAGGGGCCCGTGGGAAGGTCGCAGCTCCCGGCGGAGGCCACAGCAGGCAGGTTCCAGCAGGCGCTTTCCACGAAGGGCAGCTGTCATTCTCTCGAAGCTCCTGGCTCTGTGTGGGAAGACGGGGACAGAGTGCGGAGCAGCTGTAAGAAAGGAAAAGGGGGTCTTTTGTTTTCAACCCAGAGACCGAGAATGACCGAGAATGACCGACCTTCTTCTGCCCCGTCCTCTTGACTTCGATGAATCTAATGAAGTTGGCTTTTGGAGTCGAGGTCAGAAGGCCAGTGGAGGTGAATATTTAACCACAGCCAAGGACAGCTGCTGATCTTTAGTACTTGCAGGGCACAGGCCAGTAAAGAAGCAGGAGTCTGGAGGAACAATAGCCAGGCAGGTGGGCACGGCTGCGGCTCATCCGCACCCAGCCACGGTAGACAGACACACGGAGGCCCGAACTGACCGCGCATTCGCAGGGGGGCCTTCCGAGCCACACGAATCCTCCTCTAGGAGGTGTTTCCGAAGGATGCGTTGCGACATCGGGACTGGCACGGTCTCTGAGAACGAGCGCTCCGAGGGACGAGGGTAAGGATCGGAACGCAGGGCTCTGGAAAGGAGCTGCTTTTCAGAGATGAAAGTGACATCCTAGCCAGAGGTGTTGGCACGTCCTCTGCCTGTCGTCAGAAGATGGCTTCAGCCATCACCTGTGCACGCCCGGAGCTGCGCTGCCAAGGGACCAGGGACACAGACGCTCACTTTCCAGTCTGGAGCCCTCGGCGCCCCTCTCCCGATGCCAGCCGCTGGTCTCCGCCATGTCCTGGGTCCAGCTGGCCTCGCCTCCTCCCCAGGGGCCTGTGCACTTGGTCCTTGTGGCCGTGACCGCAGGCCCCACGTCCGCTGGCCTCCTGACCTCACCCTGACCTGCCCAGGGACTCCCGCGGAGCGTGGCCAGCCCTCCCTCCTGGCCCAGGATGTGGCCTTAGGCTGAGGCTCTGAACGCAGGACCAGCGTGGGGTCCTCGGTGCGGCTCTCGGCCGCACGTGGGCCCTTCTGGCCTGCGCCTCGGTTTTCTCGTTGACACGTGGGCGGATACCAGCGCTTTCCAAGGGTGGTTATACCTGCCACATAGGAAGAACTCTGTAGCTGTTTCTTGGCTTCTTTTCGCCCTCGGGCTTCTTGCTGACTCACCCGGCCTTATTCATCAGCTTCCCTGTGAGCAGGAAGGCACAGCCCTCCTCTCCCGGCCTGACTTTCTTCCTGCACCGCCAGTTCCTCTCACGCACCCAGGTCCCTCCCTCCTGCCCGGGACTCTCCGTTACTGGTTACTGACCCCGCCCCCACCTTGCCCCCAGAGCCTCCGCCCTGCAGCACTGAACTTGAAGCTACCCTCTCGGGGGAACCTCTCTGAATTCCCTGCCCCACTTGGACCTCCCCGACACACGCACTTAGGATGCCCGGGGGCTTTTCCTGATGAAGGTTGGTCTCCCCATGCGACGGGGACCCCAGAAGCCCCGAGCCGGAGTGGCCTTGCTCACCACCGGCTCAGCCTCAGGCCGTGCAACCAGGTAGCTCCTGTGTGGCCACCGTCCAGCGGAGACTCCCTCGAGGCTCAGGGGCCCCTCCGCCATCACGCCTCCCGGGACCCCTCCTCCATCACGCCTCCCGGGACCCTCCTCCAGACCGGATGTAGGACTTTGTCCTGCAGACATTCAAACCCGACGGCAGGTGCAATGCTCTCTGACTCGATACATTCTGGCCTCCCCGCGGCCACTGTTCGCTGAGCGCTCTCACTGTGCATGTCCGAGCTCGTGCATTCACTCAACACACACTTACTGAGGGCCCACCTTGTGCTAGGCAGCGTCTGAGGCGCTGGGGAGGCCGTGGAACAGCTACAGGAATGGTCACCGTCCTTACAAATCACTGCGTCGCAGGACGCGTGGAGCTCCCAGGCAGAGGGGACGCGGGTCCCCAAGCGGGGAACGCCAGGGTTTTAACAGCGATCTGAATGGGTGGCTCCACAAATACTTGTCTTTAAAATTCAGAACTTCCTTTCACTAGAGGAGGTAAGTCAGGAAGGAGGCAAGAGTGAACAAAAATTATCCAAGAGATTCCAGAACCCATTTTAGTTGCTCTGATTATTACCTCGAAGGCATTAAGTGCTCACGCGAAATCCTTCTGACCCACTTAGTGCAGCAGAATTTAAACCTTAGGTGAATATTAACTCTAATTGTGCATCTAATGACCCAGATGCAGGAAGCAGCATTTGCTTAGTTCCGGGGTCTGCCTTCTCTCTGTCGCCAACACTTCCAGCATTAAAAGCAGACAAGCCTCCGAGCAGCAAGTCGGTCTTAGTCACATGAGCATGATAATTGCTCCCCGAGAGGTGAGCCGGGTGGTGAGCCGTTAGTGTGACACCGTTTGGCCTGACAGCAGTGACCGAGGCATGTTATTCCGTAGACAAATTCCTCTCCTGGATTATGGACGATGGGGGACGTCGAGGCCCTCGAGGACCGGGAGGCTTCTGGCTCCGTGGCTGTGGCGGTGGGACCGAGGCAGCCGACTCCTGCCCGGGGCCGTCACGAGCCCTGTTAACGGCAGGTGGGAGCAGGGCCGGCTCCTGGAGGAGCCTGGGAGAGGAGCCTGGCTGCCTTCCATGGGCGGGACCGGTGTTGGGCTGGCTTCTGGGACCCATTTTACCAGACGTCCCTCCTGCTGGGCTCCCTGCACATCAGGCCACTGACATGGGCTTGAGGTTGGGTTTCCCCGCAAGTCGGGATCACTGAGGTGATATATGTACTGCTCAGCCCGTTCAGACTCCCTGTTCCCTCGGGGGCGGCCAGCCGGGGGTGGGCGGTCAGCCGGGTGGGGGGGATGGCCCGCAGCCCTTCGCTTGTGACCCCTTCGTGGTGAAAATCAGCACCGTGGGTTGAGTCGTCCTCACACTCTGACTCTCCCGGACGCCCCCTTTCCGCCTCCCTGTAGCTCGCAAGGCCCAGGAGACGCGCTCAGCCCCAGCCAGATGGCCCAGGCGAGTCTCCTCAGGCGGGGCCCCGGCCCGTGTCCGTCTCCTCGAGCAGTCGTAACAAAGCAGCATGATCAACAGCCACGTGTTCCCCCGGCAGTTCTGGGGGCCAGAAGTCTGACCTCGAAGTGTGGGCAGGGCTGTGACCCCCAACCCCGAGGCTCTGGGCGGACCCTCCCTTGCCTTCACTTACCGTGCGGCGCTCGGGCTTGTAGACGCATCGGTCCAGTCTCTGCCTGTCATCACACAGTGTGTGTGTGTGTGTGTGTGTGTGTGTGTGTGTGTATCCAGATGTCCCCCCTTTTCTATAAGAACACCATTTGTCACGGATTAAGGGCCTGCCCTGCTCCCGTATGACGTCATCATAACTACATCTGCCCAGACCCCTTTTCCACTAAGGTCACATTCTGAAGTACCGGAGGAAGGACCTGGATGTATCCTTTGGCAGCAGGGACACAAGTCAGCCCGTCGCGGTGCCCTCAGTCCCGTCTGCCACGCAAGTTCACCTAGGCTCCAAGATTGGAGCGTGGACATCTCTGGGTGCCGTGCTCGTGGGATTCAGCATCTCTCCTATTCATACCCGAATGTGAGTGACCTGCTTAGTGTCCGGCTCCGACAACGGAAGACAAATCTAGGACATCCGAGATAAAAAGCTGGGGCCAGAGTTGCTGGTGCATGAGGCAGCCAGGGTAGGGGAGGTCGTGCGGACACGTGCCAGGACAGCTGTAGAGGGACACGTGTGACAGCACAGTGAGTGGCAGAGTGTGGTGGTTTCCTCCCTTCCCTCCGTCGGGCTGAGGCCCGGGGCAGAGCTCCCACTGCCGCTGCTGCAGTGGAGGGGCTGGAGTGTCGGGAGGTCCTGGCCCCACGGGACTCTCCCAGCTCTGTGTCCCTGCTTACAGGAAGGAAGGACATCCTAACTGTGCTTCTTCCCCACATGTGGAGGTCTTCTCTGACCCCCCATTTGTGACTGTAGCCCCTTCTGCCTGCCTGGTCACCGTCCATCAAAGGACATGCTCCGTTGAATCCTGTCTGCCTCCCCTCCCTGGAACGGCTGCTCCACAGGGGAAGGGATGTCTGTCTGTCTTCTTCACTCCTGTCCTGGTGGCTAGACCGTGGCCTCGTATAGAAGGCTCCTAACAATGGCTGTTGAATAACAAAACCTCCCTCTCTACTTAATAATCTGTGCCCTTGTGGTTGTTGAAAAGATGAGTTTTTCTGTTCGAAAATTTTATTGGCCTTTTATTAGGAATCTGTTTTAACCAGATTGCCTGAATATGAGGAAAACCTTAAGGAAATGCAGTCATATGCCAGTCTACAGAGTTTATTCAAAGGTACAGAAATACTCTAGGGCTCTGGAAATAAAAAATGAAGAGAGAAACAGGTCTGAAAATATTGACATGGGGACTCCGTTTTTGATAATGGCTTGAAAGTCAACTCGAAAAGGTGGACGAAATCTTTAAACATATGCCATGGCGCTGGAGAACTCACCCGGTGAGTTGTCAGGCTGGAGTCTGGAGAGCATGGGAATTTGACCTTTGGGGTCATTTTGTCCCTGGGGTATTGGCCAGTTTATGGATGAAGCAATGAAGAAGCTAAGTAGCATTTCTCTGTGGCTAAGAGTAGACTCGGGCTATCAAACCTCTAAGAAGGGAAGATCCTGGAAACAGCCCAAGTTTTCTGTTGGGACCCAAAAAGCTGCCCTCTAGGAAAATAGGTGACTGGAAATTGATAAGCTTGCTCATGAACTGACCCCGGTTCTAACTAGTCTCAGTCCCGGAGGCTGGACGAAGGTGGTCCCAGATTGCCAGGACCCTGGCAGATGCCTGTAGGAACAAAGCATCATTCTAGGTCTCTATTTCTAGGAACAAATTCTGAAATATAGGCAGCTCCCAGTGTGCAGTTCCATTTGTAGGAATCCCAATGACCATAGTTAGTTAAATGCCACCAGGCTCCCCACAACACAGCTTAGGTACCAGAACTAAGTGGGTGTGGGTTCAAGCTACTCTGGGTAAGTTTTTTACAAAGAAATGAGACACTTGGATTTCAGTGTTTCTAATGTTTTAAATTACAAAGTACTAAGTCTGTATTAGTTTTACAATATGTTTTTGTTCCCTGTTCATTTACAAGGGACAATAAGAGAGTTTTTAATGTTTTGCCAAAAACTTTGAAAGGGCATGTAATTTTCACCAGCGATTAGTACAATCACTTTGCACAATTTCTGCCCATGTGATCCTTTTCATGGTGAGGCATGACTGTTTGCACAGAGTGGCACACAACAAAACCAACCAAGAGTGCAAGAAGACCTCATGAGCCATTAAATGACAGACAATAGAAAGAGACCCATGAGATGCTAGATATTAGGCTTATAAGATATAAACCTTAAAATAACCTGCTTACTCTATTTAAGAAGATAAACAATGGGGTTGGGAACTTTGGTAGACACCAGAAATTATATATTTAGAAAGTACATTGATATGAAAAATACCCAAGTAGAAATGACAAAAGTAAAATATACAAAGGCTGAAATTATGTACCTTGTAGATAGATAAAACAGCAGAGTAGACATGACTATTGGGAGAATTGTGGAATCACAATTCAGTGTCTAGGTCAGAAGATAATATCTAAAATGAAGCACAAAAACAAAAGGACAGAATACAAATGTATTGAGAATTCTGTTGTACATATCATTGGGATCCTAGGAGGACAAGAAAGAGAGAATGGAGCAGAAGCAGTATTGGCAGTGATAGAGACTGAAGCTTCTCTGCCACTGATGAAAAACATCAAGTCACAAATTCGAGAATCTACAGAACTATCGGCAGAATTAAAGATAAAAAACAAAAAAATCCATATCTCGACACACTATAGTGCAACAGCTGAAAAACAAAGACAAAGAGGTAATCCTGAAAGATGCTAGAGGTTAAAAACAATGAAAAAAGACATTACTTTCAGAGGAGCAACAAGTCAGAGATCACTTCTCAACCAAATTCTCAGACTTCTCAACCAAAAACAGATAATTTTCTCAACCAGAAGACAATGAAAAGACATCTGCAGTGTGCTGAAAGTTGGTCCCCACCTCCCAAGAATACAAGGTTAGTTTAACTTTTAAAAAGTAATCAAGCATCAGAAAACTATGAGATGCCGCCTTGGGCTAAAATGCACGAGATGTGTGCAATGAAACTGACAAAACATTGCCGAGAGAAATTTTAAAAGACCTAGATCTAAATAAATGGCAAGTTATACCATGCTCTTAATCAGAAGACTCAGCTTTGTTAAGATGGCAGTTCTTCCTGCAGTGACCTACACATTCAACATGATCAAAATCAAATCTTAGCATGTCTTTTTGTTGAATTTGACAACTTGATTCTAAAATTATATGGAATCGTAAAGGACCTAGAGGTGCTAAAGTGTCTTTGAAAGGGAACACAGAAGACTTAGACTACATGATTTCAAGAATTACTGTAGACTTACAGTAATCCAAAAGTGTGGTACTGATGTGAAAATAGACAAACAGATGAGTGGAACAGAATAGCAAGTCTAGAACTAGACCTTTAAATATATGGTCTATGGGTTCTCAACAAAGTGCCAAGTCAATTCAATGGGGAAAAAATAATGTTTTTAACAGATAGTGCTGGAACAATTGGATAGAAATATGCAAAAGAATAGGGGTGCCTGGGTGGCTCAGTTGGTTGGGTGTCTACCTATGGCTTGGGTCATGATCACAGTCCTGGGATCAGGCCTCACATCAGTCTCCCCTCTTCAACTGGGAGTCTGCTTCTCCTCCCTCACTCCCCCTCTATGCTTTCCCTGTATCTCCCACTCTCTCGCAAATAAACAAACAAACAAACAAATAAATAAATAATTTTTAAAAAGTACACAAAAGAACAAATCTTGACTCTCATCAAACACCATATTAAAGAAGAAGAGGAGGAGGTGGAGGGTGAGGAGGAACTTGAAATGGGTCATAGATCCAATTTTAAGAGTGAAAACGACACAACTCCAAAAAGAAAATACAGAAGGTGTCTTACTGATTTGGAGTTTGGCTAAGATTTCTTATATATGATTCAAAAAGCATGAACTATGAAAAAAAATTAGTAAGTTGGATTTCACCAAAATTGTAAACTTCTGCTCATCAAAAGACAAAAGAGGGGTGCCTGGGTGGCTCAGTGGGTTAAGCCTCTGCCTTCAGCTCAGGTCATGATCTCAGGGTCCTGGGATTGAGTCCCGCATCGGACTCTCTGCTCAGCAGGGAGCCTGCTTCCTCCTCTCTGTCTCTGCCTGCCTCTCTGCCTACTTGTGATCTCTCTCTGTCAAATAAATAAATAAAATCTTTTAAAAAAAAGGCATAAGAAAATGAAAAGGCATGCCACATATTGGAGAAAATATTTACAAAACGTACATCAAAGGATTTACATCTGGACTATATAGAGAGTTCTTATAATTCAGTAAGAAAATAACCCAATCAAGAATTAAAGCAAAAATGGGCCAAAGGTTTGAACAGACTCTTCAACAAAGGGCATTGGATGGCAAGTAAGCACATGAAAAGATGTTCAGCATTGTTATCATTAGGAAAATGGAGATTGATAGCAGTAGCTATCACTGTCAGAAGTAGAGAGATATCGCTATACACCAACTTCAATGACTGAAATTAAAATTTAGAAGACTGGCCAAGTGTGGCTGAAGATATGGAACAACAGGGACTCTCCTACACTGAATACAAGAATGTAAAATGGTGCAGCCACTTTGGAAAACATTTTGGCAACTGATATCACTGATGTTATTATAAAAAATGTCATATATCTGAGGAGTGTCTGGGTGGCCCAGTTGGTTGAGCATCCAACTCTTGATTTTTGGGTCAGGTAGTGAGCCTGGGCATGGAGTCTACTTAAGATTCTCTCTTTCTCCCTCTCCCCAACACCTCACTCCCTCCCTTTATTTATTTATTTATTTATTTATTTATTTATTTATTTGGCAGAGATCACAAGTAGGCAGAGAAGCAGGCTGGGGGGGGGGGTAGACTCCCTGCTGAGCAGAGAGCCCAATGCGGGGCTTGATCCCAAGACCCTGAGATCGTGATCGGAGCCAAAGGCCGAAGCTTTAACCCACTGAGCCATCCAGGCGCCCCAGCCTCACTCCCTCTCTTAAAAAAAAAAAAAATCATAAACCTGAAAGAATTACTGTCAAAAGACTCCATACTGTACAATTCCAACCATAGGACATTCCTTAAAAGGCAAAACTACAGAGGGGTGAAAGGATTGGTGGTTGCAGGATAGAGAATTTTTAGGCAGCAAAACTACTCAGTGTGATACTATAATAGTGATACATGTCACCGCACATTTGTCAAAGTGCACAGAATGTGCAATAACAAAAGTGAACTCTAATGTCAACCATGGACTTCAGTTAATAATAATATATGGATATTGGCTCATCAATGGTAACAGAAGTACCAGGAGTTACTAACAGGAAAACCGTTTAGGGTGTGTATGTGTTGGCAGGTACTATGGAAACTCTTTGTACTTCCCACTCAATTTTAATGTCAACCCAAAACCATTCTAAATAATAAAGTCTATTAACTGAAAGTTAAATTTAAAATGCATATATCACATACCTAAGAATAAGTCTAAAGAAGGTATGCAAGACCTCTCAGAAAACCAACGACATTACTGACAAAAATTCGACATAGCCCAAACGAATAAGGGGTTATACCATGTTCATGGAGGAGACATGCAGTATTGGAAAGGTGCTGGTTCTCTTTGGAGAGGTTTCCAAGGGTACCACTATCTGCAACCAAGCGCCTGCATCTTGCAGGTGTCAGCTGAACAGTGTGGACTCTCAGAACTGGTCACAGACAGTTTAAATGGCCCTGAGGCCCCCGAAGGCAACCTGTCCCAGGATGTCTTAGGGTGCAGTTCAGGAACTTGATAGCTGAAATTTCCATTGTTTTCTTAAACAGATCACTCTTGTTTCCTTAGCATTCTTGTCACCAGAAGTTGCCTTCTCCTCGTTTCTTTAGAAAAGCTCCACAGAGCCCTTGCCTTGTAGGCACTGGCAGTGTTCCTTTCAGAGACTTGTTACTTAAAATGATTTGAGGGTGTTTTTTTTTTTAATTATTATTAAGCAAGGGAACAATGTTCATAATTTAGTGCCAGTGTTCGATTCATTCAGTCAATATTTATTGAACTCTTGTTTGTATAGCCGAGGGAGGTGACAGATGTGAACTCCGCCTTAACTTATAGATCTTCGGGGCAGGAGGGCACTGGCCAACCCCTGGGCTGTGAGCTGTGAGCTGTCAGGGGGGAGTGGTGTGGACGGTGGATCTAGGAGGGCTTTGGGGAAAGGACTGGTATTGGAGCATCCCTTAAAATGTGTAGGGATGGGAGGCATTCCAGGCAAAGAAATAGGATAAATTGTAGGAAAAGCTGGTAAACATGAGTTGGGTCTGGCAAATGCTGAGCTGTTTATTTTGGCCAGAATATGAGGTTTGCAAAGGGAAGTGATGACAAGATTGATTCCTTCAAGATCAAATGTTTACTCAGCTCCTTCTTTGTGTCAGGCATGGGTCTAAGCACTGGGGAACAGATGAGCCAGCAAACACCCACAAAATCCCCTTGTTCCTAGGGTGGTGCTCTGGCAGGGACAGACAGGTGACAAGCATAGTTATGAGGTACATGGCTTGGAGGGCTAGAGGATGCTAAGTGTAGGGGAAGGACGTGTGGAGCAGGTGAATGAGCCAGGAGCACCAGGGAGGGTGGCCAGGGTGGCCTGGCTGAGAAGGTAGTGCTCGAGGAAGGACTGGATGGTGAGGGTGGCCGGGCAGATACCAGAACGGGAAGCATGCTGGCTGAGCGGGAGGCGGAGTGCGAGGTGGTGTGACTGGGGAGCAATGTCATGTTGAAGAGAAAGAGGACACGAGGTCCCAGACCAGAGATGGCAGCAGGTCACTGTGGAGACCTTGGGCAGCAGGGGAGCGGGGGTCTGGCAAGGTTATGTACTGTATGTGAAAGCAGCCATGGGGAAGGGGACCTCTGAGTGGGTCTGTGGTACACGTTGATTTAGCTGTTAGAGGCTCCCTCTTGCTGTCACCAGGGACCACGGACAGAAGCTGCAGGCGGGTCCTGAGGCTGACAGGGCTTCTGGAGGGCCTGAGGGCATGTGGCTGGGGCCAGCAAGGTGGCGTAGGGGAAGAGCCCTGCACCTCTTCCCCCGGCAGGGAAAACCTGACTTTAGGTCCAGCTCGGCCTGTGAGTGCCCTTGGACAATGCTGATCCTTGGGCTGTTCCACTGCTACAAACGCAGGTGTTTGGAACTGGGGGGGGGGGGGGGCTCTGATCAGGGCTGTCCTCGAGGACACGCCTGGCAGCGAGAGCCTGTAAGAGGGAGACAGGCGGCCAGGGGGCCAGTGGGGAGGCTGCTGCAGGTGTCCCGGCGGAGGGAGAGGTGCCTTGCGCTGGGCTGGAGATGGCATGGGGGCAGGTGACTTAAGAAGAGGACAGTCTTTCGGAACAAGCAAGCGAAGGGGACTGCCCAAAGGACCCTAAGCTGCGACTTGGTGCAGGCGTAAAAGACCGAGGTTACATCAGGGCGTGCTGGGCACCAGGCACGGTGACAGCTGTCCCTGGCTGGCAGGGTGGCCGCCGAGCCTTCTGCATGGCAAGCACCGTGGCTCTGACGGGTTCCTCCGCCGGCGACAGCGCACATATCAGCTACCCCAGAAGCGGGGCGCCCCGCGCTTCCAGTCCCCAGCGCCCGGTCTCAGGAGCCAACCCTTGAGGTCCCCCTGCTCCTGTTTTCACGCAGAGCCTCGCTTCGGGGCAGGAAACTCCGCGCGCCCCCCCCCTCCCCGCACAGGTCGCTCCTGCCCCTCAGCAGCCCCGTCTGGGCTGCCTTCTCGTGTGCTTGAGGACTGCGGCCGCTCTGCCCCCGGGCGGCCCCCCGCTCACGGCCGCCGAGGCCCCCGCGTGTCCGCGCTCCTGCCTGGCCGGCTCACTCGGGAGCGCGCGGCACAGCCGGGTGCGGCTCTCGGGGTTCCGCGGCGACGGGCCGGAGCCGAGGGCTCTGGGGCCGCGGGTCCCGCAAGGAAGCCTCGCGGGCCTCTGGGGCGGCGCCCGGACCACGCGGCCGGGTCCCTGCGCCCGGGCCTGCCGGGAGGCCGGCCGCGGGTGTCCGCGCCGCTCCCGCCCTCCGCCGGAACCCAGGGCGGGACGGGGAAGTGCCCACGTGCGCGCCCGCCCGAAGGCTGCGGAGGCGGCTCCGGACGCCGAGAAACGCCGCGACGCGCGGGACCCCGCCCCACACCGGATCCGGCGCCGGCGGGGAGGACGCTCTCCCGAGGGTTTCCGGGCCAAGTGACAAAATCGGACCGGGGGTCCCGGAGGAAAGTCTCGCATCTCCGCTGGGTCGGCCGCGGGCGTCCGCGTCCTGCGGGCCAAGGGACTGTCCTCGTTCTTCCACCCGCGGCCCGCGCTAGGCGTCAAGAGGGACCCCCGCGCCCCACGCGCCTGCGCACATCCTTGTGGCTCCCTGCGCCGTGCCCCACGCGCCTGTGCACGCGCTTGCACAACCTGCCCCATGGGCCCCACGCGGTGCCGCACGCGCTTGCGCAACCTGCTCCATGGGGGCCCCACGCGGTGCCGCACGCGCTTGCGCAACCTGCCCCATGGGCCCCACGCGGTGCCGCACGCGCTTGCGCAACCTGCTCCATGGGGGCCCCACGCGGTGCCGCACGCGCTTGCGCAACCTGCCCCATGG
>NC_081562.1:3297752-3352131 GCF_022355385.1 Mustela nigripes | reverse complement strand
ACCCCACGCGGTGCCGCACGCGCTTGCGCCTGTGCATGCGCACGCCCGCGCCGCAGCTCCCACCTCACGCCGCGCCTGCGCCGTGCACGCGCACACCCATACAGCGGTTTCCCACGCCGTTTCCCGAGCCTTCGCCTGTGCACGCACCTGCGCAACCCGCTCCGTAGACCCGCCGCGCCCCACGTGCCTGCGCGCGTGCATGCCCCACGCCGTTCCCCACGTGGCTGTGCCTGCACGCGCACACCCGCTCCGTAGCTCCCCCACCACGCCCTGTGCGCCCCCGCACAAGCCTGTGCAACCCGCACCACAGCGCCACGCGCCTGCACGCGCGTATGCACGCACACATTCCGTGGCTCCAACGCTGCGTCCCACGCGCCGGCGCACACTCCGTGGGTCCCTACGCCGTGTTCCACGCACATGCGCACACCCCGCTCTGTATCTCCCTCTCCCCCGCCACGGCCTTCACGCGCCAGTGCACGCACCTGCGCAATCCGCCCCGCATCGCCACCGCGCCCCATGCGCCTGTGGGCGCGCATGCGCACACCCACTCCGTGGCTCCGGGCGCGGAGACGGCGCGGGGCAGAGGGGTGTTCGCGAGGCCGTGCGGATGGGCGGTGCCCAGAGCTCTTGGTGCGGGCGCGCGCGCAGCTTCTCTGCCATTTCTGCATGTTCTTTGGAGAAATGTCTTTTCAGTCCTTTGCCCGTTTTTCAGTTGGGCCCGTTGTCTTCTCATTGCTGAGCTGCAAGTGTGCTTTCAGTGCTCTGGACACACGCGTCTTACCGCACGTGTGATCTGCAGATTCCCTTTTGCGCAGAATGCCCGTCCGGTGAGTCGCCTTCGTGCTCCTGCTGGTGGTGTTGACAGCCCAGAAATGTCGAGTCTTGATGTCAAACTGATTCTTTTTTCTTTCGCTACTTGTACTTTTGGTGTTTGTGTGACGGGAGTTCTCGTTTCACTGGGATGGGGGCCCAGGAGTGCGGTGCCGGGTCATCTGGCCATTGTATGTTCAGTTTCATACGCAGGTGGCCGAATGCTGTCCAAAGCGTCTGTACGGGTCTGCGCTCCTATCAGCGGTGTCTGAGTGAGCCCGTCTGCGCCCTTACCAGCATGCGCTGTTGGTGCCATTCCTGTAGATGAGCTCTATCAAGTTGAAATCGGTCTTCTCTATTAGGAACTTGCTGAGAATTTCTTATGAATGGAGGTGAGATTTTATAAAATACATTTTCTGCGCTGGTTAATATGATCATATGGTTTTTCTTCTTTAGTTTGTCCATATGATGGATAATGAGTGATTTTCAAATGTTAAACCAGCCTTGCATACCTGGAATAAATCTCACTTGGTTGTTGTGTATAATTCTTTTTCTGTTTTTTAATTTGATTTGCTAATATTTTATGGATAATTTTTATGCCCAAGATCACAAACAATACTAGTCTATAGGTTCTTTTTATTTTTTTTTTCTTCTGTTGCTGTTGTACTGATTTTGCTGGTTTTGGTGTCAAAGTAGTACCAGCTTCATGAAAATGAATTTTCTCCTCTATTTTTTGGAAGAGATTGTAGGAAGTTGTTGTGGTGTTAATTGTTTTTAAAATGTTTGACAGACGGGTGCCTGACTTGCTTAGCTGGTAGAGCATGCAACTCTTGATCTTGGGGTTGTAAGTTTGAGCCCCACACTGGGTGTGAAGGTAACTTTAAATCTTTTTTTTTTTTTTAAGATTTATTTATTTGAGAGAGAGAGAATGATCCAGGGGAAGGGCAGAGGGAGAGAGAGAGAGAATCCTCAAGCAAACTGCACTGAGCACAGAGCCGGACTCAAGGCCTAAGTCAGGACCCTGAAATCATGACCTGAGCTGAAACCAAGAGTTAGACACAACCAACTGAGCTACCCAAGCACCCCAAAATTAAATCTTAAAAAAAAAAAAGTTTGACAGAATTTTCTAATAAAACCAGCTGGGCCTGGAAATTTGTTTCTCAGGGGTTTTGTTTTGTTTTGTTTAAAATCACAAGTTCAACTTTTAAATGGTTATAAAGCTATCAAGATTGTTTATTCATTTTGGTTAAGTTTTGGTAGTTTGTAGTTTTCAAGGAAGTAATCCATTTCTTCCAAGTTGTTGCTTTTATGAGCCTAAAAATATTTATAGTAGTTTCTTTTTTACTTTTTACTTGTTGCAGGGTCTATAATGATATCCTGTTTCATTTCTGATATCAGTAATTTGTATCAGGTCTTTTGATTTTTGTCATTCTTTCTAGGGGTTTATCAATTTTATTGATTTTTTTTTTCAAGGAATCAGCCTTTAGTTTCATTGCTTTTTCTCTGTAGTTTCCCTGATTTCAATCTCTTTGACCATTGCTCTTACCTTTATTAAGTTCTTTCTTCTGTTTGCTTTGCAATCATTTTTCTAGTTTCTTGAGGTACAAACTTAGATTTTTGATTGTAGGTCTTTCAGATTCTCAGTTATAAACATTTAATGCTATAAATTGCCCTCGCAGCACTGCTTTCACTTTATCTTACATATTTTGATACTTTTTCATTCATCTCTATGTATTTTTAAGTTTCCTTTGTGACTTTCTCTTGATCCATGGATTACTCAGAAGTGTATTGATTAATTTTCAAATATTCAGAGATTTTCATAGTTTTTGTTATTAACTTCTACTTTGACTCCATTATGAATAGAAAATTCACAACATAAGCTTTCTGTTCTTTTGAATTTGTTGAATAGTCCAGGATATGTTTTATATGTTTAATAGTCCAGGATATGATCTGTCTTGGTGAGTGTCCTATGGGTCTTAAAAAAGCAAACTGTATTCTGCTGTTGTTGGATGGAGTGTTCTATTTATGTCAGTTAGAGCCTATTGGTCAGTTGTGTTTTTCAGATCTATAACCTTGCTGACTTCTTCCTAGCAGTCCTATTAGTTGCTAAGAGGGAGGTCGGAGTCCACACTATAATGGTGGAGGCATCAGTTTCTCCTGCCAGTCCTACAAGTTTTTGCTTCATGTATTTTAAGATTTGCCAGTTCGGTACATACGTATTTATGATTGTCATAACTTCCTAGCAGATAAATCCTTTTATTGTTTTGTGATCCCTTTAAGTACGTTTTTTAAAAATCTGTTTAATCACTGCTAGTGTTCTCCCTTCCCTATTTATTCAGCATTTGTTAATCTTTATATTACGTCAGAAGTGACAATATTGTATGTGAAATTTTGAAAATACTATGCTTGGCAAGATTCAAAATGAATTCTGAACAAACTTAAGTATTCATGATAAGTAGGGATTTTTAGGTAGATGTCAGTGCTGAGTCAAAGCAGGGATTAGAATATATGTGAGGAGAAGGAGATGTTCCAGAATCTTAGGAGCTATATCAGGACCTTGAGTATATCCAGAAGATATGTCAGAATCATGGGTACTTAAAGGAGGTACCGCAGAATCTCAGGTCTAGACCCAAAGAGGCTTAACAGGATCTCTGAGGAGGGGTGATTGTAAAAGTATAGTCTAATAATTAATTTACTTAAAGACTTAAAATAATATTAAAAGAAGATCTGAGATATTTCTATATATGAGAAGAGGACATGGATTTTTTTAAATGGAGAAATACTGGCTGTGGCCTTATAACCAACTCATTCTATGGGTGTAAAAATTATTGGCTCCATTGTTCAAAGTGGAATAACAGAGACTGGTTTACCCTCCTACCCGAGACAACCACAAATCCAGACAAATCACATGAAGCAATGTTTTTCAAGACACGGAATCAGGCAATGAATGGCATTTGTGTGAGTGGGAAACAGCCAAGGTGGGAGGTATGACTCAAGAGTTGATAGGCGATGACGAGAGAGGAGGAACATCCCTTAGGTGAGGAAGGGGAGCTGAGAGTCTAGAGAGACTGAAATGTCTAGAGTTCCCAGGGCAAAGTAGCAGAGGAGAAAGCTGTATGTTAAGAGAACTCCATAGATCTAGTGAGGTGCTGATTGGTGTGTGCATGTGAGCAGAACTCCTGGAGGCCAGAGAAAGAACCATCTGAGAGAATGAGAGGGAACAGTGCCCAGCATTCACACTGGGCCAGGAATTGTGCCTGGTGCTCACATGGGGCCGGGAACAGAGCCTGTTTCACCTGCCAGTCTGGAAAACCTCATACTTCAAAGGGAATTGGATAGGATACTCAGAAGACTCTTGCCTCAGTAGGGGGGGAATAATTACACTAGAGTCCGTACTGCTGTGGCCCTGCCTAACAAACGTGAAAAATAAGATACAAAAGAATCAGTCTTTTTCCAAGTAACCTAACGGCACCCTAGAATAAAGCTCAAGAATATTTATAGGAATACAAAACTATGCAGCACTGAACAAACTAAAATCAAAAGACCTGACATCTAATCAAAGATTACAAGATGTCCAAAGAAATTGGAAAGGAGGACCCATCATCAGGGAGAAAATATCAATGAATTGAAATCTATCCAGAACTGAAAAAGATATTAGATTTGCCAGACAAGTATATTAAAATAGTTCTGACTCTATTTTAGATATTCAAAAAGTTAGGTAGATATAACAAAAGATATAGGGGCGCCTGGGTGGCTCAGTAGGTTAAAGCCTCTGCCTTCAGCTCAGGTCATGATCCCGGAGTCCTGGGATCGACCCTTGCATCAGGCTCTCTGCTCCACAGGGAGCCTGCTTCCCCTTCTCTCTCTGCCTGCCTCTCTGCCTACTTGTGATCTCTGTCTGTCAAATAAATAAATAAAATCTTAAAAAAAATTAAAAAAGATATAAATTGAACTTCTACACTGAAAACTACAGTATTTGAGATTAAAAATACACCAGATGGGATGAATAGCAGAGTAGACATTGCAAAAGAAAAGATTCACAAACTTGAAGGCATAGCCATGGAAAAGAAAATGACAGGAAAAAAAAAGAATTTAAAAAAATGAAAACAGCATCAGTGAACAGTAGAACAGCAGCTTAATATATGTATAATTGGAGACCCTCGGGGGGGGGGAGTGGAGGACAGAAAAAAACAAAAAATTAATGGGGTCAATTCACTGCAATGATTTAACAATCCTAAAGGTTTATGCATCTAATAACAGGGCCTTAAAACACACGAAGCAAAAACTGACAGAACTGCAAGGAGAGGGGCGCCTGGGTGACTCAGAGAGTTAAGCCTCTGCCTTTGGCTTGGGTCATGGTCACAGAGCCCTGGGGTCGAGCCCTGCATCAGGCTCTCTGGTTAGCAGGGAGCCTGCTTCCCCCTCTCCCTCAGCCTGCCTCTCTGCCTACTTGTGATCTCTCTCTGTGTGTCAAATAAATAAATAAATAAAATTTTTTTAAAAAGAGCTGCAAGGAGAAATAGACAAATACGCAGTTGTAGTCAGAGATCATTCAAAGAACAAATAGAGGATATCAGCAAAGATGTAGGAGATTTGAACAACACCAGCTATTTCTAACTGACATTTATCTACAGAACATTCCACCCAAGAACAGCAGAATAGACACTGTTTTCAAACACATGTAGAACATTTACCAAGATACATCCTATTCTGGGGCATAAAACAAATTTCAATAAATTTAAATAAATTCAAGTCATGCAAAGTAGATTCTCTGACTAACAGAATTAAGTTAGAAATCAATAACATAAACATGATTGGAAAATCAAGAAATATTTGGTAACTGACACATTTCCCAATAATCCATGGGCTGATAAATCAAAAAAGAAATTAGGAAGTACTTAGGACTGAATGAAAATAAAAGCAACATATGGAAATCTGTGGGATCCTGCTATAGAAATACTTAAGTGGAAATTTATAACACTAAACACCTATATCAGAAAAGAAGAAAGGACTCAAACAATGACCTTAAGAAACTAGGAAAAGAAAAGCAATTAAATCCAATGTAAGCAGAAAATGGGAATAATAAAAATCAGAGTGAAATCGGTGAATAGAAAACCAAAACACAACAGAGAAAATCAGTAAAACGCAAAGCTTGTTCTTTGAGAAGATAAATAAAATTGACAAACCTCTAGCCTGGCTAATCCAAAAAAGAAGAAAAGACACAGAGGACCAACATCTGGAACAAGGGAGACAACAACACCACAGATTCTACAGGTATCAAAAGGATAATAGGAGAATATTATAAATGACTTTATGCCAGTATATTTGACAACTCAGATGAAAAGGGCAAATTACTTCCAAAACTGAACTCAAGGAGTAGATCATCTGACAAGCCCTACATCTATTAAATAAATATAATTTGTACTTAAAAACCCTCCTCCCAAGAAACTCTGGGCTCAGATGGCTTCACTGATAGATTCGACTAAATACCTAAGGAATAAATAATACCAATTCTACACAAAAGTCTTTCAGAAAATCAAAGAGGTGGGAGTACTTTGCAGTTCATTCTATGAGGCTAGCATTATCTGATAACAAAACCAGACAAAGGATTACAAGTAAAGAAAACTAAAGCCTAATATCCCTTGTGAACATAGATGCCAAAATTCCAAACAAAATTTTAGGACATTGAATTCAACAACATATGAAAAGAATGTTATATGATAGCCAAGTGGGGTTCAGCCCAGGAATGCAAGGATGGTTTGACAGTAAAAAGCTCATGTAATTCACCATTTTAACAGAATGGGAAAAAAATCTGTATGATTATTTAATAGATACAGAAAAAGTATTTGGTAAAATTCCACAATTATTACTAGTAAAACAACTGATTTTTAAAAATAGAAGTCCAAAGGTACTGTCAAGAAATCTTTTGTTTAGACCATCTTTTCAACAGATTGTGCCAGCACAACTGACTATCCATGTGTCCCAAATGAACTTTGATCCATACCTCACGCCATATACAAAAATTAATGCAAAGTAGATTATGGATCTAAATGTAAAATCTAAAACTTATAAAACAAGCGCAGGAGAAAATCTTCATGACTTTGGGCTGGGCAACAGCTTTGTAAATAAGACACCAATAGCACAATCTGTAAAAGAAAAAGTTGATAAATTGGACTTCATTGGAATGAACCTTTAGATCTTCAAAGGACAGTTTTATGAGAATAAAAACACAAATTATAGACTGAGGAAATAAGTCTTTGTAAAGTATAAACCTGATAAACGACTTACATCCAGAAAACAGGGAGAAAAAAGTCTGAAAATTCACCTATAAGAAAATAAACAACCCAGGTTTTTCTTTTTAAAGATTTTATCCATTTATTTGACAGACAGAGATTACAAGTGGAGGGGGGAGGGGGAAGCAGGCTCACTGCTGAGCAGAGAGCCTGATGTGGGGTTCAATCCCAGGACCCTGAGATCATGACCCGAGCCATAGGCAGAGACTTTAACCCACTGAGCCACCCAGGTGCCCCAACAACCCAGGTTTTTAAATGAGGAAGAGATATGGACCTTCACCAAAGGTGTGTGGATAGCAGCGTGAAAATGTCCTGCATCATTCATTCCCGCCTTTCACAGGAGTGGTGTAGTACTACCACCTACCCATTCGAATGGCTTAGATGAAAAAAACCGTGCACACCAACTCTTGACCATGTGTGCAAGGACCAAAGCTCTCATACATCACTAGTGGGAATGTCCTTTGGAAAACAGGTTGGCAGTTTCTCAAAAAGTGAAACAAACACCTGTTGTGTGATGTAGCAGGTCCATGAGCAGATAGGCAGCCAATGGAAAGAAAGCATATGTCCATACAGAGAGTGTGCGTGAGTGTTCATAGCCGCTTTATGTATAACAGCCCAAACTTGGGAACGATTCAAACATCCGTCACTGGCAAATGGTCACTCAAACTGTGGCTCGCCATATACTAGAATATTATTTTGCAATAAATAAAAATGAATAATTTATATACATGACAATATCAATGAATCTCAAAATAAGCTGGGAAAAATGGACATATACTGTATGATTCTATTTATATAAAACTCCAGAAGACACAGCGACAGAAAGCAGGTCAGTGGGGATGGGAGTGTGGAGGACGAGAGGGAGGCATGACAAAAGGGCACAAGGAAATGTTTGGGGCTGATGGGTATGTTCATTATGTGGATGATGATGGTGGATTCACAGGTGTATACGTATGTCAGAACTTATCAAATTGTATACATTAAATATGCACGAGTTGTCGTATGCCCCTTACACCTCATTCATAAAGCCGATTTTAGAAACAGAACAAAGCGACTGGCTCCTAGTGAGCACCAGCACTGAAGCCTGGGTCTTCTCTGAGCCTCAAGTGACCCCATGTAAAGATGCTGACAGACAACACTCTACTGGCTGACTGACGGTTCCCCACTAGCTATGCACACATTTAGCAGCTTAAGTGCTGGGGGCTCCAGTAAGCTTCACATTTCATTTCACTGTTAGTTGAAACCTCAACTCTTTATTTCATGTTTTATTAAGATCTGTTTATTGTAGAGAGAACAGGGGGATGGGCAGAGGGAGAAGGAGAGAGAATCCCAGGCAGACTCCATGCTGAGTGCAAAGCCCATCGAGGGACTCAATTCTGAGACCCTGCGATCATGACCTGAGCCAAAATCAAGAGTCAGACAGACGCTTTAACTGACTGTGTCACCCGGGGCTCCTCCAGTCTTAATTTTAAAAACACATTAGAGCAATGCTGTGTTGTTTCTTTCTTACCTCTAAATTTGACGGGGACTCTAGCAAAGGATCACATTGATGCAGAGGAGCGCGCTCAGCATAGGTGAACTGGGGAGGGAAGCCCTTGCAGGTAATCAGGAACCAGATCACATCTCGAAATTGCTGGTAGCGGGATTGGAAGCCAACATTAGCTCTGGGACCCATGCCGCTGAAGAATGTTGCGTGGTGCTTAGGAGCAGGAACCAAGGCTGCCTGTCTTGGGTTCCAACCGCAGCTCCACCAGTTGGTAACACTGGGTGTGTTAATGTCCCCATTGTGTCTTGTAGTATTCTTATCAATAGAGTAAGCATATAAGGAGTGACCGCCTTCTGGGCCTGTTTAAAGACCGAAGTGCGTTCATATAGTCTCGGCAGGCGATGAGGATTCCAGAAGCATTGCTGCCATCGTCAGCGTCATCGAAATCTCCTCTTGATAGTGGTGTTATATCTGGATAATGACCAATGATGACCAGGTCCTAAGCTGGCCCACAGGGGTCTGTAAGCAACATCTGCTGCTCTACAAGTTAGATGGTTGGGGAAGGTGCCATTCCAGAGGTAACCTCCAGTCCTGTCCAAAAACCACGTCCACCAGGAACCACCCCACCCCTGCCACCAGAAGGAGGCAAGTACCAAGCATTATGGAGGATGAGTCCAGAGTCCCAGATACATGGCCGGCACATGAAAAGAATATACAGGATCTTCTTTCCCCGCCCACCTGAAGGATGGCTTATCTGAAGCTGTGGTAATGAGTTGGAAGTAATTTTCTTTCGGCATTCTAGGAGGGCTTGACCTGTTCTTTTGCCTCTAGCACTCTCTTGAGAAACCCAAAAGCATCTGGTATTTGATCTTTTGCACAAGACGTGTCTTTCCTCTTTGGAAAGCCTGTGGGATCTTGTAGGAGCTTCTCTTTGTCCCCAGTATGTGCTGGAGCCCCTGGCAATGAGTGTTGCTTTGGGTCTGTGTTCACTCGGGCTCCGGCAGGCCTGGTTTGGACTGTCCCTCCGCCTTCATGAGGAACATTCTTCACCTCATCTGTGGCGACTTTTCCTGCTGTCCGCCTGGCCTGCTGACTGCCCCCCGCTTTCTCCACCATCTCAGAGGCCTCCATCCGAGCACTCTTGATCAAGTTTGTGACGGTGGTTCTTTAATTCCCAAGGGAGCTTTCTGTTCTCTGACTTTTCCTTTTTATGGCATAGTCTTCTCTTCCCATGAGGGCAATATCTTCTCTTTCCTGGGATAGTAATACCAGTTCCCCTGGTTTTGTTCTTTTCTTCCTCCTGTATTCTATTTTTCCAAGTTGATCTTTCCAGATTTGTTGGTTGATTGGCTCTCTTTTTTTCTTGCCAGAGGCCTATCTCGGAAGAAGGCTGGTATTTTGGGCTCGTCTGTTTCTATATGAAAGTGAGGAGCTTAAATGCTGGCTGGGGTCCTGGGCAGAGGATGGGGAGGGTGGTGGTCAGCTTGCTGCAGAGGTCAGCCTGGGAGGGGACAGGCCCCACGGTGCCCATGGCTGGTGTCTGCAGGCATTCCCTCTTAGCAGAAGACCTTTCCAGATGAGACATTTCAGGCCCCTGCAGTTGGGGAAGGTGGAGGGCAGGAGGCCCCCAGCCAACTGGGGGCAAGGCTGGGGGTCGGGCTGCCCCTTCTGTCCCCCCGCCAAGTTAAGAGGAACTCCTCAAGTGTAAGTGTGACGTCCTCATCAGTTGTGTCCTAAATGCCCATCATAGGCCACGCACAGACTGATAAGCAGCAAGACACAACATCTAGATGACAGAAGAAACATGACCGTAATATCACATGTCCATTATGTAAATAGAACCAGCGCAGGAAGTGTTTCCTTTCCCTGTATCCTTACAGAGAAAGGTGAAACCTAGCAAAAACAGTATATTAACCATCCCATATTGGGCCTTTGTTCTTATGTTGGTCTACTTTGCCATAGGGCAGAATGCAGAACGAGAAGGAGCAGACACCTATCATTCAGTTTAGGCAGAAAACTCTGAAGACGACGTTTACCGACTTTGTTCTGTAGAGTTATTTACGAAGATTTCATAAAAGCAGTTCTCACCTGGCAGGAAATTGACCCATATTGGAAAAGTCATTTTTCTAAGTATAGAAGGAGCTAATGACGAATTCCCCAGCGGTTCCTCAGGCGCGTGGGTGCTGGGCCCTCCTCGGAAACGCCTGGCATTGACCATTTCCTATAACTTTATAAATAGAGCAAGAAGCATCTCTCCTTGGAGCTCACGTAGTGCGGAATGCTCCTGTTGACCCCATTCTCCTCTTCCCAGGCTGCTTTTTGCCGGACTTGGAAGAAGTGGAAACGTATCCAGAACTTGTATGCTCTGGCAAAACACAACAGTGTAGCCTTAATCTGAAAACCGAAGACGGAAATCCAAGCAGAAAGGGTTAAAAATGGCCCTGTCTTTCTTTTTTTTTTTTTTTTGTTTTTTTATCAACTTCCTGAAATCATAAAACTAGAGTTAACCCTGGGACATAGCACTTCCCAGGAAGTCATTGTCTTTCTACTTGGTTACTCGTGACCTTGAGCAAATTTGTCCCCTGGGAGTTAAGATAAGAGGACCTTTTTTCGTTAATGCTAGTCTTGCGTGTCTGGCTGAGAATCTAGAAGCTACAGGGTTGGCAGGGCAGAAATATGTCCGTCGGCCGGGTGCTGCTGGTCACTCTGGCTGATCATGCTCCAGTCCATGTCATTGGCTTAAGTGACAGCTGTGAAATCCTTCGTGTGTCTCAGACGTCTGTTCTTGGTTACTGGTGGGGTTTTCCCTTCCTTTTGTGTTCTGCTCAGTGTATTCAAGGGCGGGTTTCGTGCCTACACTTGAATGAGGCCTGGTCTTGACTCGGGATGGTACGATTTGGGGGAGGGCTGCGTGCCTGTCATTCTGCAGACACTCAGAACAAACTGTCACACAGATCGAATTGACCCTGACCACAGGCGTTGAAAATCAAGGCTCCGAGAGATGTGGTCCCGTATCCACCGTCATGTGCAGCACTGCCCTGTCCCCTGAGGGTGGCACTTGCTGCCACCAAGAACTGTCAAGGAGAACACTGCTGGCTGCACGGTGGCTTCCCAGAGGAGGCGGGGAGGCTGGAGGGGCCGAGCCTGGGTGTCCCTCAGAAACCCTGTGGCTGCTTTCCCACGGCCCTCTCTTTCCACCGGTCCCAGCTCTCTCCACCTGGGAGACCTGCCTTCCTCCTTCGCGGTCCTGGATTCCATGGGCGTGACCTCACCTTCCCATTTGCCTGAGCCAGAGCGTAGGTTTGTCCTCGAGTCTGCCCCGTGTCCAGCTGCAGTGACCGGCTGGTGTCGGCCCCTCGTGTTCTGCCGCCCTCCCTCCCGACACCCCTTCTGGGTGGTCTCCATGGTCTCGCAAGGACTCTGGCTGCTTCTCCTCCCGTCTCCCTTATGAGCAGGTCCCACCCTGCGGCCAGGACACCCCGGGGCTGCTCAGCACCCCTCTCTGACTCCCAGGGCTCAGAAGAGGCCGAGGACCACACCCCTGCCCGAGCGGATCCGTGATGTCCGTGAGGCCCCGGCCCGACCCCCTCTCCCGCTTCTGCCATTCATCTCTTGCAACTTCTCCCCTGTGCTGCACAAAAATCTTTGTGCCCCAACCCCCCACCCCCATCAGAGGTGGGATAGATTCTCCCATCCCTGGGATCTGAGCTTGCCCCGTGACTGGTCTTGAGCCGGGGCTTGTGGCAGAAGAAACATTGTGCAGCTTACATACGTGGTCTTGCTGTCCTGTACTCACCGTAGGACACGGCCCATCCAAAGACCCTGAAGATGGGGCCCAGAGTGCTGGCCCGCAGACTCTGGAAGCACGATGCTGGTTGTGTTTCAAGCCACTACGTTGTACGGCTGTTTGTCCCACAGTCGAGCAGAGCAGACAAGTCTCGGAGCAGCTGGAGCGGCCCTTCTCCATCGTCTCCTGGTGATGCTTAGGCCACCGTGCACATGGCTGCTCCCTTAGCCTCGTTCCTGTCTTTGCTTTCTGCATTGCTTTCTGATCACCTTTCAGGATTCAACTCGGGCGTCCCCTCCTTCGGGAGCCTCTCTGGATGCCCCCTTCCCCTGCCCCCAGGATTCCTCACGTTCCAGCCTCTGCAGTCACTTGTGCTCACGTCTCCTCCCCTGCTAGCTGGACCAGTCCTTTAGCTCCCTGAACGGCTGGGTTTCTCCTCTGGAAATGGGGCGGATACCAGCTACCCTGCCCGGGTACTGGCGAACTTAATCCAGCATGTCTGGCTTTTCCTAGGACCCTGCCCAAGACAATGCTCAGCTGGTGCTCCCGGCTCACTCGCTGCCCTGGGGCTGTGGGTCCCCCCTGGGGTTGAGATTGCCTCCTCCAGGGTCTTGTCCAGGGTTAAGGCAGTCGCCAGCGGAGGTGGCCCCTCACGTGTTTCCGGACGTTCATAAACCGTGGTCTCCACACCCAAAGGTGACCAGCATTGGTTTAGCCCAGAGAATGAAGGCTCAACCTTGTAGAGTTGGGTTTTCGGTGTCTGATGTCATGCTGCCATCACCAGGCATGGCCTCCCTTGTTCCGGAACGTCGTCATTCAGGGTCGTCCCTGGCGAGGCCCGGGTCCTCATGCTGCGGTGCTAGGTTTCCGTTTTCATCAGAGCGAGGCTTTTGTGCGGCAAACAGGGATCGCATCTCAGGCGACTGCTGGTTCTTAGGATGAGCTTCTCAGCTCAGTGCGCCATTCGTCTGACTTAGGGCCCTCCTGTAACTCTTTTAATTTCATCACCAGCAGAGATAAGACTAGATTTAAAAATAAGAGCCCCGGTTTCAGGAAAATGGGAAGCTTGCCGGGTTCGCAGCGAAGAGAGATTCCATCACACGGTGTGAACTTTGTGCGGAACTGGCAGGAGTTTTCTTGGAAGTGTTTGGGAACATTCTTCTTTGTGTGTTTTTCTTTGTTTAAAGATCTATTTATTTTAGAGAGTGAGAGCTTGAGTGGGAAGAACAGAGGGAGAGGGAATCTCAGGCAGACTCCGTGCTGAGTGGGGAGCCTGAGCTCGATCCCACGACCCTGAGATGATGGCCTGAGCCGACACCAAGAGCTGGAGGCTCAACCGTCCGCCCCACGCCCTCTTCTCGCATCTTTAGAGGTAAGGGTGCAGAGCCTCACGGCTTCCCTGCCACATTGGACTCCTCGGCCATTTTCTTTCCTTTTTTTTTTTTTTTTTTAAAGATTTTATTTACTTATTTATTTGACAGAGAGAAAGACACACAGCAAGAGAGGAACATAAGCAGGGGGAGTGGGAGAGGAAGAAGCAGTGCCCCCGCCAAGCAGGGAGCCTGATGTGGGGCTCGATCCCAGGACTGTGGATCATGACCCGAGCAGAAGGCAGACACCCAGCGACCAACGGAGCCACCCAGGCGCCCCTCCTCAGCCATTTTCACACACCAAATTCTTTTGATTACAAAATGCTGATGCCTTAGGCATCCTTGGGGGAAGGTCTTAGATGTCCCCGGATAACTGTGTGGCTTGCAAACTACTCCTAATTACCCTGCCTTTGGCTTAATTCGTACAAGCCCCCAGGCGCGGGATCCCTTCGCACTGCCGCACTCTGGCGCTGTCCTCGCTGCTTCCGAGCCTGTCGGAGGCATTTTCTGTTCTGACGTCGGGCGCACGTTAATCATTAGGCAGGCGGGAATGGGTCATCAGTTCTATGAACTTCAGGTGCCACGTGAAGGTACAGAGGGCTTGTAGCGTTTCTCTGTTTATTTTGAAATGTTATTTTAACTGCTAGTCCAACAAATACAGCTGAAGCCTCTAAATATTAGAGATCTACAAGGTATACAGGAAAGGGGAAAGCCTCTGAGAAGGCCGTGGAGCGGCAGTTGGTGGAACACGGAGAAGTTCCCTTCCCTGCCGTGCGAGTGGTTCTGCTCCGACGGAAATTCCGGCCTTCTGCCTTTCCACAACGCAGCGAAGTCTTATCGGACTGAATTTTGCAACAGAAAATGTAAATTACTTCTATGGGGTGGCATTAATAAGCACATCAAGTATAATTTGAGGGGGTTTTACAGTGTGATAACTCAGGGTTGCTGACAGAAAGATAAAGAGCAGCGAAGTCAAAGTTCCATGTTTGTCACTATGTGTCCGGACCCTTTTGGGTCAAATACAAGGGCTGAGTAGGGGGGACTTCAAGCCCAGCGCCCACTGTTCTTTCTCTTGAGTATCTGATCCCATAAAATATAAAACCGTTGGGACAATAGGGACAATCTTAATAGTTGGGACAATATCCAGCTGTTATTTAATGTTTAATTTCAGAAAATATTGACGAAGGGCCGTGCAGGTCCGAGAAACTCCATTAGCAATGTAGGGCGCAGAGATGAGTCTGATGCAGTCACGTCCCCAGGACGTGAGTCCTCCTTGGTCCTTGATTCCAAGCATGTGACGAAACGAAAGTCCTTCACTTTTTCCTCAAAGCACCCACTTTATGTTAGCCCAGAACAGAGCTTCTCCCACGTCCTCTGTCGTTTCTAAGGTGGAGAGTTAAGCTGCTCGGGCATTCCTACCTTCGCCCCAAGGCCTCTCCCTCAGCCGCCAGCCTCGCTCCCTCCTTCCCCGTTTGACACAAGCTCTTTCCTGCCGACTCGGAGCCTTGTTATTCACTAGACTTATTGTCCCTCTTGCACACTTTTGTTTTTAAGTCTTGGTGATTCTGCTTCACCGGGCAAATTTTGGATCACTTTCCCAACGCAGAACCACACTGACTTCTGATCTAGATACCCTTACGTTCTGTTGTCTTTGGACACGCTGGGTCTGCCTGTGCCATCTGGGCGACGGCAGGCCCCACTTGTTAGAGCCGGGGGAGTCCTCGCAGACTCTCACCGAATTACTGCCGGGGTACACCGCGGGGCACATGCTGTACCCATCGTAGCTACGCGCCCGAAACAGAAACCGGATCCCCTCTGCAGCATAAGGACTGTGCGAGAACTATGGATACGGGGATTAACAAAACACATTCTCTGCCCTTAAGACAGACATGAAACGTTCTCACACTGCATGTAATTAGGGCTCTGTCAGAATCGGGCTGAGGAGCTGCGGGGGAGCCCGGAGGAGGGTATGCTGAGCCCCGCTTGGCTTCACAGAGTAAGAGCTCATCGTGCCATTAGCAGCTCATTTTAGCCTAATCTTTTTAAAAAGTCACGCCACCTAAGAGTTGGTGATTTGGAAAACACAATACGGTAAAGGTTTTGGGTCACTGTTCAAATCCATCCAGCGCTCTCCGGCCCTCAGTGGCTCAGCATGGCCGTGGCATCCGCGTCTCCTTCCTTCTGTCCCTTTCTCTTCCTTCCTTCCTTATTTCTTGTCATTTCTTTCTTTCTTCTTCCTTTTTTTAACCTTCTTTAGATTTTGCATGTTCTGATGGGTAAATGCTCGACTGAGACCCAGAAGGAGAGTTCAGAGTTTCAGAAATCACAGGGCGCAGCGCTACCATTTAAACTGGGCCGGAACGGAGAGAAGTGTTGGCAGAGAACCCCGCAGGCCTCGGGTTCGGGAAGGAACTCCAAGATTGCACAGAACACACGTCTTAATGGGAGCTGGGTGGGGAGCTCCGCAGCCCTTTTCCCGGGCTCTCGGCCCCCGCGGAAGCCCCCCTGCACGAGGAATCTGAAGCCCCAGTGGCGCTCTGCTGGCGCGCTCTGCTTCTCCTCCGGCTGTTTGTCTCACCTCCGTGGCCAGACTGGGCGCGGCTGAGAAAAGAGATCAGACTGTTGTGCCCGTCTGTCCCTCCAGAGCACCGGGGGTGGAGGACACAGTAACTGGCGCCTAGTTTGTTCTCCTCGAGGAACTGGGCAGTGGCCATGCCATGTGGACTTTAGAGCCAGACTTCCTGTGATAATTCTGCTGCTGGAGCAGAAGCCACAGCAATGGGGGAGGGCCGGGAGCCAAGGCACACCAGGAGCCACAGGGCAGGTGGGCTGGGGTGTGTGCCCGGCTGCCTCGGCTCTCCACGTGGGGACACCTTCACAGGGAGCCCTGCCTTATCTGCTCCAGCCGGAAGCAAGGAAGGGCCGGTGTATTCAGTGATCTGTGCAAACACAGGCCTCTGGCAGGAGTTCAGGACAGTGTCGCCTCACTCTGCGGATGGATTTTATCTTGTCAGCTCCTCATGGACAGCAGGACCGACATTCCCCTAAATAAATCTCAGGTGTGCTTTAAAAGCAACTGAGAAATAAAGCGGTAAGAGTATTCTAACTCCCTGAGTGCAATGACAAGGAAACGAACATCGTTTTGTAGTCAAAATCAGTTCTTCCAGCTGTGATGCTCCTGGTTGGAAGAGAGAATTTAAAAAAAGAATTTAAAAAAAGCTGCCGTCCGTGTGCATTTTCCCTTGCAGCACTTGGGAGCCCGAAAAGAAAGTGGTCCCAGCCCCACTGACCTCACAGCCTCTGCCCAGCTCTCTGGTACTAGGCTAAACTTCACAGTTAATATTTTACTTTAGTGACTGCAGTTGTTAACCTTTTGTTTGTGGTGAAAAATAGTTTAAATAATACTTACCCTACTGTCTTGCTTGCCGTTTGAAGAAAGCTGCCTTCAGATATAATGCAGACTAAAACGTGATAGCAGAAAATGCACAGAGCCGTGGCCGGCTTATGGAAACAGATTACACAGAAAGTCTTTTAAATCCTATGAAAGGCTAACGGTTCCCTTTTGTTTTTCCGGGGTGTTATCATCAACCATGAGAACTTACTGTCTGAATTCTAAGCAGGAGATGTGACTTCCACAAAAATGTGTGACTTGTCCCCTTTTGCATTTCTAAAGGAAGTCAAAACATCCCTTCATCTTCCCACTGAAAGATGTTTCCTTGAAGCAGGGCTGAACTGTGAACCTGTTTTAGAAGAGCACGTCCGCGGATTTGTTCTGGAATAGTGTTCTCACTCAGCTGGGCGAGCCTGGCGTCCTGCGGTCACCATGTGATGGCAGCGCCTCGAGGTCAGCCCTGGCTGTGGTCAGCTTGTACCTCCTTGGGTCCTCTTGGTGCTGCAAGCCTGTGGGCTTCCCTGGAACCGCTTCAGATGGGAAAGCAGTCCCAGAAGCGAAATGTCACTGGGCCATGCATGACTGCCAGGCCAGGGATGGACCTGGCGAGGGACCTCAGGAGGACAGAGATGGGAGGCCCGTTCAGGCAGCGGGACCTGCCGCACACCTGTGCACCTGGGCACGCATGCCCCTGGTGTCTCTTTTTGTGTCTCCCACGCTGCTCTTCATAGGACACCAATCACATCGCTCGGAGCTGGCTTTAAAGACCCTCGTCTTGGGGCTCCTGGGTGGCTCAGTGGGTTAAGCCGCTGCCTTCGGCTCAGGTCATGATCTCAGGGTCCTGGGATGCTCTCTGCTCAGCAGGGAGCCTGCTTCCTCCTCTCTCTCTCTCTGCCTGCCTCTCTGCCTACTTGTGATCTCTCTCTGTCAAATATATAAATAAAATCTTTTAAAAAAAAAAAAAAAGACCCTCGTCTTAAATTAGGGGCCTCTTCAAGACCCTCTCTCCGAATATAGCCATGTTCTGAGGTCCTGGGCGAGGATTCCAGCATAGGGTTGGGCAGGACACAGTGCAGCTCGTAACAGTACCCACCTGGAGAGCGTCTGTTGTTTGCCGGCTGAAACAGTCTAGCTTTGTTAGGCATTCACATAATTGGGTTTTCTAAACTCTCCCATGGACCGGTAAGTGTGCAGTCATTTATGAAGGAAAACCTGCGTGAGTTACCCCTGGGGTACAGGAGAACATAGACTGTCACAGCAGGGTGCGTGCTGATGGCTTGTCCCTCCTGCTCTCTCTGCGCCCCTGCACTGAACCACACTGGCCTGCGCGTTCCTAGAAGGCTTCCATTGTGGGGCTTTTGCAAACACTGTTTGCTGGAACATTCTCCCCCAAGACCTCTGTGCAGCACACCCTGTCATGTTCTACTGTCCCCAGCTCAGCCAGGCAGTGTCCCCCTGTAAGGCAGCGTCTGTCCCCATGCGCTCTCACTGTGCTGTCAGGGCACCGGCAGACATTCAGTCCCCACGTGTATTCATTTACTTGCTGTCTGCGTCCCCACCGAAATTGGTGCTCTAGGCAAGCAGGGACTTTGTGTCCGCGGCCACTTCTGTCCAGTGAGACACCGTGTGTCGACACACTGTGTGCTCGGTAGCAAGTGACTGATTCTTGCAGGACCAGCTTTCTCTCTGAAACATGTCATGTTGGAAGATTTCCACTTTCCGAGCATGCTCACCAAGAGGCATGCGAGAAAGGGTGGTCAGCACTGTCCCTTCTTAGATTATGAATTTAGCGGGTCGTCATGGGTACCGGAGGTTTTCAAGGAAGGAAAAGTGTTCCTCTGCGTTTGACTCACTGGCTACTTCTCTCTCCTCCCAGGCTGGGCCTCCGCTACACTTCCAGAACCTCTCGTCAAGATGGTAGACACGGAGACCCTGATTTGTCCCCTCTCCCCACTCGAGGCTGAAGATCTGGAAAGCCCATTATCTGAAGAATTTCTACAAGAAATGGGAAACATCCAAGAGATTTCTCAATCCATCGGCGAGGACAGTTCTGGAAGCTTCAGTTTCGCGGAATACCAGTATTTAGGAAGTGGCCCGGGATCAGACGGGTCTGTTATTACGGGTAAGTGTGCTGTATCCCATAGCGCTTTATTTAGGTAAGTTTTTGTTGTCTGTTTTGTTTTGCTTTCCTGCAGAGAAAAGTGTTCGCTTTAGCTGGCAAAGTAGTCCCATCTCTGTGCCGTGAACTGTTTAGACATGATAGAGCGTGACACCAAATTCACTGACCTGGGGGCCTTTCAGGAGACCGTGTGAGACACGCAGCATGCCCGCTTTCAAAAGCCATATGCAAATCAAATAACGCTTAAAATTCAGTTAAGGCAGTCAGCTACATTTCTAAACAAGTCTGAGTTTCTATTTCTTCAAAGCAGAGGCTCCTGTTATGATAAAAAGAACGATTTTTTAAAAAAATCTGGAAATGTATATGAACCACCTCCCTGTTTTCTTCACTGCATCAGGAACTGCGAAGCGTCCGACTCTTGGTTTCCGCCCAGGACATGATCTCAGGGTCCTGAGACCGAGTCCCATGCTGGGCTCCAACGTGCTCCGCGGAGTCTGCTGGAGATTCTCTCTCTCCCCCTGCTCCTCCCTCTGCTTGCACGCTCTCGCTCTCAAATAAATAAATCGAATCTTAAAAAACAAAAAACAAAACAAAAAAAAAAAACCCTGCAACTAGTATCAGTGGGACAGATGCAAAGAAATAAAACCTGGGGTCCATCCACGTAGCCCCTGGTGTCACAGAGAAGAAATGGCGGGACCCGCCATCCTGCCAGGCAGCACTGAAGCCGGCCCTGGGTGCTGCGGTGTGGACCACGCCCTCATGGGACAAGCCTCCCATGCGTCAGGTCCTTAACCCAGAGTACTTGTCCGCCAACCGTCTTCTCGCCAATTCCCACGCCAGGAAGATGGCTTTCATGATCGTGTGCTGACTTTGGTGATGGCGGGAGCAGTGCGCGCTGATGAAGCCTCTGTAGAGAGAGTAGTCGGAGGTGCGTGCGCTCTCAACCCAGTGGGCCCACTGGGGACAGACATCGTTAAAAAGGAGACACGCAGATGGGGGCACGTGGCAGCCATGTTTGGGATAGCACCTGCGGCATGGGGACAAATAGGAAGTGGGGGGAGCAGGTCGTGAAAGCTTCCTGCTGCGGAGTTCATCGTAACTTAGAAGAATTAGCTCCACCTGTCTCCGCTCGAATCCACGTAAAAAGCGTGAAGATAAAGAATGAAAATAAGCTTGACGATATATTCTGTACAGTTCGATGCATGTGAGGTCTCCGGTACCAAACAGTGCTGAATGTGGTCGGTAGGTCCATGTCACATCTGGGAAAGCTCGTGCCAGCTTTACGAGGTCGGTGCCCTGCCGAGAGGCAGGTGGGACTGGGGAGAGGGTCCTGCCGGGACTTCCGACAGAAGGCATGAAGCAGTGTGATGAAACATTACCACTTGTAGATCTGGGCAGCAGGTGTCCTTCTGTGTATTTCTCTATATGTGTGAGGTGCTTTAACGAAAAATAAAAGCAGCAGGAAAGAGCATTCCTGGCAGAAGGAGAAAGCACCTTGCGCACAGCCTCACACAATCCTCGCAAAATCTCAGTGAGAAGACCGTTGTCGTTTTACAAGTGGAAATAACACAGCTATGAGGTAACATGGCCTGGTCACATAGCTAGAAAGAGACCGTGCCAGGACCTGAACCTGTGTCCCTCAGCTGGCTCTGAAGCCGAGTTCTTCGTAAGAACATCCCTTCTGGCAGCAGTGTCCTCGACCCAGAAAGTCAGGGACTGCACGATCCATGTGAGACCCCGGGGAGATGACGAGTTATCCGACTCTGTTGCCTTCCTAGGCGAACAGCCTTGGTAGTGACCCCAACAGACCTTTATAAATTATTCACTTTTTTTTTTTTTAAGATTTATGTCTTTACTTATTTGAGAGAAAGAGACACAGAGAGAGCACAAGAAGGGGGAGTGGCAGAGGAGAGGGGGAAGCAGACTCCCCAGCTGAGTTGAGAGCCCAACGCGGGGCTCGATTCCAGGACTCTGAGATCATGACCTGAGCTGAAGGCAGAGGCTTAACCATCTGAGCCACCAAGGCGCCCCAATGGTTTTGCATTTTGACTGTCTTTTTCATGACTTGTTATTGAGGGAGTGAGCTTTGAGGAAAAGGAGCGAGCATCCAGGGTGATGGGAGCTTCCAGAAACAGCAAGGGAGGCAAGCAAGGAAAAGCCTCTGGGGTGCGGGATCACCTTCAGTGCCTCAGTAGGTCGCCGCATGGCTGACCTGTGCTAGTGCCTGGGACAGTGACAGCCTAGGCTACTGGGCACCATGGTAGCCAGTGCATGTGCCTTGTCTACCTGAATCCCAAGAACAATGTTTGAGCTCATTGTTCTGTTTATTTGAGGAAAGAGGAAGAGAGACAGACCCCAGGACACTGGGACATGCTGAAGATGAGAAGCCCAGGGTCAAACCCAGCTCTCAACCCCTCCAAATGCATCTTTGGGTCACCACACTGTAGGCACGGAGCCTACTGGCCAGTTGTTTTCACATACTATTTGTGGTTATACTGATGATCAGAAATTTTTCTTCTTCAGGATTTGAGAAGATTTATTTGTGTCCATGTTTCCTTTTTTATTATTAAAAGAAGGCAGATTCCCCCCTTTGGAAAACAAGTTGTTCATTTTATAACGAAAGATTTGGGGATAGGCTTTCCTTTAGGTCACACATGCTCTTGAGCTTGTTCTCAAATAAGGAACTTGTGCGAGCAGGGTGGGTGTGTAGTTGTAAAACCCCTGGAAAGCTCTGTTCCAGCCATGGATGGAAAGAGTGTGCAGACACCCACCTTCTCCGGGAAGATAGAGTCCACAGCGGCCACTCTGCCTGGATTTTCTCTCTCCCAAGTCCTCACCCTCAAACAGGAGGGATCCGAAATTACATTCTTCCATTTGTTTCAAGGTTGTGTTTTAGGTCGTTGTCAAGAACGATAATGTAAAATATATTCCTAAGCCATCTGAAAGCTCTGACATATAAGACCTGGAAATGTCGTATAAACTAGCCTCGTGGTCCATGTGCTCCCATCAAAAGCCACACCGGACCCAAATCCTTGGGCAGACATACGCTTTGCATCTAAATAAAGTAAGAGCAAGGGTTTGTGGGGAGAGAGTTCCATCCTGGTCTTCAACCAATTCCAAGGAACTTTGTGGCAAAAACAGAAGAGGGGAAACTTAACAAAAAGTGATCATATTGAAACGTGTGCCACAGACACCCCTGACCCGCAGCCCTTGGCCCTCCAGGCCCTGGGGTGTGCGTCAGCTTCCCCGAACTGTTGTGGTTGATCCTTTTCATCATTTGGCATCATCTGTTGCTTCTTAAAATCTTGCTCTGCTTCCTTCCCAGGTTCTCCAGGGCTGGTGGGACTAGCTAATTTGAGATAAGATTACCGCTTCTTTGTAAATTAGATTTTTCCATCCCTCGGTGGTATTTCTGCATTATGCAAATTGCTCTGGAAGGGCCGTCTATAAAGTGTATTCACGTTAAACTTTATACCCAGGAGAACAGATGGGTGAGGCTGCTTGCGAGGCCCATCTATCTTTCTCCCCCGATTTTCCTTTGCAACTTTACGGCATACAGTAAACTGCACATAGTTAACGTGCACAATTTGATGTGTGAAACCATCACCACAATGAAAACAGTGACCAAAGCCATCACCTTCAAATTTATTTGTGCTCTTGTATAAACCCTCTTCCCCACCCCTTGGTCTCCCTCCCTCCCCTGAGCAACACCAATCTTTCTCTCTCCTTATAGATCTGTCTGTAGCTCCTAGAGTTTCATATAAAAAGAATAATGCCGTAGGTGTTCTTTTCAGCTGGCTTCTTCCACTCTTCAAAATTCTTTTGAGATTCATTTGCATCAAAGCACATACCAGAAGCTCAGGTTTTTTATGTGTTGTGTGGATACGCACTGTTTCTTTACCCACACACCTGTCGGTGAACATTTCAGTTGCTTCTGTGTATCAGCTGTTGCTAACGATGCTGCTGAGAACATTCATGTCCAAGTGTCTCTGTGGACGTGTGCTTTCGCTTCTCTCCGCTAAATACCTAGGAGCGAATGGCTGGGACGTAAGGTAGACGTATATGTGACTTTTAAGAAACTGCCAAAGTCTTTTCCAGAACAGTATATCGTATATCACTTTTTTTTTTAAGATTTTAATTATTTATTTGACGGAGAGAGAGCGCGAGCGCACAAGCAGAGAGAGAAGCAGGAGGGGGAGAGGGAGAAGCCGCCTTCCCGCCAAGCAGGGAGTGTGATGTAGGGCTCGATCCCAGGACTCCAGGATCATGACATGAGCCAAAGGCAGACGCTTAACTGGCTGAGCCACCCAGGTGCCCCTGTAAACATTTTCAGTGAAGCATAGTTGACACACAGTGTTAGATCAGCTTCTGGTATACAACATGGTGATTTCACAGTTGCTTGCGTGACACAGTGCTCTCCGCCACGCGCCATCACCGTCTGTCGCCGTACAATGTCATCACGAGAGTTCAGACTGTACTTGCAATGCTGTACGTCTCTGCCCCGTGACTTGTTTATGTGATAACTCCAAGCTTGTGCCTCATGTGTACACATCTTCTTGGGTGACATTTCTGCTCAAACCTTTTGCCCATTTTTAAATTGAGTGGTTTCCTTGCTTTTGACTGTTGAGAAGTGTTCATATATTCTGGATACGAGTATTTTATCAGATGTGTGATTTCTGGATAGCTTCTCCTCGTCTGTGGCTTGTCTTTTCCTTCCCTTAGCAGTGGTTTTCAAGACACAGAAGTCCTTAATTTTGAAGAAGTGAATTGGTCAGTGGTTTTTTTCCCCATGGATCCTGCTTTCTGTGTCATAGTTAAGAAATATTTGCCTCACCCAAAGTCACTTTATTCTGTAAGTTTGACATTTTTTAGGTTTTACATTTTTGCCCTAGCTCTACGGAATTTGTCTAGATCTATTGAATTAATTTTCATATATGCCTCAAAACTCATTTCTTTTCTCTCTCTTTTGCATTTGTAATTGTTCTCACAGACTTTATTAAAAAGACTCTTATCTCAAAAAAACAAAAATACTCTTATCTCCACTATACAGCCTTTATATCTTCGTCAAAAATCAATAGGCTTTACCTGCCTGGGTCTATTTCAGTTCCATTGGTTTGTCTCATTTGACACCAGTGCCACTAATTTCTTCTTACTGTAAGGCCTGAAGGCAAGTTTCACTAAATTCTCCAACTTTATTCTTCTTTCCTGAAGATGTTTTGGGTGTGCTGGTAGTTTTAGAATCAGTTTTTTAATCTCTACCAAAAAAGTCTGCTGAGTCTGATTGGGATTGCGTTAAGTCAAAAGATCAATGTGAGGAGAATTGACATCTTACCAACACCAAGCTTTCTGAGCCATGAACTTATTTCCCCTCTTAGATAGCTCTTCATTAATTTCTCTCTGAGGGGGCGCCTGGGTGGCTCAGTCAGTTAAGCGTCTGCCTTCAGCTCAGGTCATGATCCCAGAGTCCTGGGATCCTGCTTGGCAGGGAGTCTGCTTCTGCCTCTGTCTCTCCCCACCACTGGCTTGTATGTGCTCTCTCTGTCAAATAAATCTTCAAAAAAATTTTATCTCTGCAATGTTTTCTAGTTTTTAGTGTACACATCTTTCATATTTTTCGGGTCAGATTTATTGCCAAGTGTTTCATATTTTATAGATTTTTAGAATTTTCTGCATAGGTAATTATGTCATCTGTTCATAAAGACAGTTTTACTTCTTCCTTTTTAAGCTGGATGCCTTTATTTCTTTTTCTTGCCTTATTACACTGGTTGGAAATCTCCAGTATAATGTTGAATAAGGAGACACCCTTGCCTTATTCCTGATCTCAGTCTTTCATCCCTAAGTATGACAATAACCGTTTTTCATAGATACCCTTTCCTAGATTGAAGAAGTTCTCCTTCCCAGTTTTCTGTGAGTTTTTATCAGAAATTAATGTTGGATTTTGTCAAATACAATTCCTTCATCTAGTAGGATGATCATGTGACTTCTCTTTTTTTATGTGGTTGATACAACAAATTATACTATTTGATTTTCAAAGATTAGGTCAACTTTGTATTCCCAGAATAAATCCTATTTGGTCATAATGGATTGTCCTTTCTGTACATGGTGGACTTGTTAAAATTTTGTTAAGAATTTTGTGTCTCTGTTCATGAAGGATATTGGTTCTAGTTTTCCTCTAAAATCTTTATCTGGTTTTGGTATCAGATTAATGCTGGTCTCGTGGCATGAATTGGGAAACAGCCCCTCCTCTACAGTTTTCTGTATTTCTGTGGAATTGATACTAGTTCTTCCTTAAATGGTTGGTAAATTTCACTTATGAAGCTTTTTTTTTTTCTTTTCATCTAATTTCTCTCAGTGTTCCATTTTGGATAGTGGGTTTTTTGTTTGTTTTTTTGTTTGTTTGTTTTCTGTGTCTTCACATTTACTAATCTTTTCTTCCGCAGTGTCTGAGCCAGCTCTGATCCCATCCAGTTTATTTCTCACACTAGGTGGTGTAGTCTTACTCACTAGAAGTGCAATGTGGTGCTTTTCCACCCAGTCTCTAGTCTTTCATCCTGCTCCTTGAACGCATTAGGATAGTCATAACGTTAATCATCTGTGTTTGTTCAGGTGTAGCCTAACCCTGAAATCATGACCTGAGCGGAAATCAAGAGTTGGGCGCTTATCCAACTAAGTCACCCGGGTGCCCCTGTAATTTTTTTTATCGGATGCCATGCATTGTGAACTTTGTTCATGATGGATATTTTTGTATTCCCATAAATACTTCTGAGTTCTGTTCTGGGACGCAGTTAAGTTACTTGGAAAATGTTTGACCTTTTGGGTTCTGTGTTAGATGGAACCATAACAGTGTTAAGTCTGCCCCAATACTGAGGCAAAATCCTTCTGAGTCCCTTACCTGATGGCCTGTGGATTCTGAGGCTTTCACCGTGAGAGGTGGTCACGGAACTATATCCAGCCTTGTCAGAGTCCTGGCTGCTGCTCCCCTGTCCTTTCAGGTTGCTGCTGGAGTGTCTTTTCTTTCAGGCTCTCTTAGCTGATGGAGCAAAGAGATATGGGTATGTTCTAACCCATGTATACGCATAGGTCCACAAACATTTCCGTATGTCACCACTTGTATCTCTGTTTGTTGCGTGGTGCCTGCGGCACTAACCCGCCATCACATGGGTCATTCTCACCTCTCCCAGCCAATCTGCTAGCTCCTGCTCCCACAGTGAGAGGCCCGGCTCCCACACCACCATTCCTTCCATTCATGGTCTGTCTCCAGTCTACACAGTGGTTGCATCAGGGTGGCTAACCTGGACCCTGTGGGAGCTGCTTTCTCCACGGACACCCCAAGCAGACACGTAGCTCCTTTGCCTTTGGTCTCATAGATGCCACTCATTTCCAAGTTGCCTTCGGTGGGGTCTTCTCCACACCTCCTTCAGGGAAGCCATTCCGTGCATGTGTGGCACAGTGAGCTCACTTTGTCACTCATTCCCCCAGCATAGTTCCCCAACCTCCTAAATTTTTATTTGAGCACATGAAGGCTCACTCTGTACTGTAAAGTTCTGTGGGTTCTGACGAAGGCATCACATGTTGTGTCTTCACCATGATGTTTCCATATGAATCGTTTCACCGGCTCCAAAAATCTGTTTTACCTGTTCATCTGCCTCCCACCCTCCCCCAGCAACTCACCTTTGGGCCAGACCTATGATTCCGCTTCCCCAAAGCATCAGATGTTCGGGTCGCACAGTTTCTGACCTTTCAGACCGGCTTTGCCCTCTTGTCCTCTCACCTACCGAAGGGCATCTTGGTTGCTTCCGATTTGGGGAGATTAACACTAAAGCTGATAGAGACATTCGTGTGTAAGTGTTTGTGTGAACTTAGTCCTCAGATCACGAATGGCTAAATACCTCAGATTCCTTTAAGACTGTTCTGCCAAACTGTCTTCCAGCGTGGCTGTACCTTTCTGCATTCCCACGAGCCATGGGCAAGCCTTCCTGTCGCCACATGTCCTCACCAACAGGCAGTGTTGTCAGAGCTTTGTCTGTTTGTTTAATTTAATTTTTTAAAAAGGTTTACTTATTTATTTAAGAGAGCAAGCACATGCACGTGCACAAGCAGGGGGAGAGGTACAGGGAGAAGGAGAAGCAGGCTCCCTGCTGAGCAGAGAGCCCAACACAGGACTCGATCCTGGGACCCTGAGATCATGACCTGAGCTGAAGGCGGACGCTCAGCCCGCTGAGTCCCCCAGGCGCCCCAGTGCTTGTCTGTTTGTTTTCACCAGTCTAATAGGTGCATAGGGACGTCTAATTTTAATTCACAGTTTCCCAATGGCAAGTGATACTGATTTGCTACCATTCTTCAGTGAGGCGTCAGTTCAGATCTTCTGCCCACTTTTTTAATTGAGCGGTTTGTTTTATTGTTGAGTTTTAAGACTTTTCTGTGTATTTTGGATACAAGTCTTTTATGAGATGTGTGTGTTGCGAACATTGTCTCCCTGCCCGTGGCTTGTCTTTTTTATTCTCTTGGCAGTGTCTTCTGCAGAGCAGAAAGAAGTTTTTAATTTTAAGGAAGTCAGCTTAATTTTTTTTAAATCTTTCATGGATTGTTGCTTCCGATGTTGCCCACATGGATTTTCATCCTGTATTCTGGTGTGATTTATGGAGTTAACATTTGCAGAAGAGTGGAGGGCAGCAAAGTAAAAATTGTGTGTAGGCCACGCCAAGGTCGGGGGTGAGGGGGAGACAGCTGGGGTTGTGGGTCCAGAACCCAGGGGCCTCCCAGCCGCTTTGCGGATGTAACCGCAGTAACTGGAGGCACACAGGGTGGGGGTGGGACAGCCCAGGACAGGGGCCAGCCCAGGCCGGGAGCTCTGCCTACTAGCAGGCGCCTCCTCACATGCAGTCGTGTCCTCTTGAACCTGGCATAGACATACATCGACGGCAACGTTGTCTGGAGCGCTCATCGGTCTTTCTCCTCTGTTCTCAGACACCCTCTCACCAGCTTCAAGCCCCTCGTCGGTCACATACCCAGTGGCGGCCGGTAGTGCTGATGAACCTTCCAGCATAGCCTTGAACATTGAATGTAGGATCTGTGGGGACAAAGCTTCAGGCTACCATTATGGAGTTCACGCGTGTGAAGGCTGTAAGGTACGGTGGACCCCAGCAGGGGAGAGTGTCCCTGCTTGGGACAATGGCTGCTTCTTTTTAAGCACAGATTTTGATCATCACTAAAAGGATCCGTCAGTCAGCGGTGTCAGGCCCCCACATCGTGCTTTTAGGACTGTGTGTGCACTCTTAGCTTCGGTATTTCATGTACCTGATACGCGCAGGGTCTCGTCATCTCGTGTTCAAATTTGGAACTCTTCCCTGTGCATGCTGAGACGGTCTGCTGACTTTGGAAGACACCACAGCCCTTCCTGGTGTGGGCACAACCCACGTCCTTGACAGCTGCGCCGCACCGGAGCCCGGGCTGGCCTTGGAGGCCTGGGCTGTGGGGAGAAAGGGCCACGCTGCCTTCCGACGGGCAGAATTCTCTCTTCAGCCTCCTCATGCTCCTGGCCTGCTCTGGCCCTCCCCACTTTACAGACTTAGAGATCCAGCTGAGGGAAGGCGCCAACCTCCCTCCTGTCCCCCAAGAAATTGCTGTCCCTGCTCCCGCAGGCGTTCCAGACCTGCCCGGTGTGAAACAGGCAGTGGGAAGTGGGAAGCAAACAGAGACAGCACCAAAGCAAATACAGACGCTTCGCAAGCCTTCTGACCATGAACTTGTGAAAGAAGTTACTTGCAGAGTAACTTTTGCCCCAGGGCCGTGCCTGAGTTCCTGTTGTTACATTTTGTTTCTCATGGACTAAATACTAAAGGTTCTTACTGGGTAGAGTTTAAGATAAGCTTTTGTCAAGCGTGACTGTTCTTTACCACCAGGTGGCTGCCTTTTTATGAGTTCATTGTGATTTTAGTCTGGAAGGGGCTAGTATTCGCTTACACAGAGATCCGTGCAGTCACAGATCGGGATGTGAGTTGGGGAGGGAAAGCGACACTTGGACAAATTAAGACTAAGTGACTCTGGGAGACGATAACCATTGTCTTCCCAAGCCAGACAAGGACGTCTTGAAACGGCTTTGAATTTTGCCTCACTTTGTTGGTTTTTCGTCTTATGTGTAATGAAATTTAAATTTTTCAGTTTGTCCCGATTAAGTCAGACTTCTTAGAACAATTTTACTAATTTCAGTTCATTTGAAAAGTACAGTAAATGAATGGCCAGAAACACCCCTCCCCAACCTGGCGTCCATCCCACAGGGTTTCTTCCGGCGAACCATTCGGCTGAAGCTGGCCTATGACAGATGTGACCGCAGCTGCAAGATTCAGAAAAAGAACCGGAATAAGTGCCAATACTGTCGTTTCCACAAGTGCCTTTCGGTCGGGATGTCCCATAACGGTAGGTAAGGTTGTCTAGTGCGCTTCTGCAGCCCGTGCCTCAGCCCACCTCCCTTGTCTGGTCGCCACGGACTGTGTTTTGAATGAATGCACGTAGTGCCCAGATCGTTTTGCAACCCAGATAGCCTAAGAAGGGGGAAGTGTCACGTAGCTGAGACGCAACAGAGCTCCCGGAATTCCTCTTAGACACTTCACACGGTAAGCCTTTGACTGAAGGTTTTCAGACCGAATGGAAATCCCTCTGGGATGCCAGCGTGGAAGCAGCATCCCCACAAAGCACGTGTGCGGCGAATATTGTTATTCTGAACCCTGCTGTCATTTTAGAACGTGCCAGTAGATCTAAAATGACTAGTTCCCAGTGGTCGCAGGTCTACCTTCTGGACAAAGAAAAAGGTGTCACATGAAGTCACCCTAGGGGTCACTGCCATCTCCTCAAACTCGGTTCAAGTTTGGACCTCATGATAATTAGGTCAATTAGGACAATTGTCCTAAAGGACAATTTTGAACCTTCAGCTGATCCTACTGACGAAACAAGTGAGGGTGTCGCCTTGTCTTTTAGCCTCTTGAAGAAGTCCAGAGTTTATGGAGGGTTGTGTTTCATTTTCCTCTCTCCAGAATAGAGAGAGCACTACAATGTTGACTGTCCTGACGGGGCGGCTTTGGTTCGTGGTTGAATTCTCGGCACACGTTCTCTGCCCAGAGGCCCGTCCCCCTATCGTGCACCCTGATGCTCACCTCTGCTCGCTTCCCGTTCTCTCCCGTGGCCCCCCTCCCTGCCCCCCAGCAATTCGCTTTGGACGAATGCCAAGATCTGAAAAAGCAAAACTGAAAGCGGAAATTCTCACCTGCGAACATGACCCAGAAGATGCAGAAACGGCAGATCTGAAGTCCCTCGCCAAGAGAATTTATGAGGCCTACCTCAAGAACTTCAACATGAACAAGGTCAAGGCCCGGGTCATCCTGGCAGGGAAGGCCAGCAACAACCCGGTAGGTGGCCTGGCTGCTGCTTGCTCTCCCGCCTGAGGTGGCCCCTGGCCGCAGGGAGGGGCTGAGGGGACCAAGGTTGGGTGTTGGGAAGACGGTGTCAGTCCCAGAGACAGCGGATGGAGGCAGCGTGTCGGCAACTCCTATCTTCTGGGCTCGCTCTACCTCAGAGCTCCTAGCAACCAGGCATCATAATGACTCTGTAATTAATACATGAAAAAAAAAAAAGAAAGAAAAAAAGAAAAGCCAAAGTCTGATCAATAGCTTAGGGTCATTTCTTAAGTGCATTTTTTTTTAAATCCTCTATTTTTTTCCTTAAGTCTCTATTTTATTTTATTGTTAAGATTTTATTTATTTATTTGACAGGCAGAGATCACAAGTAGGCAGGGAGGCAGGCAGAGAGAGAGGAGGAAGCAGGCTCCCCGCTGAGCAGAGAGCCCGATGCGGGGCTCGATCCCAGGACCCTGGGATCATGACCTGAGCCGAAGGCAGAGGCTTCAACCCACTGAGCCCCCCAGGTGCCCCTAAATCTCTATTTTAATGCCAGAAAATGAAGCATTTTCTTTCACGCAACACATGTTCTGGCGCCTCCCCTAATCTCCTCCCTCCTCTCCCATCCCCCACCCTACAGTCCCCCCCCACACACACTCCTGTTTTTTCAGTGAAAAGGCAAGGACATCTCTGGGTTTAGAAAGGGCTGTTCGTTTACAGAAACTTTGTCTTCTCTGGATAGCTCTGGGCCTTTTCCGAAGTGCACTGCTACCTGCCCCCGACCCTGTGGTCTGCTCAGTCTCTGTGTCCATTGCTGAACTGATCTCACAGCTAATTCAAAGAAGAGCCAGCCCAGGGTTGGCTAATGAAATAGTTTGCTTTTTTCCTATGACATGGCAAAACAGGTTTAATTCGTACTAATGAGTAGCTTAAAGCAATCCTGATTGGGAATTACAAGCTGGAATTTTTAGTCACAGGAAAATGAAGTATTTCACAAGCTACTTACTCTCATGAACAAAGCAAACCTCTCTTTTACTGAGTCTTTAATTCTTCAGTAAAATTCTCCAATTAAATGGGTGGGGACGTTTCGGAATGGCTCAGGCGGTAAAGGACATTGGTAAAGCCGTACCCATGCTGCAAGGCCCCAGGGGCTTATATAAATTAGACCCTTTCTGGACCATGAGGCTGACAGCAAAGTAACCTTTTAATTTGGAATTTCTCTCCTGGAAATGGTTAGGAGAGCCCCATATTAGAGAAACCAAAGCTTCTGATCTCTTTGAGATCTTCTGTTTCTCTCTTGGGTTTTTAAAGGGGAACTTAAAAGTTAACTTGACTCTGAACCAAACACTCTTGTTTAACATTAGTTTCATTCCCACAGAGTATCTTTCTGCATATACCACTGAGATCCTAACGCTTTTGGAGGGAGCCCTGTCCTCGTCGGCCAGAGCTTGGAGCTCCCCATGCAGGACACAGGGTCTGCTTTTCTATTTCCCGTGGCCTGTAGATCACATAACACGAAGACCTACAGCTTGGCTAGAACCGATTAGGGGCTGGGTGGGCCAGGAGAGGGGTGCTGTGGGAGGCTGGTGGGAAAACGGTGGAGGGAGGGTCTTGGGAGGAGGAAGGAAGCTGCAGGAAGCGTGTGGATCCCATTGTTTTGGGAAGGGCGGCTGTTAGCTGAGGGCAGGGGCTGATGGGAGCGATAGTGTTTGTTTCTGTCTGGACATGCGGTTGGTTTGAGCCACTCAGATTTCAGAACCGGAGGCCAGAAAACCGCCAGGGCCCTGAGTGAGCTAGCTGGCCAGGGCTTATCAGGGCCCTGGCTGCCCTGTGATTCGACGGCGACAGGAACGGAAGCAGAGCCGAGGCACAGAGGACACATCGGTCCCATCTGAACTCGGCTTCCAAAAGACATGCTTTTCAACGTCTTAAAAAGTTGGTGTGTTGACATGTGAGGTGTTAATATCACAAGACTCTGGAAGGCCACATGCAGTGAGACGGTGAGGAGCGTTCAAGTCCGTGCCTCTCCTGTGAGGTTTGCAACCAGGGGCTCGGGCCTGCCCCATGAATGCGCACGGCCTACCCACACTGCCCCAGCCACTGCTGGCGCTAGAAGCTCGTTGCACCTCTGGAAACTAGGGGAGGGTGTTCGGTTCAAACGGACAAACAGTTTTTCAGCACTGACTGTGCCAGGCGACGGTCATGCAGTAGCACTGGTCTCATGTCACAGACCATCGTGACTTTCTTCATTCAAATGAAGGACACCGCATATGTTTATCTCAAAGGTTCCTATATAGCTCGGAATTGTTGGGAATAGTCTTTAGAGTGTTTGAATGTTTTCAGTTATGGACAGTCTGTGTCCCCTGAGAAGATTAAGGCATTTTAGACAAAATCATGGGTCCTTTGTAGCCAGTCAGTAACAAAGTCAGGTGTCTTGTCAGAGAAGAATGAACCAAGCAAGGGGATAAATTTTGGGCACGTGACTGAGAATAGATTCTAATGTGCGTTTTGAAAAGGGCTTCCAACATTATTCTTAGCGCTTTGAGATCTTTGAGACGAGGGACCCCCCCAGGCGCCAGCCTGAAATGGCTTTGGGGGATGATAAACCCCGTGGTGGGGTTTTGCCCGCGGTGTTACATTGAAAGATTACACCGACAACTTAAGGTGTCTTAAGATTTTAAAAACATACTTAATATTTTATACCATTTCTTGAAATGTGTAGTAAAACCTAACCAAAAGCTTATTAAATGGTTTCATCCAAAACAATTCTACCAAGAAATCACAATTTTTTCCTAAAAGATGGTGCTGCCTGCACTTTATGTAGAAAATGCTATTTAGATGTATGTAAAGATGAGCTTTTGTCAGGAGTATCATTAACACACACAGAACACCGTCAGGCGTGTGCACAAGTGGTAGATGTCGGTTAGGAGAACCTTCTGGTCTTGGTGGGAAGTGATGGGTGGGGGTGCTGGGCAGCTTTCTGCCTCCTGCTATTTAAACTTGTGACAACATCCTTTATTTATCTGAAATGACCACCTGTGATGTCAGATACATTCATATTCAAACTTAATATGAATGGCGCATTTATATAAAAGGCGCATTATAAATTAATATATAAATTATATAAATATAATATATATAATATATATATAAATATATATATAATATATATAATATATAAATAATAATATAAATTAATATAAAAGGCGCATTCCATAATTAAATATAAGCAGCATGTTTTTTTTTTTAAATAGTCCTATCAACAGTGTTTATCAAGTGTGTTAGTATATGCATTCTCTCTTAAGCTTCCATAAACATTGGTTTCTAAATGTTAGCACTGGTTTTGAATTCAGATGGTTTCTAATTTTGTCTGTTAATGAGGCCCTGCCTTCTTAAAATCTAAGTGAAAATTTTATAAAAATGAAATGAAGTATTTGTACCAGTTACTTCCCCATTTACGAGAGTATGTTTTACATAAAACTTGTCCCAGGAGGGTTTCATGGGCCTGTGTCCTGTTTCACAAGGAGCTTTGCCTGGAAGGGCCCAGGGTTGGGATTTCATGCCCTGCTGTCACTGTCCTGAAACTCTTCATCATTTTTGAAAGAGGGGCCCCCAGCTTTGCGCAGTGGCAGTATCGTAGCCAATGAGGTTTATCTGAGGCGCGATTATTGCTAATTGAAAGAGGGGCCCCACATTTTCATCTCGCTTGGAGTCCTGCAAATTCCGTGGCCAGTACCGTGCCAGTCATGTGAGATGCTCCAGCAAAGGATGCAGGTGCTCTGGGATCACACACTTGGGGAACTGCCGCCCAGCCTATCCCTGTTCCTGAAGCTTCCCAACACACACCCCACAGTAGAGACTCTGGAAGGACCGAACTTTATTTAACTCAGCGTTTCCCAAATTTGTTTGGGCCACACAACTTTTGTTTTTATTTCTGCTGAAGATTACAAAGCCAGTGATACAGCCAAGGTGGCCTACTAGTGTATTTTCTGGAAATTGAAGGGATAGTGCTGTGTATCCTTCAAAAGCATCCCTCCAGCTCACCCGAAAATGTTAATTCCTTTACTCTGAGCAACTTCCCAAGACACAGAACTGCCCCCAAACTTTCCCTAAACAACAGTAACCAGGCCTGCTTTTACAGTCTTTGAAGGGACTTTGAAGGGACTGGTTAAGTATTCCTTAACCAGACTTGAGATAGTCGGGACTTTGGCTTTGAATTTTGTATTCAGAATATTTTCACTCACACACAGGTAATTTTTTGAGTATTCCCTTTCTTCAGATGTAGAATCAAATTACTGTTGTGGGTTTTTTTTTGGGGGGGGGGGGTGGTCCAATGCTGTACTGCAAATTCGAATTTCTAAGACAATGCCTTGTATTGTTCCAATGTGCCTGCCTTGTTTCTGAGACAAGGACACTCTCCAGGTGCACCGAAGATGGTTTCCTGCTCTTGGGGGCCCAGGAATAGGGGCCACGTCGTGCTCTGGGGCCAGAGAGAGTGTCAGTGACACGCTTTGCGCACAGGCAGAGTGAGTCTTAAAATCATGAGCTGCTTATGCCATTCTACATTTACGTATTCTGGTAGGAACTGAAAATAATGCTTCAGCCCACCTCATTACTGATCTGTAGAACACATTATAAATCAGAGATCCCCTAGAGACTGTCATTGCTTCTGCTCTGCACACAGACCTGGTGTACATTCTGGCCAGCAGCACAAAATATTTACATCCATTCCCCTGTGCCCCACCAGATATATAATGCCTTCTGGGCATGCTGGCCTCGAATAACAGGGCCAGCCACCTCCGCTCCTCCACTAGATACTTGGAAAATGGTCTTCTAAGACCCATGGTCTTAGAAGCAAATGGTATATATCAAAGTGTGGACTGCTGGCCTAAGGGTTTGTGCTTGTTCCAGAACACAGAGCACTGAAGTGAGGAAGTGAGGGTTCTTTAAGATTTTCCCAGGTGGCCCCCGAGAGCAAGGGCTTAACAATGCTCTCTTGCTTATTGCTATGCAAACACCAGCTTTCAGAGTTCTATCTATTTATGTACCAAATTCACTCATGCTGTAGTCAGGGTCAGGTAACAACGGTTATCTCTGAAGTTCATAAAATGGTAAAATTAAGAATTAATGTAGCGTGAGCGAAAGAGGTGAAGGCACACACTTTTAGTTATAAAATTAATGGGCCTGGGGATGAAAAGGACAGCATGAGGACTGTGGTCAGTAATACTGCAGTTACGTTTCCTGGTGACCCCACTCAAGGGGTGGGCACTGCCTAAGGTGTAGATGTGTTGAATCGCTACACTGTGCACCTCAAACTCATATACCATTGTATGTCAGCTGTTCTTCGGTGATAAAAATTTTTAAATTACTGTAGTTAGGGCCACTGCAATAGTAGTCAGGAGTTCAGAAAATCTTATAAAGTATTAAAAGTGCTTTGCAAATACACTCTTGTTAGCTTTATTGCCAAAATCAGGACTTCCCTTTCATAGCAATAAAATCCCCACCTGGTGTCAGGCAGTGATGATCTTACCTTACAGATTTATATCGCTAGTTCTCCATAAATGTCTTTGTGTCCCCAGCCAACTTTGAGGTTATTTAAGGACGAAGACAGCATTTTGTTCATATCGCGCTTCTCCGCAGGTGATCTGCAGACACTGGCTGCTCATCAGTTCTTTGATAATTAAGAGGACAGCCTGTCCCCGGCGACCTGGCTCATTTCCGTGTCTTTCGTTGCAGCCCTTTGTCATACACGACATGGAGACATTGTGTATGGCTGAGAAGACTCTGGTGGCCAAGTTGGTGGCCAACGGCATCCAGAACAAGGAGGCGGAAGTCCGCATCTTCCACTGCTGCCAGTGCACGTCTGTGGAGACCGTCACCGAGCTCACCGAGTTTGCCAAGTCCATCCCAGGCTTTGCCAACTTGGACTTAAACGATCAGGTCACTTTGCTGAAATACGGAGTTTATGAGGCCATATTTGCCATGCTGTCTTCTGTGATGAATAAAGATGGAATGCTGGTAGCATATGGAAACGGTTTTATAACACGTGAATTCCTGAAGAGCCTAAGGAAACCGTTTTGTGATATCATGGAACCTAAGTTTGATTTTGCAATGAAGTTCAACGCGCTGGAGCTGGATGACAGTGATATCTCCCTTTTTGTGGCTGCTATAATTTGCTGTGGAGGTAAGTCACTGACCAAATCTGCTGTCCCCTGCAGCCTCCTCTCCCAAAGGATGGCAGTACATCTGTCTGTGCGTGAGTGGCACACGGTGAGGCACGCACCAGCAGGCGGGAGGGCATCTGAGAGCCCCTGCGTCACCACCAAGGAGAATTAAGTGAGAATTATATCATACCGTATCATATTCTAGCATACGTTACTATAGTTAAATACATATTTGTACATTATATAAATGCGTTCCATTCATAACTATGTTATATACATAATATTCTATTTCTGATTATAATATAATCATCAAATATAATTTACTAGGTATAATGGTAACACAATTTTTATCTAATATATGTCTAATATCTAATACATATTAGATAAGATCATAATATATGGTGTATATTATTATTGTTATGTAATTCTACTATTATAGTATTCTATCCATATTACAGACAGTATTATGTGACGTGCCAGGCAGATGTTAGTACAGTTTATCTCACTATTGGTATATTCTGTTTCATAATGAAAAATGTCAGTCGCTAACTGGCAGTGTTTGCAGTTTGCTTTGCCAAAGGAAATGGATCCCAGTGAAGGAAAATCTGGGCCTCTCTGCAGGGAAGCTGGCTCTGCAGCTCCCAGAATTTTGGCTCAATGTCCTGTTCCTTTAAATAACCCTGTCCTGATATAAGAAGGTCATCCCTGTACTGTAAACTCAGCTGACCTTACCCAGTCTGGGGGAGACTGATGGGGCGACCACCACCCACTGCGAGAAACCGTGCTGTGCCCCGCAGGTGGCTTGACGTGCAGAGCTGAGGCCAGCCACAGCTGCCCGGACTGCGGAAGCTCCACAAGGCCTGTCCCTGCTACTATCCAGCTGCGCGTGGTCAGCTGGCACCCTTGTGCCCTGGCAAGCAATGGAAACTGTAGGGCAGTTTGATGTCAGCTATTCTTGTCCTCTGTATGCTCAAGATGTAGTGCTGTGGGTAAAAAGCAACGGCACGAACCTTTATAGGAGTAGGGCACAGTTCTCTAGAAGAAATTATAATCCTGTATCAGTCCTGGGGTGCCTGGGTGGCTCAGCGTCCAACTCTTGATTTCGGCTCAGATCATGAACTCAGGGTAGTGGGTCGAGCCCTGCATCAGGCCCTGCGCTGAGGTGGGAGCCTGCTTCAGATTCTCTCTCTCCCTCAGCCCTTTCCTGCCACGTGCGCTCTCTCACTCAAAAAAAATCATGGATCAATCCTATTTATAGAAAAGGATCAAGTGTGATACACATTAAACCTTACGAGGGGGGATTCACTTTCTGTTTCTTTTAATCTGTTTAAAAAGTGAGTAATTAGATTCATTTCACAACCAAAAAGCGCAACGAAAAAAATCCACATCCTTTGCAACGCTTTTAATGATCCTAGTAAGGACTGAGGCTTTAAAGAGAGCACTGCCTCTTGGACAGAGGGACAGGGATGGGGACGGGGACAGGGACAAGGTGGGTTCTGGACCCAAGGTAGGACGCGTGTTCTCGGGCTGTCCTGAGAGGTCCAGTGCCTGCGGTTGAGTGTCCCCAGGGAGGGCATGTGGTGTGCTCACTGACCTGCTGGCCCCAGATCTCAGGCCTCCCTGGGGCTCAGCAGCATCTGGTACAGCTGGCATCTGCCACTCACATGTTACTCCTCCGTCTATGCAGCTGACTCATATCGGAAGACTCATAGCATGCCTTCCCCTTACAGTGCGCTGCACCACAAAACCCAGTCCAACACAATCACACTCCTTCACACGGTTATGGAAAACTTGAAACCGAATATTTAGTTTTCACTAAAGAAGAATTATTTCACTTCATATTATGCAAAAACTGGTTGTTTTAATCATCATTGTAATATATGGTTACTCCCAATGTTTTAGGGTTTTTCCCCGTACCAGTGGTAATGAGATAAACCCAAAATGAAAGGGCCATACTGTAGAGTAGTTGGTCGATTTAAGGCAGTATACAAATATTTAGGACCAAGTATTTTGTCCCATCTACCCAACAGTCCCAGTGACTTTTATAGAATCAAGTTCTGTCTTCTAGCCGAGTCGACTTTATCGAAAGGTTGGAATAACAATGAAAGGCCACATAAATAGGAACGTTTGGTTTCCACGACCGATAAACAGTTATGGGTCATCAGTGGGGTGATTATCACAATCATCTCTTCTTTCTTTTGGGAATAGATCGTCCCGGCCTTCTAAACGTGGGACACATTGAAAAAATGCAGGAGGGCATTGTGCACGTGCTCAAACTTCACTTGCAGACCAACCACCCGGACAACATCTTTCTCTTCCCAAAACTCCTTCAGAAAATGGCAGACCTCCGGCAACTTGTCACTGAGCACGCGCAGCTCGTGCAGGTCATCAAAAAGACCGAGTCTGACGCCGCCCTGCACCCACTGCTGCAAGAAATCTACAGGGACATGTACTGATGAATTGAAGGTAAAACACCCAGGCCACGTGCCAAGGACTTCTAAAGTCAACAGCACTACAGATGGGAAACGGGAGCAACATCCGATTTGCACAAATTCCACCATTTTCACCTTAGAGAATGGGACGGATGAGCCTTAGGTAACCGGAACCCTAGACCACATTTCTTTCTTTTTCACACCAGTACTTCTGAAAGTGTGCAAAGTATTAAAATGGTGGGGACAGGTAGCTATAAGCAGTTCTTAGAAAATTAAGGGGAATAATGCCCAGTGGTTTGATTTTAACTCACCTGATGTTAATCAATGCAGATTTCTTGATATCACGGGAATAACATAGCGCTGAATTAACTGGTGATCTCGAAATATGTGGTCTGTCTTCTCCTTTTGCCACCTTTGGCTGTTATGCTCCCTTATCATTTTTAAACTAATCAGCACTTTTTAACTTTTATAATCCTATAAATCTAGATGAATCCAAAGGTTAAGTTTTTTTTTTTTTTTAAAAAGCAGCAAAATATTTATTGGAAAGGCCTTAATTCTGCTTCCTGAATTTGAAGACAGACAACATGCTGTTTCTTAATCATAGGATTTAAAATTTCAAAGGATCATTTGATAAGCTATCCAAACACTGCAGTCAGTTGGTTTTCACTGTGTTCATGGTTGTGACTTAGGTGGAAGGGCCTGTTTGCAGGTGTATGTAGACGATCCCAGAAAGCCGCATCTCGAGACTCCCCCTGGAATCGATTCTCTGCCTGCTTTGAGCTGGCGTCGGGGCAGCAGGAACAAGACAAACGGGAAGTGTGTCAGCTCTCCGTCCCTCTGACCTGTTCCCTATCAAATGGGAACCAACCGAGTCAGGTTGTTTGGGGGCCATGATAGCATTTTGGGGGGCAAACTGACAACTTGCTTGTCAGTGTTCCTCTGGGCCCCGTGTGTCAAGGCAGCTCCTTGGTCTTTTCATGTGTTGCTTTCTAAAGTACGCAGCTTTATTTTTTTAACTCTTGGTGGCAGTAGCTGCACCCAAGCGTAGAAGGTGAGGCAAACAGGACTTTAGAGCATGGGCCCTGGGGGAACCATGTGGAGAATGAGGGGGGCAGACACAGCGTCCTTCATGGGGCAGTTTTCTGATTACATATGGAAGGTAGCTTTCCTAACATCCGAAATACTTGTTTCAACCTAAACCCCGGTATGGTTATGAAAGCAATGTTCTTCGTGGTTCTCGCCCAGAGCATATGGATCTAGAAAGACTCTCTCTTTTTGTCCACCATAGTACATAAATGTTCTGTGAGGGGATCTGCAGCTGCCCTGCCCTCCAGGCCAGCCAGGCCTGAGCCTGCCAGAGCTTGAAGTGGAAACTGGAGAGGAGGGGTGCGGGGGACCCCCCTGGCCACCTGCCTATGACCCCCTGCCTCCTGGCAGCTCTTAGGACTTGCTGGTGCCATTGGCGCCCCTCCCCCTCCATCTCTAGAAAACTTATCTTTGTAAGGTCAGGTCACTCTACTACTTGCTGTCGAGGAATGATTAGGATTGAGATTGATCAAGATCCCAAGGTCAGCATCCTGGAAATGCGAGAGGAGAGAGAATGATAAAACTGTGAGGTTTCAACTAGAAAAGGCAAATGTGACAACAGGCACATCCTTCTCAAAATTAAACCTTAGTGGTAGTTTTCATCTTTATTTTGCTGAGAGGCCCACTCAGAGGATCCGTTGGAAGCAAATAGAAGTATTTCCACGTATACATGACACCCGTCAAGAGGTCACCCAAAGTCAGAGGGCAGGGCTGTGCGGGCGTTCCTCCTTAAGACAAGGCCCCCTGGGCCGTTGCTGCATCTGTGTCGCCTCCATCGTCCACTGGCCTTTCTTCTCAAATGCCCCACGTGGAGGCCATTCATAGACATGGCCTCAGAAAGGGGCCCTCGAGATTCAGGCTTTCATGAAAGTCACTCACTCATGGTTCTGTTTTCATAAAACTTACTTTTAAAAAAGCTTCTTATTTCGTGCATTCTGCTACCGAAGGCATGGGTTCTGCGTTCCTAGTGTCAGCATTTGGCTCTCTTGGGGCCCAGCTAGACACCCAGAGGCACTCCCGGTGAGGCCACAAAGGAGGCTGCAGAGACTGCGGCTCGAAAGTCACTTAAATTTGTTCACTGGTACAGATAGGAAGAAAATTACAGACAGTCACGGATTGCCATGCAGAATGTTCAGGCCACCTAATCAAAGATTTCTCAGACCAGATTTGTCAGATATGGACAGATTATTCACCAATTCAAAATACTGTCGCATTTCCAGTAGGGGCTCGTTAAAGCACATTTATTGCCTGCTGGGTTTTAGCAGACGTCAGCATGAAGTGGGGTAGATCTGACAGAACAGGTTTGAGAAGCCTCAGACCAGGGCACGGAGCCCCTCCTCTGCTGGGGAACTCGGCACGTGATGCAGCTCCCCATGCCACCACCTTGACACCCTTAGACAAGTCACTGTCTGTAGCCACAAGTGCCAAATGCCTCAGAAACCACAAAATTACCAACACCCTTTGTCTGTAGGCCTGACAAGGACAATTCCTGAACCCAGCAGCCAGCTCCAGCTTGGGAGCCGGCCTGGCCCTCTCTCCCTAGTCCCACAGCGTCCCTCCCCTTTGTCCTCCTGGGCACTTCCAGCTGGGTGTCCCACACACAGAATCCTGCCCCTGCCATGCCGAGGGCTGTGCACGCCAGTGGCCGTTTGGGGGAAGCCCAGCATCTTCCAAAATCAGGATGCAAGCGAATGTACCAGCACGAGCAGGAGGCAGGGACAGTCTGGGAATCTTCAGAGTACCAGTGAGCTGCTGCTTTCTTCCCACATTGCTCTCGAGTTTCCCTGTGGCCTTGTAACTCTCAGATGAGATGCACTCCAGGCATCTCCCTGAACAGCAGGTGTACATATATCAAACAGAATGTGAAGTCCAAGAGAAGAACCGTGGTGCACAGTGCATTCAGGAATGCCTGCAAGAGCTATTTTAAAGAGACTCTTCATTTTAAGAACAAGAATATATCTTTCTGCATTTTGGATGCGTTTCTTATACTGGGCCAGCTGAAACTCTAAGGAAACAAACAGCCTCAAGGATCGTGTGGGGGTTCCAGAGACAGGGCAGCATCCTAAGATCTGGGCAGAAGCTCAAGCAAGGCACAAGTAGAATCCTTTGTTTAATGTGTGATGATAAGTAAACTATTAATTTAGCAACTACTGTTTCCCCAAATCTATAGCATAACAGCTACCTCAATACAGTATATCTAAAGGCACAGTTAAAATTAAGGTACATGAAACACTCGGGGTCCTTTTGCAGCACCTATAGTCAGATCATTTATGAGTAAGATTCCAAAGTTACTCACCTTTGCTTGATTGCACACTGGGAGGTGGAAAGTCATGTGACTCCTTAAAGGCACTTTGATGGTTTAAAGAGTGCCTCCAAGATACACACGTGCAGAAGCTGCTGCCCCAGTTTGGTGGCCCTGAGGTGGAGCATGACCTGGGTGAAGAAGTGGGAACAGTCACTGGCCACAGTGACCCGCCCTGCTCCTCAGTTGTAGCTGCTGGCCGCGGCAGCTGGCTCAGGGAAAGACCCTGCCGGATGAGGCTGGAAGCAGATGCCTCTGGGCCGACTTAACTGGGAGTGACTGTCCAAGGTGCACCTGGGCCTCTGTGCTGCTCTGGGCACTTCCTGCCTCCTCCTCGCTTCTTCAAACCACCAAACACCTTAGATACCTTAGATACCTAGCCACTGCATACTGATGGTTGTGGTTTTTTGTTTTTTTGTCTCTACCCAGTGGCCACACCCGTCTCCGGAATGTCTGACAAAAGCCCGTTTAGAGAGGGGTGCGCTGTTTCAACCAACCTGCACTGCAGGTGTTCCTGGAGGGGGGACTTGCTTAAAGCCTTTAAGTTCACAGCTGTGGTTCCATTCAGGAGGGCAAGGACATCCCACTGTGGAAGTCGCCAGCTACGATCAGTGCGACCCACTGAGAGCTTACTGATTATTAACAAGTGTCCGTGGAAGCTTTTTCCCATGTACCGAGTCTTCACAGCGTTGGCACAGCCCGGCACCGGGTGGCTCCAGAGCCAGGCCCCTTGTGCTTGTTCTCCCCTTAAATGTGGCCCTGCTTCTTGGAACTCTTGGTCCAAGCTGATTTATAGGGTTCCCCTGGGATTAAGGATTCTTGCCAGGCTCCAAAGGTTGCAGCCTATGTTTTTTTGCTGGGATGTCAATATATATACATATATTATATATATTTAGGTGCCATTTTAATAGAATTCAGGAAAATGGTCATTGACCTCCAGCCTGTGACACGCACCAGAGTAAGAACAAAGGCAGGGAACTTTCGTCTGACTCAGGAGACGAGATCTATTAATTTCTCTGGTAACCACAATGCAAATTAGAGGTGATTTTGAAAGTTTTAGAAGAAGAAAAAAAAGACAATGAACCTTCATGTGTCAGTTTAAGGAATTAGAGAGTTCACTCTGTTATGCTGTTTTTGTGCAGTGCAGCTCGGTGTCTTAATACTTCCACGGAGTGGGCTGAGGCTTGTAAAGGCTTTGGGGGTGGCCCACGTATCAGGACAGCAAAGGGAGAGGCTGGCGGGCAGGGTGCGGTCTGAGCTGCCCTTACAGCATGAGGCCTGGGACGCCTTCTCAGGTCTCGTGTGGGGCTCTCAGCGGACCATTTGCTTCTTGACATGTCAGTCTGAGATAAGGACAAGTGTCACCGTGCACTACCCTACCTCAGCAAGGTGGGGGGCCATGCAATGTGGCCCAGCTGAAATACATACAGAAGGAATTCCTTGCCAAACAGAACAGACTAACCTGCACCCACGTTCAAAGTCACATCTTGATTGAAGCAATCAGGAACATCAAGGACTCCAGTGGCCCACTAGCTGTTCAGTGCATTATCTGCCAAAATGAAAGAAAAAAAACTAATTTTTTTTTTTTTTTTTTAATGTCAGAGATAGGGTTAAGACCTGGATCAGGTTTTTTAATTTGTTTTCTAGTTCAGGTCAGGTGTGAAGAACTTCCCCAAGTGCTTCTCCAGAGAAGGGAATATACTAGCCTCCTCCTCCCGTACCCTTCTCCCCACACCCAACATCCAAACTTCCTTAATTCGTTAATTCAACAGACTGCAGCATTGTGCAGACCAGCACAGGGACCCGCCCCCCTCCGTGAGCCACCCACCCAGGTGAGCCCCGAGGGGAGGGCTCTGGGCCTGGAGGGGTCCTCCAGCCTCAGCATGGCCTTCTCAGGGCAGGGAGGTCAAGCTTCAGGCCTTGAAGATAAGCGAGTGACCAATCTTTCCAAAGTAAAATCATTCACTTTTGGAAACTATCTTCTCTTAAAAAGTACAGTCTGCCTTTTTTTCAGGCCTAAAAACAAACTAATAAAAAATTTTAAAATTACCTCACAATAGATGAATGCCACTCAGTACCCTTTCCAGTAAGGTCACAGTATTTGCGTTTGAGCACTATTTTTCCTACACTGTATGGTACATAGTACTATTTGTGGCTTTATCTTAAATACTAGGATTCAGGTTTAAGTAAAAGTTTAGTATAAATATTTTACTTATAATCATGCATCTAGTAACAAAGACTTGGATTCTTTTGAAATCAGTATTAGTTGACATATACTCTTAGTAGCCTAGCTCTTGGAACCTACCAGAAACACAAAGGATGCTGGAATATAACTGACATACGAGCGCGCACACACACACAGCTTTTTGTCTCTCCCAAGCCATGCAGTTTATTTCCCTGTATAAATCTGTTCCCCTCATCATGCCCACATGCAAGCACAAGCGAGTCTGTCCTCACTGTCTCTCCCGGCAAGGGGGCCAGAGACCCAGGTCCAGAGTCACTTACTGCCCCCAGCAGTATCCTGATGAAGACCTGAACTATTCCTGGGCGTGGGTTGCAGTCTGCTCTTCAGGGAATTACTACTACCTGTGGGTTATTACCAAAGTACTCGGGCAATCCAAAATCTCCGAATGGGATATTTGCACTACTGGTTCTTTGGCAACACCCGGATGGCCCAGCCTAAAGCATATAATAGAAACCACAGACCCCGTGAGTCCCCCTGGGTCATTCTCAGTATCTCAGCAGAACTTCTTGATGTCCACAGGGCCGTGGTGCTGAGAGCAACTGACTAACACGTCAGAACATTAGATGGGTACAGATTTCCAAAGCAAGACTGATCTTGGTTTCTTGGTGTGTTTATCGTTACCATTCTTTGGTACTTTATACTCTCCAAGTCTTCAGGGGCTGGTAGACCCCTTGTCTTCGTATTAACAGGAGCAGTTCCAAGGGAGATCTTTTAGAGCAGGTTCTGGGGGCCTCTCTGGGTCTTGGCGGAGAGGGCATCCAGGGCCTCAGGGAGCAGGGGTGTGCACAGAAGAGCAAATGGAATCTTCCAAGTCACATTAACCAATAGCAGTTCCAAGCAATTAGAAAATGACTGTAACTTTTTAATTTTTAAAAAAATCTTCAGTCTTATTCTGTTTCCTGCTAGGAGATTGGACTGATCACGTATGCTGATTTATATACTGAATTTATGGGAATGTACAGGTTTGGAATGTCCTACTGTAAGACTGATGAATGTAAGGATTTAATTTCAGGGTACAGCGTTGCCTTAATGGTTTTTAAAAATAAAACTATTTTTTAAAATTTGTTGGTGAGTTCTGAGTGATGTCATGAGATGAATGTTTAGTTTGAAAGTCCCCGGCTATAGCATCTGCCCTCAGCCCAGAGCAGCCCGCACCCCACTCCCCCATGGGTCTTCACCTCTAGTCCTTTTATCCTCTGGCGCACAGAACAGACCTAGGACAGTGTGGCCCCAGGATGACAGCCATTCGTCTCAAGTAATGTGACGCAGGGGAAGCATCTGAAAATAAAACCCAGTGCACCCATCAGCCAATAAAAGCTCTTTATTCATTCTCTTCTCAAACCCACTGTCTGGCATCCCCCAGGACAGTGTCAGCGGGCCTTCAGGTAGTTAAAGATAGAACAGGGGCGAAGATAGAACAGCTCCGGCCCTCTGAGAACCGGCAGAGCCAAACGCACCCTTTAGTGTGTTCCCCATGGCGAAGGTGGGGGCCACGGGGCAGGGGTGCCCGTGGAGGGACGAGTGCCCTGGGGCCGCTACAGGAGCCTGCAGAGCTGTGCGGAGTTCCCTGTGGAGAAGGGCAAGCCGGCACCTCAAGTCGTGAGCCTCTGTGTGTGTGAAGGGAAGGCAGGGGAGGCACTGCTCTGCCTTGGACTGGGCCTGGGCCTGGGGCCGGAGCCAGAGCCTGCGGGACAGACAGGACAGAAGAGGCTTCATGTGGCAACACCCCGGCCCCCGACCCACGCCAGGTCTGGAGCGCCAAGGAGAACATCTGCCTCGCAAATGTATCTGGGGAAGGATTACTTTTCAAAACATTAACTGGCTCTCTGGGTTTTTAATTACGGATCTAACGCATGGTCAAGATTTAAAACGTTTTCCAAGCACCACGAGGATGTGAAGTAAAACTCCACTGCCCCCGGACCCCCGGTTGCATCTGCCGCTCCCCCACAGCTCAGGCACCTTCCCACAGGCCACTTCGCTGTGAACCATCCCACTGAGTGAGGTCTTCCCTGCGTGACCACTCACTTCCTTGGACGGAGAAAGCAAGAGTCCCCATCCAGCTGTTCCGCCTCTGCATGAGCACAGACAGCACAACCCCCCAGCGTGACCAGAGGGCCTCCCCATACTGGACCAGGGCAGTGGGCTTTGTCCCTTCACTCCAGTGTGCTCGGGGCCAGGCGGAGCAGCATGTTACCTGGAGGCAGCTCCTGGATCTGACGAAATCATGCGAAGGGCATAAAGGCCCCTCCAGGTCTGTCGCCTGTAAGCAGGAGCCAGGGGATGACCCTGCGGGAAGGCCTAGAGCCCTCAGGTCTGGGAGGAGAGCCAAAGGGCCAGCAGGCCTAGCCCTGGCCTCCCATTGTGCCAGTTCTGAACCATTCCTCAGTTCCTGCCCTGCAGTCTCAGCTTGGAGAGGGCTCTGTATGGGGTTGGGTCTGCGGGATGTCTGGTCCAAGGTCTGCCTTTTGAGTGCCTTCTCTGCGTCTCCCAGTCACCTTCCTGGGGCAGGCTGGGCCCCAGCTCACTCCAGTTGCACACACTGCTCCTGCCTGTCCCAGAACAAGGCTGGGCACGGCGGCTCCCAGCTCAGCCCCAGAGCTCTGTGCAAGGTGCTCTTGCCAACCCGGCATCCGGCGCACTCATGTCCGAGAGCCAGGCTGGCTGACTGGCCTCTTTGATGGAGCTCTCCTTTTCTCCAAGTCTTGCCGGATTTCCTGAGGGAAGGCGTCCATGTTCTCCTGGACACAGGGCAGGCAAAACCTCTTGGAGTAGAATAAACTGCATTCCTGAAAGAGGACAGGGGAAGGACAGGGACTAAGTACCACAGAGCGGGGGGGTGTGCGACTTCTCCCAGAGGCCAGTCCTTCACCACGTATTGGGGGCAGGGGGCGCAGGGCAGGGGCAGCTGTATCAGGGAGGTGGCGGCCAAGGCCAGAACGCAGGAGGGAGAGCAGGGCCCGGGGACTAGCCAGCCACCTCCAAGAATGCGGTCATCACCTAAGACTAAAAGAGACAATGGAAGGCCTCCAGGGAGGAGGAAGCAGGCAAGGCGTCCCCACCAGCCCCTGCAAGCAGTGGGGGGTGGGGGGGGGTCCTGAGCATGTGGGAATCACCCTGTGAGACTGGTGAAGATGTGGGGAAGAACAAGGCAAGCAGGCCTGGGTCAACCCAGGTGGGAGGGCCTGGATGGCGCAGACACTCTCTGGGGACTACCGTGCTCCACCACAGGTGACGTGGAAACAATGAGAAGATGGAACCCGGGCCACACCTAACCTGTCAGAGATCCTAGATCCTTCCCTCTCCTGGTTATCCCAGCAGTGCGACAGGTGCTTGGTGCCCACCGGTGCTGGGCGCAGCTCCACAGACCAAAACGGCCACCAGCGAGCGGCTGGTCTGGGCCGGAGGCTGGATCTGTCCAACCGCGGCCACTGTCCCCTGCACCCACCCTCTGCCACGCAACCCCTAGGATTCACCGCCCAGGGCCCCGTCCAAAGACTGCCTTCCCGGCCCCTTCTGCAACTGGCTGTGCTGTGCTGTGAGAATGGCAGTGGCACCTGCTCTGGACGCTTACACATACGAAAAGTAAGTGAAGACTGTCTTAGCCAAGCCACGTACTTTGGGGGTCTCTTTGCTGCAGCAGCTCAGGGTGTGCCTCAGCTAAGACAAGGCTGTTCTCCCTGTAGTACTCAGAGGAAAGCTGTTCCCACGTGAGAGAGGGGACTTCGCCACCAACCAAGCACTTGTTCCAAGAACACAGGGGACCTCGGATACCACACAGGGCACCCTCTCCTCCGCTCACCAAGTGCAGCCCAAATGTGTGAGTGTGGCGTTCAAGGCTTCACCCACACCGGCCCAACTCCCCTTTCCAGTCTTCATTTCCCAGCTGCTTCTCTCCGGCTGAGTCCTCACATGCCACCCCGTGTCCTGGAACATGCAGGCCTCTGCCTTGCCAAGGCTTCGTCTCTCCCCATCAAATCGCATCCCCCCGACCCTTCAGGGACAGAGGCGGGTGTTTCAGCCTGGTCTGTGAGGCAGCAGCCTTGTCCACACTCTGCCCCCCAGCCGAGTGCCCAGGGACCACCCCGGCCTGTCACCCGGGTTACAGGGGCCACAGCACTCAGCCCCAGGGCTCCGCCTCCACCCGCCCCTGGGCTGTCCAATGAGAGGCTCACGACCCTGGTGTCCTGGGCCTACTTGGCCAATCGAACCTCCGCGTCCCCACCGATGAGACGGGAGCAATGCTGCCTTGCACAGAAGGGTTTGGGGCAGGACCGAAGGAATCTGCCCTGGGAAAACGGGCCCCAAGCACAGGCCCTGACCCACAACAACTGCTCACGTAAGCACAGTTCCTTCCTCTGGACAAGTAGGAAGAAGGTCACCCTCCCAAGGAGAGAAGCACAATGGCCACTGGCATGGCTGGGAGAGGGAGAAGCGTCAGCAGCCACTGCTTAGCCAACACCGAGACCGGCCGCGCAGCTCCCGCCCACCCCTCTGCCTGTCTGCGCACCTCGCTGGCCGCAGGACTGCTCCATCATGAGCCGGGCCAGCTGGCCTCCAAGAACCCCCGCTCCCACCACGACGGGGCAGGGCGCCCAGGATCACGGCCACAAGGGGAGGCTGACGCTCACACTGTCCTCGGGGAAGGCTCACCCGTCACCTTTCCCACGATCAAGGGCGGGTCCCAGCCCCGGGGAGAGGGGGGGAGGGAAGGAGAGGCAGCCGCAGCCCCGCAGCCCACACCGCGTACCCACCGGGCCCACGCACACCAGCCGGCTGCACACACTGCACTTGGAGCCGAGCACCAGGAACCTGTGCTTGTCTGAGGCGAACGGGTCCTTCATGACGTAACTCTCCTCCAGGAGGCTGCGGGACAGTGCGGGCGCCGGGGTCAGACCCGCCGCACCTCTGCCGAGGGAAGCCCGGCAGCGGCACGGAATGGACCTCCCCAGAGCCCGCACCCCTGGGGGGGTCACGAGCGGAGGGCCAGTCCCCCCGTGCCCCCGAGAGGGAGCAGAAAGGCCAGCCGCGGGGGGCGGGCTGGAACCCGAGCCGCAGCCGCAGCGTGGGGAGCCGCTCCTGGCGGCGGGCAGGCCGGCGGCGGCAGCGCAGGGCCCCGAGCCCTCTCCACCGCTGGGGCGCGCGCAGGGAGCGCCGCCTCCGGCTCCGCTCTCGGGGCCCTGGCGCACGCACGGAGAACCGGGCGCCTTAGTCGCTGCCCGCGGCGCCGGCCGCACCCGCACGGCGGAGGCGCACAGCGTCTGCGAGGACACCCGGTCCGGGTCAGCAGAGGAAGCCGCCCGGAAGCCAGCCTTGGCGCCTGCCACCAGGCCCGTGGCAGCGGCGCGCGGGGTGGGCAGCGCGCTGGCCGCCCGCCCCACGGCGCGGCCTCCCAGGAGGGCAGGTCCGAGGTCAAGACCAAGCCCCAGCACGCAGCGGCTGGCGCCAGGCTGACTCCGGGCAGATCCACGGGCAGCGGGACCAGGGCCAGGCGCCTCAGAGCGAGAGGGCAGCAAGGCTCCCCACTGACGAGGTCCGCGAGGGAGCGGACGAGCGGCGACCCGGCCCGGCCCCACGGAAGAGGCCGCGGCGGACCCCGCCCCGGCCGGAAGCACGACGCTCCCCGCCGGCCGCCGCAGCACGTGCTGCTCCCCGCGCGGGGCGCGGACCACGGGCCCGGAGCTTCTGGAGGAGCCTTGCCCCGCGCCTCGGCAGGTCACGCCTGCCGCGTCCAGAGCCCAGGCGCGGTGGGGCGACGACGCGACACCGCAGCCAGCGCCACACCGGGCGCCCCGCCCCCCCAAGGCCGGCCCAGCGCGCGGGAAGCGGGACTCACACGACGGCGCGGGCGTCGGGGGGCGCCGAGCCCACGTAGCTGTAGGGAGCGGTCAGCGCGCAGAGCCCGCACGAGAACACGCCCGCGGCGCGGCGCCCCGCCTCCGCCTCCATCTGCGGGCTCCGGAGACGGCCAGCTCCGACCCGCGGGCCGACGGCGCCCCGCGCACACCGGGCCCGTCAAGGGCGCGGCGGGCGCGGCCGACTCCCACCGCAGCGGCGCCGAGGCCGGGCCGGCCGGGGCCTCGAACCAGCGGGCCCGACCGCGGCCGCCGCCGCTCGCTCGCCGCGACAGCCCGGGCGGCTCCTCTCGCGCCTCCGCGCGGCCGACGGGCCCCGCCGCGCTTTCGCTCCCGCCGCGGCGCTGCGCACGGCCCGAGCCGGAAGCGGCCTGCGGCGGCGTCTCGGGCGGGGACGCTCTGAGGAGGCCGAGGTCAGCGAGCGCGTCTGTGCGAGCGCGCCCCCGCCGCGCGCCGGGCCGCCGTCCGCGAAGCGCCGGGCCGCGCCGGGCGCTCACGACGTTCGGGGCCGGGCCTGGCGGCCCCACGGCCCGCCGCTCTCCGGCTCCACCCCGGCGACAGCGGGGCTTCCGGCCGCGAGCGCGCACGCGCAGGCCGGCCCCTGGGCCCGCTCCGGGCTCCGCCGCTCTCCCTCGCGCTCTCCCGGGGCTTCTGGCCGGCAGCGGCCCTGTCCCACCGCGGTGTCACCCGCGACCTCCACCGGAGCCTCAGTTCGCCGGACGGCCGCGCACCTCCCGGGCTGCTGCAGGACCTTGGCAACCTGGGCTCCTCCGCATCTACCGCCCAACCGCGGGCAACACCGCCCCGCAACGCCAGCTGGAAGCGCCGCCGGGAACGACGCGGCGCACGACCCGCGGCGCCTGCGCGACTCCGCCTCCCGGCGGCTACGTACGGCGCAGGCGCGAGCCCGCCCCCAGCCCGCCCCCAGCCCGCCCCGGGGCTTTCTGGAGAACTTCCACCTCTGCTGCTCTGGGTCGGAAAGGGAAGGTCACGCCCTCCTCCTGACTGAGCCGTGCCCCTGGACCGACGCTGGTGACCGTTCTGAGGCTCTCCGATGCTTCTTGGATTTTCCACCCGCCCTCGAAGAATCCAGGCGGCCGCAGCGCGTCCAGCGTCCTCTCGCTACACACTTGCCTGGACGGGAGCGCCTGAACCCAGATCCCTAACTCCCTGTCCCCACACCCCCTTTAAAATGTGAGTCCCGGACCCCAGGCCTGGGCGAGCGCCACGGTCAAGACTGTCAGTGTCCACCCCAGGCAGCAGCCAAGACAGGATCAAAGGGAGCCCTGTTCTTCCCCGTGGACACGGTAAAGCAGTGCGCACGTCGGACATGTCCATGAGCTACCCCAAGTGTGGCCAGGGATGCCGGTGGCGATCTGAGCCCCAACGACCCGGCCCTCCGGAGCCTGCCCAGCTTCAGCTTCCGTAGGGCCCTCGGGCCCACGGGGTCCCATGCCCCAGCCTCAGACCCGCTCTTCCCTCGTGCCTCCCCAACGTGCCCGTCTCCAGGCCCCTCTGCTGCTAGGTATGCAAGCACTGTGCGACCCCTGAAGCCACCAGGCCTGGGGCTGGGCCTTCTTCCTTTGGGCAATTGAGAATTAAGGAAGATACAAGACATTTCTGGGAATAACACCAATTCCGGGACGTGAACCACGGGGAGCGCTGAGGAAACACTCAGATTTTCTTACTAGCAGATAGGACCTCTGGGTGTTTCCAGCAAGAGCATTCCTTGGATCACAGCCACGATTATAAACTGCGGACTTTATTTGCTGTGTCTGCCCACAGATGGACCATCTGGATGAAGCTTTTCATGTACGACCGGTAACCACTCAGATACATGACCTTGTCTCTAGAATACTGTTCAAGCCCTAAGACAGGCTACACAAGTTAGAAGATGGACTACGAGAGCTACGGGAAATACTGAAAGAGCAAATCACTCTCTTTGGTAGAAAATAAAGTTAATTTTGAATTGGAGCTCTCTACCATTTGTAATATAAGAAGAAAACCAATCCAAAGGATGGGCGGTATCTCAAAATATTTTTTAATCCACTGAGCCACCCAGGTGCCCCCTCAAAATATTTTTTAAATGGTTTCCCAAGAAACCACATGTTTACAGATAAAAAGAGAAGGACATGTGGGTGGCTCAGTGAGTTAATCTCTGTCTTCCACTCAGGTCATGATCCATCCTGGGATCTAGGCCTGCTTCCTGCTCCGTGCTCAACGGGGATTCTGCTTCTCCCTCTGTCCCTTCTCTCTCTCTCTCTTTCAACTCAATAACATCCTAAAAAAGAAAAGAAAATCCAAATCTGACCTTCAGGCACTCTTGTGTGAGTGGCATGGAAAGCACATGTGCGTGTCTGTGAGACATTCCAGCACAGCTCAGGACCACAGGGCCACTGAGTGAGTAACAAGGGCTTGGGACAAAGTTGTTCCCAGCTGCTTGGGTTGACCCCTTCACTGGCTCTCTATGGGGAAGGCAGGATCCATTTTTACATACACCCCTCACACAGAAATCATGGCAAGTCTCACAGGAGAAATCTCACATTTTGGGACAAAGTTGTTCCCAGCTGCTTGAGTTGTCCGCCTTCACTGGCTCTCCATGGGGAAGGCAGGATCCACCTGTACATACACCCCTCACGCAAAAATCACAGCAAGTCTCACAGGAGCTATCTCACATTTAATTCCGATAAAGCTTAAAGTGGCATCTACATAAGTGAACATGCTTCTGAGCAGAACTGTAAGAGTTGCGAGCCATATTGCTCTTACACAATGAACCACATTTTCTTTATTATTTTGTAGTATTCCACCATGCTGTAAATTGCCCAAAGCCCAACACCTGGATGCACAAATTCTTACAGTCAATATACAGAACACTTATTATCTATCGGTGTGAACCCACTCCTCCCCACAAACACACACACACATACACACACCCTTTTTGTTGTTGAACAAAATTCATGTCTACTGGCCGGAAAAAGCTATTACATTTCACAGCATTAACTAGCAGTAGCCCTCAGGAGTAGATGGGAAGCTCAGTCTTCCGACCCTCAGATCCCAGCCCGAGAATCAAAAGCAAAAAGACGGATCCTGATCTCGGCACAAAGTCCCTCCACCCCTGGCCCAGCTGGATGGGTGGGGGGTGGGCTGGGGGTGTGGAGAAGGCAGCGGGCTGAGAGGCGTTTCCATGCTCTGCTCTGCAAGGGGATCCCCAAGAGCAACTGAGGAACCCACAAACTCCTGACACCTAGCCCCGAGGGACACAGTTGCAGAATGAAAATGCTCTACCCTAGGGAAGTAGAGTGGGGACCCTTTAGAGCTCCCTACCCAACACCAGGTCTCTACTACTCTAAACATCTATGGGCTCCACGAACAATGAGTATCACTCTAGAGGGAAATCGGCCCTGGGCTCCCATGTTGCAGACATGCCCTGAATCCTAAAACTCAGGAGTAGAGTCCAAAGGTGGAGACACTTCAGAATGTAGGGGTGTGCATTGTGCAGGACATGGGAAGGGAGCACTGCTGAGCCATTGAACATTCCTAACATTCAGAGAACCAGCACCGGGGCAGGGGTGGCTCTCTTGCCTGTGGGTCTTGACCCTGTCACTCATCACACAACAAGGTAAACCATTTTCTTCCCCTTGATGTTTCTGGT
>NC_081562.1:3241820-3252752 GCF_022355385.1 Mustela nigripes | reverse complement strand
AGAAGGCAGCCATTGCAAGGAAGGGAGATGGCCCTTACTGAGAAGCGATCATGCTGCCACCCTGAGCTTGGCCGTGGGGCTCCAGAACTGTGAGAAATAAGTCCTTGCTGTTCAGACAGTGCCCCCACTCCGCTCCCCTCCGTGGTATTTTGTTTTATCAGTCTGAGCTAAGACAACCGGAAAGGTCAGGGCTGAAAACTCAGATTGGGGTCATAGGAGGCATATAGGGAGGAGGCCAAGATGGAGAAGACAGACAGACTCTGGCCGCTTCCGTACTTAGTGGTGAGGCAGACAGAGACAGGCAGTGGGGTGGGAGGGAAAGCAGGAGGGTATGGTGTCTTGAAAGCCAAAGGAAGGGGGATTTCATCAAAGGAGCAGCTTGGTCTGCTGGGTCAGAGCAGATGAAGATTGGACGAGGAGGTGCTAGAGGTGGCCAAGGCAACGATGGGGTTTGGAGTAGGAAGGCCTTTACTGTCCTTGACAAGTGCAAGTTCAGTGTTCTGGTTGTGAGAACCACATAAAACTCTGGGAAGTTTTGCAGACTTGGTAGAGCAAGGAAGTCAGACGGTAGGCAGAGGGGAATGGTAGTATTATAAAAGATCTAGATATCCAAAAAGATAGAAGAATAACCAGAAAAGATTAAAATAGCGCCCCCACGTGGTACTCACAGACAAGTAAGGGGACAGCACTATGGGGGCAGTGCAAGGCCTCAGGGTACCCTTGAAAAGAGAATCTTCAGTACTGGGGGTGGAGGCACCCATTGATCTGAATTCCGTTTTTCCTCCCGTCTCTGGTTTCTTTTGCGTTTACATTGGAATCAGTTCCTGAGCATATATTAGTTGCATATTAATCAGCATTACCTAATGGGATCATGTAGCAGATTTTCTTCTCCAGGCTCCAGTAGTGAGCGCCATTCAGTTTGATTTAACTCCAAAAAACGACCTCCAGGCATGTGTGCTGGGCAAGGCTTAAGATGGCACCCTGAAGAGCTTGAAAGTGGTAGCTGCTCTAGGGTTCCCCTGCCTCCCAAGGGACTCTACAGTTGAGTCCCCAACAGGGCCCCCAGCAGGGAGGAGTCCCCTGGCAGGGGTGGAGCGCCCTCGGGCCCTGTGGCCCAGGCTAGGTGTCTGATGGGGGGGTGCGCGCTCCCACTGCGGCGGACCCTTCCAGCCCAACCCCTGCGCGGCAGGCGCGGACCTCCTTAGAGCGCCCCGGGGCGGGGCCGGCGCCGCTGGCCAGTGAGCGAGCCGGGAGCGCGCCCGCTCCGCCCCGCGGTGTCCGGCCCCTCCCCCCATCCCCCTAGGCAAGGCTGCGGAGGCGCCCGGACCCTGATACCTGCCCCGCCACCCTCTCGGCTCCATGGCCGCTCCCGCTTCCCTGCGTGACTGCCAGGTAAGTGGAGGCAGAACCCGCCCGGCTCCACGGCCCGGGGCTGGCGTGGCGCCCGCGGAGGAGGCGGGATCCACCAGCGTGGGAACGGAGGTCAGCTGGGGAGTCGGTCGTGAGGTCCTGGCGTGCGTCCTGGTTGCAGGAAGGGACCAGAGCACCCTCCCGTGGGACCCCGGCCGCGTGTGTCGGCCCCTCGGAGACCCCGGGACCTGACCTAAAAAGCATTAGCCCAGGCATGGCACAGGAGGGGATCCTCCAGGGTGGGAATCCTGTACACATTTTGCAGAAGAAGGTGGAGTTCGGGGGCCTTGCCCCGGAGTTATGCAAGAGGCAATCTGGCCTGGGGGTGGGGACGGGTGGGTACAGGATATTTCTCTTCCCAGGGGAGTCGCAGGTCTGGGAGGCCCTGGTAGGGCCCCAAAGGCAGCTCTAAAGGTGAACAGGTGTGAGTGTCTGATGAAGTTGAGAGAGGGGAGGCGTTGTTTTGGTGTTTGGCCGATAGACTTGGGGGCCAGATGGAAATACCACCCTCCCCACCAAGCAGGCTAGCGTTCTACCCCTTTCCTGGCCTCCCAGACCTTCCTTCAGTCTTCTCAGGGACTTACATGTACTGTGTGCTTGCTCTCTGAGCAGACACTGCACGGGTGCCCCATGTATCCTCTAGAACCCCATGTGGGCCAGCCAAGGATCTGATAGAGGACGTTGCCAGGAGGCACACAGCTACTCAGAGACCCCCCCACGCTGCAATTTACATGAGGTTCGCCCACCCAGGGCTCAGCTTCGTGTGCTCTGCACTGTCTCTGAAATCTGAGAGTCCATGCCCTCAAGGCTGGGGTTTCTGGAAACCCAGACTGGGTGACAAGCTTCTGCATTTGGAGACCCTCTGTGCTTGGGTGTGGGGGGTTTCCATTTGGAGGATAAAGGGGTGTTCTCTTCTCGCTATGTGTAGGCGTGGAAGGATGCGGGGCTCCCACTCTCAACCACAAGCAACGAGGCCTGCAAGCTGTTCGATGCTACCCTGACCCAGGTATGCTCCCCGAGCAATGTGGTGGTCTCCCCTCTGAAGGCCCACCGTGCAGGTTTGAAAATTACTGAAGGCTTTTAGGGAACGTATTTTTCATGTTTAAATGTTCTGGCATCCCCTTTTTTATGCCGGCAAGTAAGCGGCCCTGCGGCAAGTGAGCAGCTGTGCCCCACGCTCCCATCTAACACAGGGAACTTCGATTTCTAGCCCAACGCACTTATCGCCCGATGCACTCTCATGCAAAGCTGCTAAATGATGACCACGGCGGGCACCAGACTCGAAGCTTCTACAGCTTAACACCTTTATCAGCACTCTGGTTTTATAAGCAGCAAAGTCCATCAGCCCCGTGGCCACCCAAATCTCCTGGTCAGCTTGGGTACAGTAGGGCGTCCTGGTGACACAAACATGCTTCATCATGCTTTGAATCCCCAGAGCCCACAGCTTGGAAAGTGGTGCATGCTGTTTTCCATTTCATGATGAATTTAGGAGCCGGTGACAGTGAAATTTATGTACTCTGGGGCCTGGCGTTGGAGGCATGTTTGCCGACCCATGGCACAGCTGAGAGGTGGCCCCAGCGGTGGGCAGAGAGCAGGGGGATATTTATGGAGGTGCTGGCCCTCCATGGGCCTCCCCCTGTGTCCTGCGGGGGCTGATGTGGGTCCCCTCCACTGAGGGCCTGGGGCCCTGGACTGGAGCAAATCTTTGACTATATTGCACTCAGCTTGACTGTTCTGAGCCCGTCCACCGTGTTCCCAGCCATTTCCAACACCAGCGAAGGAGCCTATAGTTTTGGAACTGGGAGGGTCTCAGAGGCGCAGTCCAACTACCCTGACAGGTGGGGAAACTGAGGCCCAGGGAGCTGAGCTGGCTCCTGCATTCTGGTAGGGCAGAAGCAGGATGCACTTGGGTCTGTATATGCCAATAGAAACCCCCAGACCTGGTGTTTATCATGAGCAATGAGAGCACTGCCTACCAAGTCCATCCATATGACTTAAGGACCGAAAAAGCTTTTAGAAACCCAAGCAGAAGCCACAGCCGATGAAATGCCCTTAGCTTGCCGCAGGACTCCACTGCGTGCCTGCGAGCTCTGTGCTCTTCCTGATCCTTTTGGCCTTGGTCAAGCCCTTGATTTGTTACACAGCCCAAGTCCTCAATGTGGCATGGTCTACCCCGACCCCCGCATGGCCTGTGTATATTCTGTCCCATGGGTCAGGGTCAGACTGTGCCAGTCTGTGTTAGACTGCCTCCTCTGTGTCTTAGGAAAACATGCTCGGCTAGTTCTGTGAAGATGTAGGTTAGACATCGTGATGTCTAGACATTTAGACAAACGTGATGAGACACGTTTTAAATTCCAGTATATTGGAGCGCCTGGGTGGCTCAGTGGGTTAGGCCTCTGCCTTCAGCTTGGGTCATGATCTCAGGGTCCTGGGATCGAGCCCCGCATGGGGCTGTCTGCTCAGCGGGGGGCCTGCTCTGCCCTCTCTCTCTGCCTGCCTCTCTGCCTACTTGTGACCTGTCGAATAAACAAATAAATAAATAAATAAATCTTTAGAAAATAAATAAATAAAATCCAGTGTACTATTATGGTTTTAGGATTTTTTTTTTTAATGAGCATTTTTATTTTATTTACTTTCTCTTGCCTACTGCAGGGCCCAAACTCATGGCCCTGAAATCAACACCTGAGCTGAGATCAAGAGTCCTGTTCCTCACCAATGGAACCACGCAGGTGTCCCCCAAAATAAGCATTTTTGGGGGGAAAAAAGGATTAGAAACACATCTACCAATGGGGGTGAGACTAAGTTTGATCATTGGGCTTTCATGCCTCTTTCTAAATTTTTGTCCTAAATGTCTAATAAAGTTCTTTTTTGGAAGGAATGAATCCTACTGTGGTAATCGGATTTCAAGGCCCATCTTTTGACTAAAGAAGCCACTGCTCTGGGCAGGTCGCCTGTCAGGACGAAGCTTCCGTTACATGTTTTCCTTCCTGAAAATGGTGACCTGATCGTTTCTAGAAAACGTGCCTTCAGTTCTGGGTGTTTAGTCTTTTCACATGACACCAACCCAGGTGTGGTCGCTTGGAGTTCGGACTGTAAAGTCCTGAATTCTCTAGAGAGAAGATCCAGACTGAGACACATGCCTTCGTCAACACAAACGAAGGACTCCCTGGGGACAGGTCTGTTCTGTCTGTTCTGTTTCAGTATGTCAAATGGACCAACGACAGAAGTCTTGGTGGCATTGAGGGCTGCCTGTCGAAGCTCCAAGCCGCGGATCCAACCTTCGGTGAGTGATGCCGTCCCTGAGTTGAGCCCCCTCGTGTGGGTCCCATGCCTCTCTGATTCCCTGACTTCGAGACTCAGCTGGCATGGGGATGGCAGGCTGGTGGCAGTGATCAGGCTGGCATTTGCACGGAGAGAGGGCAGGAAGCCGACAGCCACCGTCGGGCTTGGAATAACAGCTGGTTTTGTACAGGTGCCGGGTTCTCCAGAAGGGATCTTCCTAATTTATTCCCTCATTGTCGGTCAGTTCTGCATGAAAGATACTGATCCCACTTCTCAGAGGAAGAAAGGGAACCAGAAATGTATCCCAAATGACCCAGCTGGTAGTTGGGTGGCTGGGACCACATAAGGCTTTCTGTATCCCGGACCTGTCTCTGGAGCCTGAGAGGCAGCTATGGCAGCCTTTCGGGACGCTGGTGAGGCCTCAGCCACAGAGACCTCATGACAGAAGTTGGCATCCCAGATAAGCCATGTGAGTGTTGGTGGTACAGTGGTGAGCAGTAGCTGCCTTCCACATTAGCCGTGTGTGCCGCGGGCACAGGTGGGTCAGCCCAGTGCATTCTGGAACCTGCTGAGGACAGAGTGCCCAGAATGGGGGCAGAAGGAAGCTGAGCGCAGCCTACAGGGGACCAGGAGTCAGGAGTGTGCTCAGGCACGCTGAGCAGACCTCTGGCCCCAGGATAGAAGCCGGGACCACCGGGGTCATCCCAACACTACACTATAGTCGGGTCCTCGGTCTCGGGCCTGGGCCAGTGACCGAGTTCCAACTGCCAGCAGACACCCTGGCTCTGTCAGGCTGAGGGCTAGGAAGCTCAAGGAGGGCCTAGAGGTCTGCGGACCTGCCGGCAAGGTTGCTGCAAGGGCCAGAGGCAGACCCTCCCGTCCCCCACTGCACCCCCAAGCTCTCCGTGCATGGGCGTGGCTCAGACCCACTGTGCTCCAGAGACCAGCCCCTGGCACTGGACCATCAGCTGAGCCCTTCCCTGGCGTCTCTGTGCGGGCGGTAGTGAGTGTTGGCAGGGGAGGGAAAGCAGGGCTGGAGGGCCATGGGAGCCCACGGGCAGCGCCTAACCGGTCCACCCAGTGGAGGGCTGAGGGGAGACGCCCCAGACACTGGCACGCACCGCAGCGCCCTTGTTAGCAGACACTGGTCCACAGTGCCGCTCCTCCGTGTGCCGCTCAGGGTCCGGCTGAGCTCCGACGGTGGTGGGGGCCCAGCGCGCAGCGCACCGGCCGCCGGCCCGGGGCCCTCCTGGGATGGGGGGTGTTTATTTCACACTCTGGCCAGGCTGGCGGGGGCGGGGCGGGGCAGGGCCGTCGCGGTCACTCGTTGCTCTCCAACCTTTCCCCAGCTATGGGTCACGCCATTGCCAATGGCCTCGTGCTGATCGGCACTGGAAGCTCCGTGCGGCTGGACAGGGAGCTGGATCAGGCCGTGAAGACAATGGTGGAGGTTTCCCAAACACAGCTGCTGACGCAGCGGGAGCGGCTACATGTGTCTGCGGTGGAGACCTTTGCCAAGGGGTGAGAGCCTCCCTGGCCAGGCGATGCCACGGGCACCCAGTACCCTCGGCAAGGGGGACTTGGGGTGGTCCTCACCCTGCCTCCTGCGGCCCTCTCCCTGTCTGCTGCTGTGCCTGCACCTGACCAAAGATGGGGAGACGGGTGGCTAGATTTCCGATCTAGCGTTCAAGGCAAAATCCTTAATACATATACATACATAATCCATGCCACATACACACCCTCGTGAGTGTCTGCTGTGGGCTTCAAGGTTGTCCCCTGCCTCCATTGTCCCCACAGCTGTCCCCCTGTGTGTGGATGTCGTGATCCTGCAGCCCCTCTCCGGGATAGCCAGTGCATCTGCTCAGGCAGGGTTGACGCTCTGCCCAGCTAGGTGACCTGAGTGGATGGTATGTGGCTTCCAAAGCAGTAAGCAAATTGTGCCTGGCCTTTTCTGCTGGGTCAGTGCCAGTGGCCAGCCCGGCCAAGGTGGGCTTCCCCCCGCCCTACCGACTTTCTGCAGCTGGTTCACCGGCTTTGGCAACTTGTTAAACCAGTTTTGGGTTGGTTTGAATTCCAGAGTAAAGCTTCCCACTGGTTTTTCAATTTTCTGAGCCACAACCTAACACAGAAACTTTTGTGTGTGAGTGTATATATAGTATGTTCTCTCTCTCTCTCTCTCTCTCTCTCCCCTCTCTGCACGACCTCCCTCCCTCTCCCCTCCCCTCCTGATATATTATATGCATTTCTGTTGAACTGGTGCGGACTGGCAAGAAGCGAGGGCTTCTCTGCCTCCTGTGGTTAAAGTGTACGTCCAGTGTTGCGGAGAAATCTCTCTTTGTCTCACAGGAACTTTTCCAGAGCCTGTGAACTATGGGAACAGATCCTCTGGGACCACCCAACAGACATGTTAGCCCTAAAATTTTCCCACGATGCCTATTTTTACCTGGGCTACCAGGAGCAGATGCGAGATTCTGTGGCCCGAATTTACCCCTTCTGGACACCCAGCATCCCCCTGAGCAGGTACGTGCCAGCTGGAAACCACGTCGTGTCTTTCTTCCCCCTCCTCTGCCCTGAAAACATGACCCTGCCCTAAAAATACTGAATCTACCGTGGCTCTTCTCCGTGTCCTTGCAAGTGAAAAGGTCTCTCTGTTCGCTGTTCATCGCATCCTGTCCTGTGGGTGAGGCAGGACCGTATGTATCAGCCCAGGGTAGTTGTGCCACAGTAACAAATAGCTCCTAGATCTGATTCTCCAAAGGCTCATTTCTCGCACGTACTACGCACCTGTCACAGGAGGGCTGAGGGCTCTGCAACCTTGTCCCTGTTTCCCTCCTGCATCAGTGACCCAGAGGATCTAGCTGATCACTGAGGGAGAGAGGAGGGCACCCCTGGGGGACTCCCAGTGGCAGGGCTCAGAAAGGAAGGGACACTCTCTGCCACTTCCAAGTCGTCGGCCGGAGCTGGTCACGCAGCCAGGGGAGGGCAGGATGTGCATCTCTGTTCCGTTCTCAGGAGGAGAGGGAGGCCCTGAGTACCGGAGCCACCCTAGTGACCACCACACCGAAAGACCCCTATCATGTCTAATCACAGGATGGGGGTGCCTGGGTGGCTCAGTCGGTGAAGCGGCTGCCTTCTGCTCAGGCAGGTCATGGTTCGGGGTCCTGGGATGAAGTCTCGCTTCGGGGTCCCCCCTGCTTAGCAAGGAGGCTGCTTCTCCTTCTACCCCTCCCCCCTGCTCATGATCTCTCTCTCTCTCTCTCTCACTCTCTCAAGTAAATAAATACAAGTTAAAAAAAACAAAACCACACAATGGTTGTGTCCATCACAGATGGGCTCATGGATTAGAGAGCTGTGTTCTCAGGGTTCTTCACAGAAACAGAGCAAAGAGGGTATGAATATCTGTAGCCGTATCACTTATACGCACATACACGTATGTATGTGTGCGAGTGTGTGTGTGTGTGTGTGTATGTATGGAGATTGGTTGATTGATTTTAAGGAATTGGCTCATGAAGTTACAGGGATTGGCAAGAGAGTCTGAAATCCACAGACCGGGCCAGCAGTCTACGGGATCAGGCAGGGTCTCTGTGTTGCAATCTGGAAGAAGAATGCCTTCTGGGGACCTCACTCCTTTCTCTGACGTCCTCAATGGATTGGATGAGGCCCACCCATGCTATGGAGGGTAATTTGCTTTACCCAGAGTCTACAGATTTAAAAGTTAATCACACCTGAAGAAAACCTTCATGAAAGCACCTAGATATTGTCTGGCCGAGCAACTGAGTGCTGTAGCCCTGCCAAGTGGGCCCATGAGATAACCTCATCACAAGAGCCCAATGGGACAGGGTAAACCATGAGCATTCTGTCCATGTGTAAATGTTGCAGGTGAAATGACCCCGATAAACATTTAAAAGAAATATTTAAATATTTAAAGAAATACTTAAATATTTAAGAGAAATACTTGAGTGTTTGAAAGAAATAAATATTTGAAAGAAAAGTCTGAAAGCCAGTGTGCTAGGACGTGGCTTCTGTGAATCACGAGAGCCAGGCTTTATCTGTGTGCACGGCAGTAAGCGTAATGTCTGAGTCACAAATAGGAACTCCATCACTCTATCATGTTTTCCCGTAATCCCTCCAAACCCCAGGAGAGAATGCTTCTTTCAGCCCAGTACTCTGCTGGCGGTTATGGCTGAGAAATCATAGTGCCCATGTATCCCGGGAAGTGTCTTCAGGCCCATCCGGGGCTGGCCCTGGGCCAAGAGGGCGCAGGACAGAAGGGTCCCTGCCTCTAGAAGCTGGGGTCTGGGGAGGAGCTGCCCAGTGAGCGCAGGTCAGGCCAGGCCAGGGGCTGGGCACTCCTAGAAGCCACCACCAGCCTGCACTCACTGGTGCTTCCCCGAGAGGCTTCCTGGGCTGTGCCTCTCAGTGAGTGCCCCCAACCGGACAGGAAGGAAATGGCCCCCGGCATTCTCAGGGGAGACACTGTAGTTGATGGGGGTAGGGTGTGAATTGCCAAGGGGCCTGCTCTAGAGACAGGGCTTGGGGGTCGGACAGTTGTGGTAATGGTGCTCCCCACGGGCCAGAGTATCCAGCGACTTGGGGTGGTGCCCAGCTGGTGAAGGGGAGGGCGGCCCATCTCCCAGGGCTGGCATAACCGTGCCACAAGCCGGGCAGCGTAAAACAACAGACATCCATGCTCTCAGCGTTCTGGAGGCCACAAGGCAGAAATGAAGGCATGAGCAGGGCCATGCTCCCCCTGAGGGCTCCAGGGGAGAACCCTCCTCACCTCCTCACCTCTCCTTAGCTTCTGGAGGTAGCTGGCAGTCCTTGGCACTCCTTGGCCTGGAGCTGTGCCACCCCAGCATCTGCCTGTGTTCTGTGGTTCCAGCATGTGTGTGTGTGTGTGTGTGTGTGTGTGTGTGTGTGTGTGTCCAAGCCTTCTCTCCTCTCTCTCGTAAGGACACCGGTCATTGGATTCGGGGCCGGCCCTCACCCCGTAGGACTTCATCACCACTGCACCGTCTGAAAACATCCTAATTCCATGTCCATGTTCATGTTAGGGTCCATGTTCAGATGTCCTTCTGGGGGACACGGTTCAGCCCATACTGAGGGCTAAACAGGCCACTTTTCCTGAAGACTTTGTTTTGTTTTCAGCTACGTGAAAGGCATCTATTCATTTGGATTGATGGAAACCAACTTCTATGACAAGGCAGAGAAGCTGGCCAAAGAGGTGAGAGGGCCCTTGCCAAGGTGCCGACCCCTCAGGGAGGGCCGTCAGGTGGGGCAGAGCACACCAGCCTCCCTTTCCTCAGAGACACTGGGGAGGACTCGTGGCCACGGCGAGCACAGCCTCCCGTCCCGCGGTCTGCAGTCCGCACACCGCCTTCCCGGGTGTGATAAGGCCGAGGAGGGCTGTGTTCACCTCACCCTCGCGGCCCCACAGGAGGCAGCTCCAGGCTCCCCCAGCTCTGTCTGTCTCAGAGCAGAGCTTCAGGGAGATGTCCTGGGACTGCAAATGCAAGCTGCTTCCCCAAGGGCCCTGACCCGGGGCCTGGGCTCCTGCCAGCCAGCCCTTCCCTGAACCTCTGCCTCCTTCCAGAGGGAGGGAACCCAGGTGAAAGTGCAGAGGAGGGTGGGTGTGTGCTGCCCGCCAGCCCGGGTCCGTCCGCCATGCTCTCCTGGTGGGCCGGCTGGTACCCGGGCGTGTGGTGGGCACCCCTCACCAGGGGCCCAGGAGCAGGCAGCAGGCTGTGGCAGTGGACTTGGGGCTCGGGGTGTCCTCTGTGGCCCTTGGAGTCCCTGTCCTCCAGCCCCTCTCCTCAGGCAAGTGGAAACTGAGGCCAGGCACAGAGGGGCTGTCACACATACAGGCACTTTATACACAGCTGCTTAACCTGCTCCTGTCTACCACGAGGCACGGTCTTCCTCACTGTCCCCATGACGGGGTCACGGCTCAGAGAGGGGCCATGGCTGCAGCCTCCTTCACTCCATGCAGCTCAGGGAGGGCACAGCAGGTGCTCGGCCAGGCCTCCTCACCGGACTGCTGTCCTTCAGGCTGCCTGGACCAGACCCGGCTTCCCCCATCCCACCCAGTGCTCCTCCCCGCAGATGTCGCCCTAGATGGCCCCCAGTAGCCCTCCCCAGGAGGCCGTGAGGTTCCTGAAAGGTGTTCCGGTTATCGAGATGGAGGCCAGACTCGAGTGCAGGGTGATGGCTCCCTGCAAGGCCTCTGGGCTCCCCGGCTGG